>NW_026623397.1:716820-718550 GCF_030028575.1 Malurus melanocephalus
AAAAAAAAAACCAAAAAAAAAACCCAAAACAAAACAAAAATTGGTACAGATAAAAAGTTTTGAAAATTTGATTTGAATTTTTCCTTGCTATTTAATGTCTTTCTTCTACTGTAAATGATGATAAATTAAAAATTATTAAATGCAATGTCAATGCAGAAAACCTCCAAACCTCCAATCATTAAAAAAAAAAGAAAAAGAATAAAACTTGTAACAATTTTGTAAGCTGGGAAATTTGTTAAAACAATCCCATTTACCACAAACAATTGCAGTTYGAATATATTTGTCTTTTGTGGAAAAAAAAAAACAACAACAAACCATGTGAAATAAAATTTCCAACCCTTTCTAGCRGTGACTTCATGTTTTTGTAACACTTTTCAAGGTGAGAGATGCACCAAAATAAAATTCTGACTTTGCCCAGCCCCTGAAGCTGCTTGGATCCAAGGATGCTGTCAAAGAAACTAGTGGATCCCAGATGGCTGATGGGGGGAAGAGAGAGGCTCTGAACTGAAGGAAAATGTGCCAGCAAGTGAGGTTTGCCCCTTCTTTCCCAGCTGATGATGCTGCAGCACAGAGCCAGCAATGGGATTCACCAGGGGCTCCAAGGACTGCCAGGGAGCCAGGAGAGGGGCTGCTGGACCTTACCCTGGCCACGGGGGATACACAGTGCTGCTTTCTAGCAATTTCCACACGTTTTTCCAGGAGCTTTTCATCTGCATTCAGCTCTCAGCTGTACATCTGACTCTCTGCAAGTTCTACAAATTGTTCTGTTCAGGGCGTAAGGGTTGAGGGAAAGAAAAGGGTCAGCAGATAGCAGGCAGGCCAGCTGCTGTGCTGATGGAGGGGGGAGGTTGCCAAATAGCTGCTGAGGGATGGGACACTGGTGGGGCAGACATTTTTCCTTCAGCAGAGCTGGCACACAGAGACAGAACATATCCAGACTTGCACTTGAGAGCTTCCAGGATTCATTGGCCCTGACATCTTCTGCCAGAAATAGAGACCTTCTGSAAACCACATCCCTGCTGAAAGGCCATTGCTGTACCACTTTGGCTCTGCAGTGTGGCTCTGCTCCTTCCCTCTGCCCTATSCCATCTCCTGGGTGCTGCTCAGGGGGTATCCATGTGCCTTCTCCTCCACAACCAAAACCAACCGGGATAAAAACAACAGTTAGCAGAAGAATTTTTCAGGCTACTTTGAAAGTTCAGGTTCTGTATTGGTACCAGCTCCTTTGGCCATTAAAAATAATCAGAATTCCTGGGTCTGGCATGTTTTGCTTGCACAGCTCCTATTTACACCAGTGGGACTAGTAGTTCTTTGTTGAACACACAGTACACACCTGGCAAAGACCTTTGGGGAAGGGTACAGAGCTCACTCAACTGCCAACCCTGCTGGAGGCAGGACTGCAAGGAAGAGGAAATGTCTGAGAAACAATGACACCAAATTTCCTGGGGTGATTTTCTATGTTACTGCTCAGTGGAGACCACAATGAAAAACAGGGAAGTGCCCAAACCTCATAAGAATGTGAATGTCATATTACATAAGACCAAATGTCCAAGCAGTGCAGTATTTTGGATGTGACAGTAACTGGTAACAGGTATTCAGAGAAGAATGTAAAGAACAGGGCACGGGCAGGTATTTAGCTGCTAGGAAACAGGAGTATAGAGACCAAACAGAAATGGGTGTCCATGTCCCTTAGAGACACCAGTGCACATTAGAGAACCTCCTTCTATCCT
>NW_026623397.1:718565-747816 GCF_030028575.1 Malurus melanocephalus
AAAAAAAAAAAAAAAAAAAAAAAAAAAAAAAGTCACTGGGGAAATGTGCCCAGTGGAAGTGAAGGAAACACTATAAATGGAGTCTGCCTCCCACTAACCACAGGGCACGACATTTAATGTGGCCTGTGCCTCAGTTCCCACCATGACACGGGGATGGTGCATCACTGCAGGATGGACAAAATGAAACCATGTCATGACTGACAAGTCCTGGGGTGTGAGGGATGAGGACCAGATGGGACCACTCCAGATGGGTAGGCTGTACAGGTGACCCCTTTCAGCCACTTTCTCTTTGGGGTCTGGATTTTAGCCCCAGGGTCATGGAAGCTCTGCAAAGATATTGTCTGTTACACAAGTAACTCGTGACTGCCATCCATTGTACATTATTTCCTCTCCCTAACTTGCTATTTCTTCTTTTTAAGAAAGATAAAAATAGCTGCCCTTGTCCAGGCACAAGACTTTCAGMATCCAGTCAAATAAGTGAATCATGTTTGGACTAAAGTTTTTATTAATCTGGGGCTGAAACTTGTCTGGAGCAATGATTCAACTGAGTGTTGCACAGGGGGAAATTCAGGAAGTTCCTCAAAGCATCTGAGCACGTAGAGGGAAAAGACATCTAATAAATGGCCCCCCATAAACATTTCACTGGTCTATAATATCAAACATGATTAAATGACACAAGAGCCTGAGCTCTCCCTACCCAGCACTTACTTACTGGGTAACAAGAGTTAGGTATGCTGCAGATGAGAAAACAGGATTTTTCTTCCTCCCAGCTCAATAAAATCAGGGTTTATACACACAGCATACCAGACTTGAGCATCTTATACTTACATGTAACACCCAGAGCATATGGAGTGAGCATACCAGGCTCTGCCCAAATTGCTTATAAGCTGAATAAGTAAGACAGGCAAAGGGAGAAATGTTGCTAAGTGAGGAGCTGAAGAATATATGGGGCTTCGATGCTTTCAGCAAGGTCCAAGGGAGATTTGGGGGTGCCACCTAGTCCTTCACTGCTGTAAAGGGAGCACTGACCACCCTACCAGCTCCTCGTCCCTTGCAGCTGAGAGCATCTCTATGGGTGCTGCTGGACTTACAGACCCCTACTAGCCCTTTCCCTCTGTGGGAAAGCATCCTGACTAAATAAATGTATTGATTTGCTCCTGATGTTGGAAGTTGAGCTGCTAGCGCCTTGCTGGTGGAAGGGGAAGGATGGCAAGGCCTCAAGAGCCAAACTGTTTTCTAAACTGCAGCCCATTTGCGTCACTGSTAGACCCCTTTTGCCCCAAAAGGAAAAGGGGCACTGGATTAAATTCACCCAGGTATTGGAGGAATCCCAGCTCTGCTATAGATAAAACCGAGCATCACTTTCCAGTTTTAGGTGGACTATTCTGAGCACTCCCAAAGCAACATGCTTCAACATCTCAAAATGCATCCTCTCTGCTGAGCATGCCAAGGTTAGCAAGCCAACCTTGTGGTGASTGTGCAGGGGAGGAGCAGAGCCAAGGCCCCCAGACAATAGGATCTCTGTCTGCAACTGCTCCGGCACTCCAGATCTGAACGTGTGCCTTTGCTGATGATGTTGTGGATGGTCTCAGTACATTTGGCTCAATACAGAGGAATTAAAAGGAGTCTGAAAGTTGTTATAGATAAGGTCAGACATTCTAGGGAGGTCTTCCTGGCTTTAAAGTATGTGAACTTACAGGAAGTGGCTGTGAAGAAACTTAAGAGAACTCTCTGCTGCCTGTTCCATCTCTCATGATGGGATATGCTCTGACAAAGACAATATCAATCTGTACTGGATGCTTTCACGTGCCTCATTTCTTGAATTTTCCCTGAGATTCATCTGTACGAGCAAATACAGCAGCAATTCTCGAAGAGGCAGGAATTAAGGTTATTTTGACAGTGTACCAATATTTCCTACTTTGCAGAATTTAAAATTTGTCTTGATTTTTTTCATATTGTGCTGAGGATTAATCCTCTATGCATTCTGGAACAGTACGAGACACCATTAGGCAATGTTAACTTTGTGCTGAAGTTTTTTGGCATAAGGTGCTGTATGCTTGAATCTATTTGTAAATCAAAAGCCAATGCTTTGCACACTTCAGTGAAAAGCCAGAGGCAGCCTGCCCCACTGGAAAGGTCACCAGATTAGGACTCAAGGGAACTCTTCGAAGTTTTGCCACTGATTTACTGTTCAATCTTGGCCAAGTAATCTCTTTTCTTTGTGCCTCTAGTTTTCCTCCCGCTCTTTGTGTTTTCTATTCAGGCTGCAGTTCTTTAGAGCAGGAGCAGCCCTCCCGTTTTGTGCTGGTCCTGTGTCTCACAGAGCAGGCCCCSCTCTCTTGGCTGAAGAATTCCTACTAGATCCTACCACAGCACAAAGAGTTCAGAGCCTAAACAGTTCAAAAGGGTTTGGCTTTCATTGACAGAGTCTTCAGTCTCTCTCACTTGCTTCCTTAACACAAAGCTTTTCAGAAGAGGTACCAGCCACCTACTGAGTGAGTAAATTCCCAGTCAAAGGGTTAAAACAACAGACCCCATTGAATAAAGGGGAGAAAGGTGTTTAAAAGGAATTCAGATCATATGGCAAACTAGGTATTTGTTAATCAATAGTACTCAAAGGTGAAGGCCATATGGAGGAGCCAGGAATCATTGCACAAGTTAAGCAAAGTTTAGCAAGCCTGATTAGGCAAAGCGTTAACTATTTTCTGTGAAAAGTTCCACCTTTCCTCTAATCTAGCTCTGGTAATATATACCAATCTTCTCTGGGACTGACTCATGCATTAAAGGCTTCAGTGGAAGTTTTGAGACCAACCCATGGACAAGACTTCTTTATTGTCCAGACAGTTCATATACTGCGTGTGTATAATTCTCCTATTCACTGGCCTCTCGATCCAAACTCTTCTGGTAAAAGGGCTTGTGGGCAGCTTACTTTCTGTCCAATGACTTCATTGCAAAGGATTTTTCTTCTCTGTTGAGCTTGCCATGTGCAAGCTTTCCTTCCTCTTGTTTCCCTCCTCTTGTTTCCCAGTTTCTGGAAATAATTTGTGGTTTGGAAATGGAAATGCCCTTGTAGGCTTCAAACTGCTTAAAGCCTGCCATACCAGATGAGTTCATTGGATCCATCTAATCTGCTCTCCTCTTGACATCCATGACCAATACCTGGTGCTGCAGAAGGCAACAAAACTGCCCAGGAGCTGCAGGACATTTCAGCTTTAGACGGAGCCCTTTCCCTGTGAGGAGCTGACAAAGCATCCTTCCCACTTCCACCCTGAGCTGCCCTAGATTTTCTGAGAGGGTTTCTCAAGGCATCAGCTAAAGGACAGAGACCCCCCACAAGGATAAGGAGGCTTAAGGGGGACAAAGTACATTGGCACATATCAAAAAAGGGCTTCCCAAAACATAGCACAACAAACACAGCTCAACCCCTTCCAGGACTGGCTTGGCTCGCTTCCCCTGTTCAAAGAAATTGGCAAGCAAATCTTTATTGTAAGAGACAGAACAGAAGCTGGAGGGGAGGTACTGAAATCTGGGGATAATTCACAAAATCCTGGCCTGTGGTRTAGAAGGAAGCTAGTGTTACGTATCTATCATTTTTATTTCTTTTGTTACTGCCGCTAGATTTAAGCAGATATAAGCAAGCTAATAACGATCACATCTCATTTTCAACTTAAATGTTTCCTGGCTGCTTTTAAACTAATGGGAAGCAGGTATCAGCTAGGACCGACATTTTTTGACTTGCTCATTCATGTCAAGATCATCTCGTGCTTCACAGATATCCTACATATTGCAGCAGGATAATTTTTTCAATTAAGTGCGATTCAGTAAGATAGAAGATTTGGCCTCTTAAAAGTCTGCCATTTTGGCCACAGAGCATGACTGTACTTCTCCAAGCCTGGTGATTCCATAAGCTCATGCTTTGTCTTTTCCCATGGCCAACAAGTAGTGTCAAAGCCACAGAGTCAGACTTAGCTCTCTCTCCCTGACGAGCTGGCAGAGAACCATCAGGAAGATCCCCTGTGCCCATCTCAGTGGGAGSTGGGCTTGCCTTCATGCCTGCAGTGGGTGCACCGAACCGAGGGCACCACCCTTGGGATGAGGGAAACGTCAACCAGGAGTCATGTGCCAGAGGAAATGGTGGGATGTGTGGTGTTACATTGCCACCTTGTGGAGAGCTCCCACTGGAGACCAGTGGGGAAAGATGGCTGCCTAACAGGCTGTGGGCTGCCAGAACATCTCCCCGTTGCTGTGTGCCCATGGCTGGCTAAGCACTCGTGCCCTTGCTGTGGCCCAATGGGCCGCTACGTRTTGCTGTTATTTCTGCTCCAAGGGATGGAGCACGGGAGCTCGGTGCAAGGCCTGGAGGTCCATGGGCATGGGCAACATCATCCCAGTGCTCCAGTGCCTGGATTTGCAGGCTTGSTATTAAAGTTTTGCGTAGATGCTGCCAGTGTGAACCAAGAGCCTGGTCCTAGCTCAGCCTGCAGGGGTAGGAGCCTGTTAYCACGACTGCCACTAACTCTTGCGGCGCTGCTATCCACAAAAGAGGAGCGTAGCTATGCTCTGTGAGTCCAAGACCCCACAAGCTCAAGGAGAGAATGAAGGAAAATGTATTTCCTTTTGTTAAGTGCAGAAGAGGCCTCTGGTGGCAATACTTTTTATATTAGTGGAGTCCCCAGAGAGGTTCAAATACATAAACCCACAACATGCTCCTCCTGTTTGTGTGATGGACTACTGTGCTGACAGACTGGAAGAGAATTACTGACAAATACTACCATGTGGATTCTCACAGTGATGCCATGTATTGATTTCCATCTGGTGATGATGTGCACTTTTGCGATTGCATTGACACTATTCTCTCTCTTAAGAATCTGCAGATTTGAGTTTTTGAGTGAAAAGAATTAKCATTGTTTATTATTTACTCAGTACTAGAGGAGGTCTGCAACTTAATGGGCCCTCACAATTACAATGAGAAAAAAATCATCACAGGTCCCTGTCCYAAGGCCCTCAGAAAGAATTACACACAACAGAGAGAAGCAGGCAAACCCTGAGAAGATGGGAAAATGGGTTCCAAGAGCGACAAGACGTGACAAGTGACACATTGGGGTAACTCCTTATTGTCTGTGCATCGATTTGAAGAATGGTAATGGCACTACMCAAGACAAAATACATCCAGCACTGATTAGAGAGAGCAAACTGCCCTCTGAGGTTGTCSTCTGCCAACCCGTCCTGCACTGAGTATCTGGAATTAAATAAGAAAATCCCTCAGCTCTGGGAATTGTGGTAGGTCACACAAGCGTCTGAAGTGTGGGCTGAACTTTTCGAGACCTTGAGAGAGGAACAGTCTTTGATTTCAAGGAAATATGATACCTCCTCAAAGAAGGGGTCACATTCTTTGAAATGCAAGATATGGACCACTAAGGAGATGTTGGCCAACAACAACAGGACATGAATGCCAATATGTCCTGTGGGGAATAAAGGCAGTAAATTCGAGTTCCAGAGGTTTGCCATGGGGCTTTTGCTAAAGCCCAGTTGCCAGCAAATTCAATTTCTCTTAGAAACAGAGCTACAGAGGTGTGGAATTGCTCTGGTACTCATGAGATGCACAGACTGTCACCTTTCTTGGAACAAAGGTTTATCTTAGTCCAGGCAATGGCATTTGTAGAGTGTATTTGTTTTGCTCCAAGGCACATAATTCAATATCTCATGAGATCTTAGTTAAGACACGAACACTTTGCAGCACATGGAAATAGTAAGACAGGTACCAGACCTACCAACATGTGTTTCAATGACAGCTTCCAACACACAGTTGTTACCATACATTAACTGGGAGGTATTATCGTGAATGGGACCATTATTAGCAACATGCTTTTGAAAACTGGTTTATACTTTCAGTAATAATCTAGATGGCACAAAATCTCTCATAGTGGGATTTGAAAGTAGTGTACAAATTACTGAGATAGTAAAGAAGAAAGAGAAGAGGCTGGACTGGGGCGGGGGTGTACAAGAAGTACTTTGTTAAATTATCACAATGCAATATGTGCATTTTACTGGAGGCAAGTGAAACTTATCACACCTGGCAACAAAGGTTCAGATCCAACTCCACCCATCTCCTGCCCCTAAAAGGCATTTAAAGTAGGAGCAGAGTTGGCCTGCGCTTCCTCTACAGTCAATGAAAAAATACAGCACCTCCAGCAGGGAAAKCTGACTGAAGTTTGAAGGGCTGAAGCCAAGACCCTATATTCAGGGTAAAAAATATGTCTTGCAAATCTGTGCATAAAGAACATCAAAATTAACCACCTCAGCATGAGATCTCAGCATGGTGTTTGATGACCAATATGATACTCAGGTGTGAAAAAAAAGCCTTTACCAAGTAGAAACAGGGAAGTGGTTTTGTCCCTGAGCTGGCCACTATTAAACTCATTAGAAGAATTATATCTTGTCTTGGCATCCCCAATTCAGGAAAGATACGGACATCTTAGCATTCAAGCAAAGCCACAAAAATGATCTTGCAAGAGAGAAGTCTTGTAATGCTATAAGCCTTTAATCTGCTGCAATTAGTCAAAATGTGACTTGATTTTGTATTTAGGTACTTTTCATGGAAAAGGCTCCTTACAGGCTTTTCAAGTCTTTCACCAATAGACACAAAAAGATTCAGAGGGAATTCAGGCTGATGTAAAACAAATGCAACTGTGAAGCAGGACACGATTTCCTCACTGTGCGGGTAGTTAATACTAGACATGTCATGAAATCACAAAACATTTGGAGTTTGTCAGACACAAATTGACATTTTMGCACTTTGGCACACACGATTATATGGCAGTGCTTAGGTTTAAAAGCATGTGTTTGGACAGTTACTGCAGAGCAGCTGATGCATGGTAACTCATCAGCTAAAGTTAACCTGTTCTTGGATCAATACACTTCACAGAGCATTCAGTCCACAGCAGTTCCTATAAAAACACTTTGCAACTAACTACACCCCAGAGGAAAAACACAGATTCACCACAGCCTGCTCTCACCTAGGGATCAAAGAGAAAGAAGCCTACAGTAGAAATAAGGGGATATTAAGAAGAGGAGGAAGACCAAGCTGCACATCTTTATGTCAAAGCAGTAGAAGTCACATATGGAGGGCGAGAGTCGACAGCTCCATTACTTCAGGCTCAGTCTTCTGCACCACAGAAGCTCTACATTCTTCTGAAAACCTCAGACTTCATTTTGTGATTTAGATATCCTCATAAACACTAAAATAATGTCAGCCTGAAGAAGCAGCTCTGACGAATGGGATCTGTCCTTTGTTCGAACCAGTGGTCTAGCAAAACCTAAAGGCATTTCTTTCAGTTGGTGCATCCTTACAATTATCCCAGCAACAAATGGCAGTATACCATGCTTCCCTCTGTTCTTGGGCTGCTTCTTAAGTCCCCCCAAGCCCTACAACCCTTCCTATTCTCTTCCTCCATGGCTGAGCCTCCAGCTTTATTTTGGATAATCTTAACAAAACAGTTCCACATTCACTACACATAAATCTGTGCAAGTTGATCATGCAGGGACAATATAAAATAAATGGAATTGAATACCACGATGAAACAGAGGAGATTGTACTTGAGTGTATTATTCATTTCCATATTTAATTCATTACGTTTCTTCTTCTTCTTTTTTTTTTTTTTTCCTTTTCTCCCCCCTTCAATTTATACGGAGCTACAACACATTTTCCAGCCTGCTGTGCTGGAATGCTGCAGTGTCAAGGGACTTTGCATTTAATTGTAAGACCTTGTTGTCGTATTGTGCACTGGGCCTTCGTCCTCAGGAAACTGACAGCTCCAAGTTAGATAACAACTGGTAAATCATCATCTTTGCTAAGTGTTTGTAAAGTCAGGTAGGGGGRCAGGAAGGAGCTTTCTTTAGAGAAGCAAAAAAAAAAGAAACAACTCTCTTAAAGGATTAAGAACTTCTCTGACCCTCTATCTTTGAAGTCRCCTCCTAAATCTTTGGTTTTTCTGATACCAGTATTTCTTGACCTGGTTTTTTTTTTTTTTTTGAGTTGGGAGAAGATATCAGTCTGAAGGCTCTCAGCAGGGTGGGAAGGGCAGAGGACATGTGAATCAGAAAGGCAAAAGGATACCTTTCCAGGGCAGTGAGGGGGAAGAAATCCAGAAGCCAATTTCTTTTTGTGCTTCAGCAATGATCATTCATTATTCTCTAAGGGTTAACCTTGCCTGGAAAGCCCATGGGAGGAAGCGTCACTGGTTGGTTGCAGGGACCGGATAGAATGACTTAATAGAACATGTTTTCTTTTCTAGCCCTGATTCCCATGATTTTGTAACAAGCCAACCTTGAATCAGCCAGCAAAATTTCCCTTCCGTATTTTCTAACACTTCTCTAAATTCACCCTCGTGCTTCTGGAATGACCTGAAATTTCACATTCTACCCCAACAAACAGAGAAAGCTGTTGACTTCASTCTCCTGCCTGGGAGACAGTTCTGTGCTTCTCACACCTCTGCTTCAGCCCTGAGCAGTTTCTACCTCAACCCAGCTGATGTTCCATATGAGCACTGGTAACTCTTTATTCTCACTTCTGTTCATCTGCGGATGAGGTAATACAGTCCCATGGTGGCATGTTGATGCATGTAGAAGAGAAAAACAAAATACTTAATCCTAGCCAGATGAAAGGAAGGGAAAAAACAAAACAACAGCGAGGAGTTCCTCCACACTCCTGCTTGGTAAATTTTTCTTCTGAAGCCAGCTGTTTGACAGATGGCTTTAAAAGTGAAGTGCTGTTCACTACTCTTAGACAAGCTGATGGTCTCATTCTGTTGGTTGTTTTTTTGGTTTGGAAAACTGCAGAGACAACTGGATGGAAGTCACTGTCCTTCAGGTTCACAGCAAAAAACCCACTGCAGTGAAATAGGATGTACTGAAGATAGAATTGTCTAGATCTGAAAGCAAATTAGGACAGAGAGGAGAGGCAGCTCTGGACAGGGCTCTTTCAATTGCCTTTCCTGCTCTTGCAAAGTCCACAAGCTTAACTTTTGTATGGTAGGAGCTCGGTGAGAACAAATATTTCTGTCAACCTCAAAAAATATGTTATTCTCTGAGATCAGTGGGTTGTGGGTTTTTTTTCAGTATCTCTGATTTCTCTTCACACCCCCTTCAGCCCCCCCCCACTTCCTGCCATGTAGAAGAGAGAATTTCTAAACCTCCAAACATTTTTCAAGCCAGCAAATCWAGTTAGATCAGTTACTATACTTTATTTCAATAATTCCAGGATGTTCTGCTTTGGTCTTGGGAGTTGAAATCACCAGGGTCCCTAGACACTGTCAGTGTCTGCTCTCTGCACCTTCCATTATTCCATATGGTTGGTCAGGCTCCCTACCCTCTTTGTGGCCTCCTCCCATTCTTAAAACTCCTCCTAATAGCTCTAGGTCTTGTGGAAACCATCTTTCTCCACACCTTCCTCCAATCTCCTCCTCCTCCTCCTCAAAAGATCCCCACAATTTTGGTTGAAGTAACAATTAACCCTAACAATCCATAATCCCACTAAGAGCTGCTCTGTCCTGCTCTTGGAGGCTGCTCTGCTCCCCACCCCAGTGTCTGTGGTTCACCTGAAGAGATCACCAGCTACTCAAGGCAGGAGTATCAGCCTCATGTGCATGCTCAGCACACCATCAATGAGTGGCCCCGGGGGGAAGAATCCTTTAGATTCACATTTCTACTGACCATGGTAAGCTGAACCATCGCTGGGGTAACAGTGGAACAAGGGGACTGAGAAGAGACAAGGTGACCATATCACAGCTTTTGGCTTTCTCATACATCTTCTCCAGCTTTCTAGTCTTTTCAGGGCAAGGGCCATCTATTATTTGGTGTTTGCACGTCATCTGTGCTGCCCAAATTCGGGGTCAGCAAATGTCATTGGAGGACTAGTGCTCATCGTGGTCACAGGAGGGATGGAGARCAGGAGAGGGAAGTGAAATGTCACACATAGTGAGTGTCTGTGGGATTAAGGACAGACAAAGGTGGAGAATAATGGAAAAGACGTGGGGGGAAACTCTCCCAGCACAGCCTGAGTGGCTCTGTTTGCACAATGTCAGCCAGGGACAGATAAGAACTGCTGTATGCCAGGCCAACAGCATTCCAAGGATGTCCCTCCAAGGACAGGCAGCACCTGGTATGATGTAAGAGTACAGATCTGACACCTCTCTGGCTTTCACTTCACACGGGATTTTCTAAACTGCGAGATAGGTCTTATTTATTGGCCACTGGAATCAAAAAGACACTCAAGAGAGCCACCCCACACCCACACAKTTTCATTACATTTCCATACTCTAGTTCCAAAAGTCTCTTATCATTATGGGGAAAGAAACTGCAAATCTCTTCAAGAATATTATATGACAGTGAAATAGTTATGATAGAAGACCTGTCTGTAGATAGTACTTACCRCTTTTAAACGCATCCTCAGCACTAATAAACAAAATTTTCTTGCTTGTGTGCTCTAACAGAGCAACCCTGATCACTGAATCCTGTTTTTCCTTCAATTGACCCACACAGAGTTCACTGGATGAAAGTCTGTGACAAAGTAATGCAAAAGTTACATGGGATCAGCTGTGCTTAAAAGCTTTGTGAAAGAACTGCATTTTCCAGGAAGTGCCTGAGATTAGCTCGGTTGGTGACAGCACAGTGTTAATAATGCCAAAGTTGCAGGTTCTATCCCCATATGGGCCATTCACTTAAGAGTTGGGCTCAGTGATCCTTGTGGGTCCCTTCCAACACAGAACGTTCCGTGATTCTGAAAGACGAGATGAAGGTTATGTAGCGTGAGAAGGATTTGCTCCAAAGCCCACTGAAGTTGCTGGAAGGACTTAGGTTGACTCCAATGGTCTTTGGATCAGAACCAAGGGGGGAAAAACTGGCGCCAGGCATAGAAGGTAAGGCAYAGAAAATGAAATTTGAATTTATATATACAGCAAGAGAAGTCCTAGCCATACTGCAAACTGTTAAAACATRCTGTTGCTTAAATGGCAACAGTGGTGAAATGTCCCAGATACAAACCTTGTCCCTCACACCATGATTCATGCAGTAATACTACAAGCCACAGCACATGTTCCTCAACCAGGAGATAAGAAACTATGCCTCATAAGAAGGAAAATCCTCTCCCACATCTCTGAGATGGTGTCTCTGCTGAGACAGCCAGTGTACACCAGCTGTTACGTTTTTCATCTGTTGTGCTACGCTGACACATTTATTCATCACAGGCCGCTGCCATCGGATGCCAACAGCTGCAGCTCATCGGCCCACGGTTGTTTCTGATGAAGTGCTTTTCAGATCAGAATATGCCAGTCCGTCAAACCTGAGACTTTTGATGGGGAGAGAGAGTTCAACCAACTCCCTCCAGTTTTAAATTCCACTTTTGTTTTTAAAATTAAACCACCAGTAATAAAAGAATAAAACAGAAAGCAGAAGTCAATATTGAAATCAAATGTTTTAGCTGATGTTAGAGGAAAAGGATTCAGAACTTGGGTTTTCATTTTGCAAAAATTTTTAAAATTCTGGCTGTTGGCCCAAGTTTTAAACCCAGGTTCGGTTAAAAAAAAAAAAATCCTGAAAATGTTCACAGGATAGGAAAGCCATTTCCTGCCAACTCTATATTGGCTTACAGTTCTGACGCATGCAAGCTGGATTTGAATTAGCAGATTAGGCCCAGATCCAAAAAGGGACCTAGGTACTTAAAGTGGGACTGAGGTATGCGAGGCCCAGACAAAGGTCCTCCTCACTCCCTGGAAAMCACTAAGTTTTCAAAATTTGTAATTCTGCTTCGGAGAATGCCCGAAAGCACCTCAGCTTYGACAGGCAGTTCCATGCCCACCTCTCCCCTTCACCTTCAGCCACACCTTACCAGGATCTCCTGGAGCATGGCCACCAGTGCCAGGGCCCTTCAAACAAGCAGTGGCAACTCCACTTTTTTTCAAAGCACAAACAGAGGAAGAGGTGGTACCACCTTATCATACAATAGCTCAGCGCTTGGAGCACACACCCAAGGCAGAGCTGGTTTCCTTCACCCCATGAGGACCCAGCCCCACACTGCAGAGAGTGCCCTGGCCAGAGCCCTCCCTCTTCTTCCCCCTGCACTTCAGTTGCATGCAAAAAAAAAAAAAACAAAAACAAAAAAAAACCAAAAAAAAACCAACTTGGCCCTGGTTTCCTCTGTCAAGTTTTGTACAAATACCTTATCTTGCTATTTTCAATGTGTGAATATATGAAACGCTGTCTGAGGAAAATATGCCTAAAATCCATATGCTTTCCCTTCAAGAGAAAAGAGCCTTTTGGATTTAAGACATCCCCTTGCCCTCAGCGTTGCCTTTGCCTGTCTCCACAATGAGCACTCGCCTGTTTCCTCTTTCCCACATGTTGTGGGTCAGGATGAGGGTCTGTGGGTCTCAGCCCTTGTGCCCCATGGCACACACRGGGTGGGTTCATCTCTCTGGCACTGGCCAGGAGGACACAGCCTGCTCTCAGGCCTCAGGGGCAGGCAGCCCCACCGTGCTGCTATTCCTGCCTGTGCATATACAGAGCRGGGAATTAGGCTTTCTTGTTTACATCTTCTCTTTTCTCTTTCACCCCTCCTTTTTTCCCCCTTTCTTAATAAAGAATGTTTTTCAAAACAAGTGCCTGTATTTGAGCTCCTGCGAACTCTAGTTTCCTTGGAGAAATGTTTGCGCTCTTTAACTTAAAGAATTTCTGAAACATATAGGAAAGGAATTTCATAAACTGCTCATTGAAAAACATTCCATACATTCCCCTCTCATCCAGAGACACCCGTGTGTGGTCTCCGACAAGGTCAGGTTTGGGGCTACGTAACGGGGACAAAGATTCCAGCGCTCGGAAAACAACAGATACCACAGACCATGGGRCGGGGGGGAAAGGACCTCGTGACTCCCATTGCTGGAGGCCGGGAGACCACCGGAAAGGCAACAGACAGTAAACACTGTGCATTATCGCGGGGAGGAAAATCCCAGCGCAAACCTCCCACATATCTGTTGAGAGAGTGACATCAGGTTCTGCAGCGCTAAGGAATCGAAAAGGGAGGGGGGGTAAGAGAAAAGAAAAAAGACAAAAAGAGAAAAAACTGTGTTTCCCACTTATTATTTAATCCAAGAAAGGTGGGGACAATGAAGGAGGTCCTGGAGACGCAGACTGGATGTCTGTTGCACTGTGTGGGCAGTCAGACTGGGAGATGGTTACAGATGGACAGTGAGGTGGAAAGAGCACCCCAGCTTTAGATTGCCTCTGTTTTGAAATCAGGGAGGCACGTTTGCCAGCCCTGCCATCCCTTGGGGTGCTCTAAAGCTCTAGGAATGAGCACTCTGCACATCTTCAGTTCACACTGTTTGCAGAAACCATCACATTATTTCCAAACCAAGTACTCTGAAACATGCCAAAGGCACCATTCCTAATCCACTACAATGGACATGACTCACGGCAGGTCTTAAAACAAAATTACCCAAAGTGAGGAAAAAAAAGCATTAGAGAAATAGTATCTTGGAGAAAGTCCTCCTTGAGTACCTGATGAAATGTCACAAAATGTGTTTTATTACAAAATTTTCCACTGAAGTCTACATGCTAGAATTGATTTCTGAGTTTAGATCAACTGGAAACGTCAATCCACAGGAGACCATTTGAGAAAGTTCCCCATATAAATAACTGGAAAACCTTCTTTCTTCTGAACTGGAAACCCTTCTTTTTAAGGAGATTGGAAAGCAAGACCCCACTGGACCATCATTCATGTTGCCCTGCTTATCTTGTATCACCATTCACGTTAGCAAGGGTTACACACCACCACAGGCAAAGTGCCACTGTTTCCGTTTGGTGAGATATTGCTTGTTTTTTAGAGCTCCCTAGTGACAACGTCCAATCAGAGTCCAAAGCTTTTCATTTGCTCCTCGTGTCACTCCCGCAGTTAAGCAAATCCTTCATCCTCAGCAGTYACCAGTACATTAGAAAGATTTGAACCTAGGCTGTTCTTGCTTGGACTTAGCTCCATTCATGAGCAGGGGAAAAAAAGATAAGCTTTGACTGCAGATRTCAGACCTTTAGTCACCTTTACAAAAGTTTCACATAGCAGTAAACCAACCACAAACAACAGCCCATCTAGATTTCTGTAGCAAACCACAAGGAATGAAAAATGTCTGACAACAAATACGCACTCTTAGCATTACTGTTGCTTAACTCYTTAGACCTGGGATCCTGAGTCAAGAAAAAAAAAAGCAAGTGCAAGGCATGATTACAAATACCTGACTTCATCTTGTGCATCGTCCTGAATGGATGAAATGGCTGGGACAAATAGAGCTCTGCTGGCRAAGCACAACAAATTGCCTTCATTGCTGCTGCTGCTGAAGGTTGTCTCTGCTCCTCTGTTTGTTCTCTCCTAGCTCTTTATAAATTCAATCCAGATATTAACAATATCCATTAGCTTCTCCAGAAGATTATCTCAGCTTTAGTGACTGGAATGCAGGGATTAGAAAAAAAAARRAAAAAACCCATTCGGTTTTGTTTTTAATAAAAGTATATGTTGATTTAAACTGATGGCTTTTAACATCTGTTGTGCAAGTTTTTGTGGTAATAACCCTCAGAGATTGTTGGAGAGAGAGATCATTTAGTAGGTAATAAACATCGGTGATTTCATTAACGAAATATTCTAGCATAGACATTACAAAATGGGAAGAAGCAAGGCTTCCACCTGCTTAATGATTTCATTGCTGAGGCTCCAACAGGCTGCTGCTGGCAGGGCAGGGGATGCCCTGGTACCTCTTTCCCCAGCTGTGGGCACAGCTGCATCAAGGCACATGCAGGGGAAGAAGAGCTGCCTCAGGGGCCTATCAACATATGACTGTCAACATATGAGGCACAGATTTCGAAATGCCTTACCCATAAGGGGCTGTCCTTGGTTCCTGACATTGCTGTAACCCAGCTGACAACTCTTTCTTGGAGCCCTGGATGCCTGTTAGCTGGAAAATGGTGACACAGATTGAGCAGGGAGTACGGGAAGCTGAGGGGTCACTCAAGTGAATCCAAAGAACTACAGTTCCTGGCAGAAGAGGTGAAAACCTTCTGTAGGAATCTTTTTATCTTCCTCCACAGGGAGAGGTTTTGAATGCAATTTCTAGCCAACCCCAAATTTGTCCTGGAAGCCTTTATTGATCACGTGTGTGAATGCAGCAGGGAGATCCTTCAGAGACCAGTTTTAGAAATAACAACAAGAAAGCTGAAAGCTTCAAAGACAAAAAGATCATGGGATGGAAGAGAGAAGTTCTTTCCTATCTTCAGATTTACAGAACCAGAAAAAAACTGAATGATGGGGAAACGCCCCTGCCCACATGAGGGTCCAGGGCCCCCACCCACCCAGAACATATTCTGGTGCCTGCTCACACCAGTTATCCTTTCCCTGCACAGCAAAGATCAGGGCACAAGGAGGAAAAGTGAGCCTGTGGATACCAGCTCACCATGTGGCCCTAGGCACAGACAAAGAGGAGCAGTAGGTTTTCSCTCTCCTCTGCCCTTTATCAGCTAGTCAGCAGTTCCTGTCCTACCCATGACACTTGCCATATCATCCAAGGGAATGTTCAATCCCATTTCTGAACCCTGCTCTATTCCTCAGTGAGGAAAAAGGTACCCCAAAGTCCCCTTTCTTCAGCCTTGACACTGCCACAGAGGCCATTCCTGCCAGGGGAGGCTCTACACACTGCGGAGAAGCTCAGTGCTCCTCTGGAAAAAGCACATGCAGGGAATGGCATTTGGACCACGCCGTGCTGAATCAAAAGCATATGAAAGGTTGTCCTCCCCTGGAGCTCTGTGCTGAGCTGGGGAAACTCCTGTTGAGCTGTGCTCAGGGATCCCTTTGAGGCTTCCTGGCTTCCTGCAGCCTTTTCCTCCCTTGTCAGCCAGCTGACAGGAAACCGCTGATGCTGGCTGCCCCCAAGACATCAACTGCTTTCTGTTATTTGGGGGCACGGGTTTCCCCACTTCCTGGTGCCCAGAGAACCCAGGGTTCTCTACAAACGTGCCGTGGTGCAGAGGAAAGAGCTGCTCRTGTCTGCAGGGAGAAGGGTCACCTGCATGCCTGCTGGCCTCTGTGGTCTCCAGCCAGAAGGACAAAGGATGCTGATCTTTACTGGGAGTGAAGAGCTTCATCTGAGATCAATGAAAACAAAATGGTGTGGGTGAGACCAAGTAAATGCCTTGAAAAGACTGGATGGTTTACACATTTTCAGATGAGTTAAAAGGCCAGCCCAAAGACAGCATTTTCTTGATCTGGAAAATGAAGCAAAAAATACAATTCCTGTGACTTCTTTGGAATTTGCACAACTTTAGCATGTGCCATTCCGTTTTCTCCCAGCCAGCTTTTGTCATCAGAGCTACACTAAAGGAAGGGATGAGAAAGAAAAAGAAGGATCGTTCGTTTTCTTCATTAATAGGATCTGAGAAACTGACAGCTGTCCCAGCTGTTAAGGAAGCTGTTACCCAACGTGTTTCATGCACTGGATCTGCTACCTCTTTGTCACAGAGTACTCAGAAAGAATAGACCCTGCCTTGACTCGGAGATGGGTGTATTGAGGCTCATGCCATGGTGTCACCTGAGGCCACTGCCAACAGAGACATCCAGGCAAGAGGACGTGATTGAAGCAAGAATAACCCATGTGCCCAGGTATCCTTCCCATGACCACTAGGACACGTGGAGGAGATGGTTTGTGCCCTGACACAAAGTCAGGGAGTTGAGGCACAGCCACACTYCCCCTAGTTAAGAAAGACTCCTCTGGATGCATCATTTATTTACATGCTGGAGTTTTTTGAGGACTACTGATGATCTTACCTCCCCATCCTGGTCAAGTTCCAGACATCCCAGGCAGTCCCACAGAGAGACCTTACTCTGATATTTTCCACTTTTTATGAAAAGGCAGTTTTAGCACACATTAACAAGCAGAAATATTATTTATCCATCAAAGCCAGATCCATTTGAGAATACACTCAGTGTTATCCATAAAGCTGTCAAGAAATTTTCACAGGTTTTATCAGGTTTTCTGAACTGGACAAATCACTCCTGAATGTTTTTCAAAATCCTCATTTTTCTGTCTGACTAAAGGAAGTTTTCACATTTCAAGATGTGGGAGACAACTGCCACTACTTTCAACAGCAAAAATCAATATTCACATATAAAAAAAAATTGCAATTTTATTTATTTGTTTGGAAAACTTTTTTCATTCTATCTAGAAGACTTAACCATTATTTAGGCATCTAGAACATAAATAAAATGTTGTCAAATATAAAGATTATTGGGAGCTAACTGCAAGGGCAGCCTTTGCCATGGGTGTTCCTGTACTTGGTGGCATGAGAAGCAATGGCATACAATTCAAGGAGATCTGCCAATTTAATAATCCCCCATTGAGAGGGGATACTGGAATGCAAGATTTCATCACCCAAATCCCCAAGCTGCAACCAGGCTACTGGCTTTCTTTCTTGGTATCTATAGCTCAGTAATTGTTTTTTTGCTCCTGCTCTCAGAGGAATGACCCTGGCCAAGGGACAGCTRTAGGCACTCCATCCAAGCACAGGATGCTGCAGAGACAATGCCTCAGCTGCCCCAAGTCTTGGCCTTCACACTTCGTAGCAAGGGATCCACATCCATCACAGAGCGCAGAGAGAAGAAGGGGACCAGGACAATGAGGTGAAATAGTGAAAGAGCTGTCAGTCACAAAGGCAGGCACAAAAAGAGAAACCTTCCACTCTTCCTCAGGGACAGTCTGAAGCACTTTGATCCAGTCATGGCTTTAATGAGAAGGATGTCTCAGCTGTCCCTAAGCACACATCACCACTGGTGCTGCTGGACTGAGATACCCAGGGACCCAGACCACAAAAGAGGGAAGTAACCTCAGCAAACAGAAATTGAGGAGGACATTCAGTTTTGCTGCTTCTTTTATCTCTTCTTAACAGCCTAATTGGAGTGTAATGAATTTAGGGTTGGTGCTCACTGCCAGACTCGCTTCTTTGATGTGTTTTTGGCCTCTGTGCTACAAAAATGCAATGGGAACCAAAACCAAGATATTACACCTCCATAAAGTGTCTCTGGGTTTACCATGAGATTCCAAAGCCTGTGCCAAGTGACCAAAGCCACTAATAGGCTGCTGCTGGCCAAGATGTTTGGGTAATGAATAAGAAGCAGAGAGAGATGCCACTGTGAATCAGAGCGAGGAATGCACGCTAATAGCAACAGAGGTGGATCCCGGGCTGTAACGTGGAACACAAGATCGCTGTGGTCACCCTCCTGTGTGCCTGCAGCTTGCAGGAGCTGCTGCTGGTGCCTGATGGCCCRTGGCAGGCAAGGAGGAGTTTACAAGGTGGGTAGGGTACCTGTTGTACAGGGACACAATGACACAGCACCACACTGTTCATACTGCCAGCAGCCAGCTCACWCTCAGGCCAGGGGTCTTTTTCCTCCCCGTTTTAACCATTCCTGCCTTAGCTCCTGCAGGCACATCTCTTTTCCACACGAGCCTACCATGCTTTGCTTGGGTCTCAGCAGAGCATCCCCACAGGCAAAGAATGGCCATTACACCACATGTCAGTGACCAACACAAAAGCAGTGCATGCTCAAGAGGCCACCACCCCCCACTGCCCACCACAYCCCCTGCCAGGGTCACCATCCTGCCCTGGGGATGGCAGAATCAGCAGGCTGTGCATGCAAGCAACAGGAAAGGCTTGGAAAGGTCTCCTTGGGGGGCTGCAAAGAAGAGACGGGTCCCCAGCATCTCACTTAGATCCTCCAGGTGAATGATAATCTGCTCCTGAGCACACRTTAAAAACCTGGTGATGCTTACCAATTAAAATATCCAAAGGCACCACATACAATTTCCTCTTAGAGATGAATAGATAAATTAGGGGAGTTTGGTTTTGAAGAGGCTTCATTAAGCACGGATGTTCTCTGTTTCTATTCAAACGCCACTAAGCAAGCCCATGTTAGATGAACCAATGCATCTCTTCCAAAAATCATGGCCCAAAGGAAAATCCAGCTGCTTATCTGTTTCCCTGTCGGCAAGGATCTTGCTCATGATAAAAAATTATGTGCCTCCTTGGAAAAATCTTGGCCAATGACAGTCCATGTGCTAGCAGAATATTCAGTGCTAAATTCCTACCCTATCTAAATCAATACAGCCATATCCATTTTAGGGAAGCTATCCCAAATTGACAGATCCTGGGAGCGTGGCCCTGAGAGTCTCTCTGACTCAAACAGCCTTTACCCTGTGACTGCATGTTTGAGACATGGGCTGCTGATAAGATACGCTTCTAGTTAAAGGCAGCCCTCCTTCAGCRATGGTTCCCATCCAAGAGCAGTTCACTGCTGCAGCTGTTCTGGACACAAGCCTTCCCTCTGCAAGGAAAGCACTTTCTGGAATAGGTGCACCTACACAGCTCTGCTGTAAGAGGATCAAACACCCAAATCCCAGAACTGTGCTCCCAAAGCCTGGTGCTAGAGGCAGGGACAAACCCTCTTCCTGCCTTGCAGCGGCCACTGTCACCTTCGCTSAATCTACATGAGTAGAGCTACTTCATACCTTGCTTGATACCCAGGGGAGAAATCAGGGASTCTGCAACTGAGCCTCTCCATGTTCTGGAAGATGTGGGCACCCACACCAGCCACGTGTGGGTAGCATTTAACGGGCCAGCAGTAAATCCGTGTCCCGTGGGACCAGCAAGGCAGCCCCTGAGACCAAGAGGAGGGCAGCTTCTGTGATCAGAAGGCATCCTCATCTTCTCAGTGGAACACATCTGCCAAAGCCAAATGTAAATGGAACACTTTTACATTCCACAGGGAACTCAGTGCTTCATTTGCTGCTCCTGGGGACCACAGTGCCATGAGCATTCAGACCATACACGTGCAAGCACACACTCTCAGCTGAAAGGCTGGAACAGCTCCTTCTACTGAACATCCGCACTTACACATATAAACTACTCAACGCTCTCTTCCAGAATTACAGTCTTTCATATCTTATCTCTCAAAAACCACTTATCAGCCCACGGCTTTCAGACTGCAGTCTCTCCTGTCTGCCAAAGTGGAACCCAGCCATGTAAAAACATGAATAACAGCAGCCCCTCTCTCCTCTCCCACGCTGATGGCTGCAGCTCCTCTGATGGGGGCTTGAACTTTGAGGGCAGCAGAAATAGCTCCATCTATCCCGCTGCTGTGGACTGGCAGAGGAAGTTTAGCAGAGTTTAAACATGGGGCAATAGATCACTGGAGYATGAATGCCTCCTCCCATCCCAAGCCAAGGAAGGTGACTTATTCTCTCAATTGTGATGACAGAGAATAAGGAAACATCCGTAAGCTCACATTGCTGCTGCATGGGTTTTGGGCATGCCCTAGACCCTCCACATCAAACATGCACAAAAAAAAAAAAAAAAAAAAAAAGACAGGTTTGTGCCCATAAATGAATAATAATAATGGGAAATAGTCTGAACTTTTGGTCAAATAAAAACTTCTTGCTAACTAAATATCCCTCTTGTTTCTAATGCTAACAAGATGCTCAGAGAAAGTTTCATATATGATATTTCARAAGCCTGGAGAGGGGAGAAACTCTTTTGCATTTTCTTCTCCTTTTAAAGAAAAGAAAGGTGCAGAGGAGGAAGTGCAGGAAGGGCTTTTGAGCTCGTGAGCCATGAAAACACTTCAGGTTTCAGATTCACTGGGCATCAAAATTTCCACACACCCCCCTTCCAAACTTTTCAAACCTTTCCATAAAAATTCTGAAATGAAATGGAAATTTCGTCCTCTAAGCCATAAGAGATGACATCATTAGGCTTTAGCATGGTGCCTAAAAACATGTGTGTGCATTGCAGCACCAGTTACCAGTCTAGACATCGCAGCAACCAGAACCTAAGCAGACCAAAGGGGCACTCAGTGAGCTGCTGGGGCCAAATCAGGCAGGAAGCGGACAGAGATGGGGCTGGGAGGAGGAAGGCAGTGATGTTACAGCAGAGGATAACAGGATCATCACTAACTAACATAAAACARGATCATCACTAGCTCTGGACTAGCTTAGTTAACATATTTCTTGGTTGTATGGACCGCACATGGGTCGTATATGCTTTTGTTCAGCCCAAAAGACATCTGTCGCAAGAACGACTGTCTCTGCTTTTGTTATGAAACTGAAGTTCAGGCACAAATCTCACCCRATGGGTCTCATTCCAGCAGCCAATGATACAATCCAGAGAATGAACACGATCATCAGGTACCAAGTGGGAAACAGTGGGAGTAAGATCCGTAATAGCGGTGGCAGGAATAGAGGGTACAGGTGCCTTCCCTTCTCTTCCCCAAGTGTCCCCCCAATCCACATGCACTTTGGCCCCCATCAGCCAATCCTCTCTGGCAAAAAAACATGCTTTCAGATGCTGCTGCCAAACCTCAGAAATGTATATTGCTGTTCTGGCTATGTTCAGGAGGAAGGGGAAGGGAAAGCAGTGTGCAATTTTCAACAGTTTCTCCTTGGAGAGGGGCCCCCTAATTTTGTGAAAGGGGCCATCGAGGAGGGGGGAGAAAAAGCAAGAGGCTCTGTCCCATTTTAATCCCTTTTCCCAAATTGGCTATATGTGGGGAATTCATGGTGGAGTTCCCTTTTTGGGCTCTGAGCCTCAAAACATTTCATCAGATGCTGAGCCCTTGTGAAACCTTTTGATCACGTCCCTTCTGAGATTGCTGTGTTTATGTGCAGAGCTGTGCACAGCAGCAGAGGCTGAAGGGAACAACGAGGAGCAGAAGCATCCTGTGCTTGTGGCACTGCAGGTAGGGTTTGTAGGACACCACCAGCAAGGGAAAAACCCCAAAGAGAAACCACAATTCAGAGAACRAAACAACTGTGGGACAAAGRTCACCRGCGCTGCTGTGAGAGCTCAGCAAYATCAGCCACAAATCTCTTCCATGCCGCTGTCAGGACAACCTACCTGGAAACTTACAGCTGGCTCCCTGCCGTGTTGAAACCTAGTACAGGGACTGCTGAGCGCTCTTTATTCAATAGGAAATTACCCAGTCTGCACAGAAACAACCCAAAGTAGAGATATTCACTCAACCTGATGGTCTGCAATGACCAAACAGGTTTGACATCAAGCAAGGACCACTAAGTGGCAAAACCAGAGATGATTTCCACAARCCCGTGAGAGGGTGGGAGCTTGGGATTACAGAGCATCTCCCTGCCTCATGTGTTTTGGTAACAGTCCTTCACAGCCTCAAAACCTTAAAGACAGAATAAATTGCTACTGGACTTGTGTAATTTAGGATCCTGCAGTCTAGTCACAGCTTTTCAGCTGACCAAGAAGGGCAGAAACCTCTCCTCAGATTTACCAGCATGAGGTCTGCAAGCCAAGATCCTCAATGGCATTAGATCCTCTTAGAAATCAGTGGTGCTTACTCAAGGTTCTGAACTGAAATACCAGTGCCTACCCCTAAAAAATTATGTTAAATGTCCAGAAAAGTTTACAAAGGTGACTGGGAGACTGATGCATTTCTGAAAGTTTAAGCAGGGGTATCGTTGTTTTGCTAAATTTTACTCAATRCTGCTTATTAAACAAGAGCTCAACTGGTTTAATTAAAATTAATGGTAAATAGATTTACTTTCTCCAGCGCAAGTGCTTTGTATGGACACATTCAAAGGCATTTACTTCCATTTGGTTAAACTTCATAACTGACTCTTCTAAATGTTTCCACATGGTGGCTTGAAATTTTTTTCCTTTTTTTTTTCCTTTTTTTTTAAACTAAATCAATTTTGAACCAATTTTCATTACRTTGGTGGTTTTGCATGTCCACAAGGTCTGTAGGCCTCCTGGATTTTAAAACTTGGCGTGAAATTCAGCCCAAAATGCCAAGTGCTGAAACCCAATGAAAATAAAACCACTACAATCYATCGGGAAGCTGCCTGCCACTCAGCCCTGCCCACGCTGCTGGCTRCACTGAGAGCACCTTCCCTGGGGCACCAGTCCTACACCGTGCTAGGAATGGCTGAAACTTGCCTCTGGACACTGCCACTGCTCCATCCCAAGCAGGTTTGAGATTTGGCAGCAGTGAGCTCAAATCCTGGCTGGTGGAAATYGCTTGAAGCACAGCCTGTGAGAAGATCAAAATCCTGATCGGGAGCCTCTTTAAAACTGTGGCTTCAAAGCCGACTGGAAACCTGGCCCTGGGCTTCCCTGCAATTCAGGGTTTGCAAACTTGGCTGGTGTTAGGTTTATTGCACCTAGTTTGAGGCTTTATTGTGAACATTTTGTGGAGATTCAGCTCTTGAAATTAAATGGGCTCTGTTGTTCAGAGCCTGGACCAGTGTCTCTAACATCCATAAACTCCACACCAATCTATTTCTCTTCATGTGAAAGTAACTGAGGGTCTGGTGCTTTATTTTCAAGGCAGAAGTCATTGCTGTGTATTTCCAAGCTGGTAAAATTGGATGGATGGATGGATGGATGGATGGATGGATGGATGGATGGATGGATGGATGGATGGATGGATGGATGGATGGATGGATGGAGCGCTACTCACTGCTGCATAATGGAGGGCTTTGACTAATAAAGCAACTTTTTTTAACTGGTGACGAGTCAGGTTTGCTACAGTCCTGTTTTCCCACCACTGAGTCTAGTCAGCAAACCAAAAAGCAAAAAGATGTCTGGTAGAAGCACCCAGCAACTGTGATGCTTCAAAGCAGAGATGGCAGCTGTAGAAGAAATACCAGCAGAAGTGAAGATTTTCTGCCTACCAGAAGGTTTGGAGCAATGMGAAAAACCGATAACACCATGGGTTTCCAACACTACTGTTTTTAATACCTCTRGAAGTATAAAAGAATTGGTTTATTTACTGTTCAACTCCTTCACCCCCACAAAAAGCCTCAAAAATGGTGACCACTCAAAGCAGAGCAAAGATAGTTCTTGGCAAAGGTTCAGTGTGGCTCTCTTTACTTGGGGGGAATGTGGTCATGTTGCTAAGACAGTGGCTTAGGAGTCAGGCCACTCTCCTTGGCCACCCCACCACCCCACCGTGTAACCTTGGAAAGTCACGTTTCCCCTCCACGGTTACACATTCCTTGCCATCCYGTGCCTCTTGGCTATTCAGGCTGCCAGCTTTATGGTCCAAGTCTGTCTCCTACTGTTCTAGCAACCACCATAATTATGAGAATTTGATACAGCCTGCATTCCAGCACCCCTTCCCACATCAGACACCATGCCAGATTCCACCATCCCTTCCTGACACACATGCACCGTGAAGCACAATCTGCCCCCATCATCCACCAGAGGCACCCAACACCTGAAGGGACCAGGATCCAGGGAGGCACAGTTTAGCAGTGACAATGCAAAGATCAAGAAGCACAAGAAATATGAGGGGTTTGCCCCGAGGTGCACCTCTGCCCTAGCGTGCGTTTTCCAGGCTGATTGAGTAAGGCGAGGGTTTATACCTGACCTCGGGGGCTGCTGAGCTTTCCGACAATGCCTTGCCCTTGCCTTTTKCTCCAAAACCTCAGCACCCCCAGTAGCTGTTAACTCATCTCTGGGCAAGACCTGCCATGCTGGGCACTGGGCACACACACACATGGAAGGACACTCCCTGCGTGAGGACTTCTCAGCCTCAATGGGGCGGGGACACAGAGGAGAGAAGGTCACACAGTATTAGTGAGATCACCCCGCAGAGAGCTGGSAAAGGTGGGATTAAAGCCCAGAGAGCACCAGTGAGCTGCCCYGCACACTGGGGCACTCAGCCTTCACTCCTTGCACGGCACTCCCACGCACCTACACGGACATACCAACATACGTGTGTGTGTATGTTATACACGTACATGTGTAAAGATAGACGTGGACACGCCAGCTRTGCTGGGAGGTGGCTACACTGCTGCAAGGGACAGGTTGGGATTTGCCCTGTGTCACCTGTCAGGCACTCACAGCCCCTCAYGGAGCACTCTTCCTGACCCAAGCCACAGGAACTGTGCCCTATTACGGCTTCTCCAGCTGAGCCAGCACGGGAAGCTGGGATCTCCAAAGGTGCAGGCAGGACGGGCAGATAATCACACTGAGACCCTGTCTCAGCTCCTTCTCAGAGTTGGGTGCTGCGTGTTTTATCAACAAATAACATGTCTTTACTACTGCCAGCCCTGCTAAACCACTGAGGCTGCAGACAGGCAAGCTGTGTTTGCTTCTCTTTCRTTTGTCATCAACACAATGGCCAGCCAAGTTCTCATTCCAGCATCTTACTTGTTGGTAACAACAAAAACAGGCAAAAATGGAAAASCCGGTTTTTGGCTGGCTATGGGCATGCAGAAGTGTAGGTTTGGATAGGTAAAGCAAAAAWGCCCCAATATAGAAATCATTGGGGAAATAGAAACATTAGCAAGCATGGGCATAAACCCTAAAAAAAAAGGCTGGTTGGGATTTTCAGATTCCCCTATTTCTGCTTCTGAAACAGTGCTGTGTATTAATGCTCTCCCTTCACCCACACAGAGGGGCTCAGGTGACAACTGAAATCGGTCAGAGGGAGGCCAAGAAACCTTCTRTAAGTATTTCACTTCCCAAGGGCTGCACTCAGGGACCCTTCCAGGWCTGGATCACAGTCCCGGCTGTTTACAGGATGCAGAGCTCAGGGCAGGGAAAATGCAGGGGAGAACARCGACAGACACCACTGGGGAGTATCTCTGGAATATGTTAGTAGGTTGCTGAAAAGAAGGAGCAGTTTTGAAACATGAGCACAGAGATAAAAATCTATTCCAAGGTGAGGATAAGCTAAGTATATCAAAGGCCTTTCAGCACAATCTGGGCACATGTGAACCCAGCTAAATAGTAAACAGCGCATTTACTACTAATAGCTCCTAATTTATTTATGGAGCCCCATCACACCTCAAATCTCTGTCATGTCCTTCACACACCAATCACCTGGCACCAGAACAGGGTGCAGGAGCTCTGCTCTGCCCAGCCTCTGCTACCTGCTTTTGGAGATAAGTGTTAAATAACAGATCCTTGCAAAACACAATAAGGCTTCAAGATGGTTGACTGAAAATACTCATTTTCCAACTTGGGAACCTTTCACAAGCTCTCTGAGTGCCTTGGAGCACCTCAAGCAGCAGAAGGAAGAGGAAATACAAGTACAGGAGCCAACACAATCAACCYCAGGGCTGGGGAATCCCTCCTCGCATGTATACATGTGCATATGGATATATTTCCATGTTCATCACTGCTATGGCAACTGAGACAACAAAGATATCTTTTTAAAGACCCTGCAGTAAGGAGGAAAAATATTTTGCTATATATATCACTGCCTATTGACGTCACAAAATAACTTAAAATAAACTAACCTGTGAGTTTGGAGCGTGCCGGTCCTTTTTCCTCCTGTGTGGATATTGGAATAAYGTTCACGTCACAATGAGCATCTGTTACCTTTCATGGAAAAAGTAACCCAAGAGAGCTGAGCTAGAAAGTTTTCTATCAAACCCTCTCACACACCCTCCCTGAAGCAAAATAAAAAACCCATCTCCTAAAACCTATGGAGCACTGTGTCCTGAGGGTCTCATTTAGTCCTTCCACAGGCAAAGCCCGTGCTGACATCAGAGGGAAATTGCCAATTTTGGTAATTAGGAAAAACTAAGAACCTGAGGTAAGCTGTGATAATTAATTCATCTGAGCATCTGACGAGTTCACTGGGAAAAAAAGCAAGCTGGCCAGAGTGAGTCTGGGCTGAATTGTAAAAATAAAACATTCAGTTTGAGAGCGATTTTAGGAAGATTGTTTGCACAGCCAAGATCCTGTAGATCAGGGCATTCTGCCTCTTGTGCACGTGTGGGTGGCACCACCCACAGTGTGACTGGCATGGCTTGTGCTCCTTCCACTGATGCTACCAGTGCAATAATTTTATTGACAGCACTAACAAATAAGTTGCTGCTATACATCCAATAAATACAGGTAAATGGAGTTATGAGGCAGAGGAAGGTCGGGAATTTAGGATCTCAGCTTGCACTAGGGTATACCAACACAACCCTACTAAAGTCAAAGTCCAAGGAGATCAAGCACAAGCAATGCAGCCCTGCCAGGGAACAGGCTGGATGTTGGTGGTGGCTCAAACATGCAAGGCATGGGGGCATCTTTGGCACGGGACAGCCCTACAGCTCCTTGCCCAGTGCCCAGAATCAACAAATGCAGCATCTCCCATCCCTTGGCTAGCAGGAAGAGATGAGAAACACACCTCAGCCCKGTTCCTATCCCAAATCATCTATTTCGCTCACCTCAGGAAGATTGTGGGGAACTCTCTCAAGCCCCTTTCAGCTCAATGGGTGTTTTAATCTGGTTTGAAGGAGGCTGAAYGGCCTGCATGTCCTACCACAGCCCCACAGAATGGGTTGAGGTGTTCTCAGTGCATGAGACATGCCATGATTCTCTAGAAAGCACCAGGGATATTTCAAAGCAACGGAATTTATTAGAGGTTTTTATGAAGGCAAATCTCTCTTACTCAGTATGGTGAGTTTGAACAGATATAGAAAATGCAATGAGTCACTGGAGCATTGTGGGCCGTTATATACTATTAAGTCATCTGCCAGCCTGTGTTGAACCCATTTGCAATGTGCTATTACACAGCCACTTGATGTGTTGTGGATTTGGGTCTGTTCCTCTTCTCCTCAGGGTTTGTTTTTCTTCCTTTTTTTCTTTTTTTTTGGTAAGTCAAGCTACTGACTATAAATAACAAGAGCTAAAACAATTCAAGCAGGTTTGAATCAGTCTTATGAAGGAAAATCAGCAATCACATAGGTTTGTAGAGGTTCAGAAATTTGCTTTCTCTCAACTTCTCCCAGGTCACCTGGTTTTCAAAACTGCTGGAATTGCTGTGATTCTCACCCCTCCTGCCCATCTGTCCCAAGTTGCCCCCTAAGCACAGAAAATCAGAGAGTTTGATTTAACCCCAGGCTGCAGAGGAGCACTGACAGCCCACATCCAGCAAGGTACTTCAGTAGCCTGTTACTTAACTCCCACTTGGTGTGCATCAAGATACACATTTGACTTTTCTCACATCTGCTGTTATCTCCCAAATTCTTCTGCAGCCTCTTGTGCCRTTAGTCACTTCAGCTCTCCCCTACAACAGTTTCCTGAAGTACTTTGCCTAGAGATTGCCTTCTGAGTCTCAGCTTGCAGGGCCTTCACCTTGTGGACTTGCATAAAAAACATAATGCAAGAGCCCCTCCTTATTTTTAATTCTTTCTATCATCCAGTCTGCTTCTATATTTTTTCATGGTATAGGAAGACAGATCATCATCCTTCTGGAGATCTCCTCCCTACCTTTCCTCACCTGCCTATATGAATTTAGGAAGAAAACACATTAATATTTCTATTGACTATCGTCTTCTTTAACCCTGATTGGTGGAAACTTTCAGAAAAACACCTCTGCCACAGCTTCACCCCTCATCATTTTCCCAGCAAACACCTTTGCTTTTTCCCTCTACCCCATTCCCAACACWGTCCTTTGCAGGAGATCATGCAGGCATGCAAAAGCCCTGCTTAGTGCTTCTTTCACCTTTTATTAATGCCAGATGGGACGTGCCAGGCTCTCACAGGAGCCCTGCAGCTCTCTTTTCAAACAGGGGGCTGCCCTTGCAAGGTCTGCTGCTGCTTTCTGGAGATGTAGCTGAGACAGGTTTATCTAAAGACCACAAACTTGCTTACCACCAGAATGAAGAAAAAAGAAAGCCATAGTTGGTGGCTRCACAAAGTAGTTGGGTGTTTTACCAAAGCTTAAATACTAAAAATATGGGAAGTTTTTATAGTACTCCATGCTGTACCTAGAAAGCTATAGTATCTGTGGGACGAGTCAGACACGCAACCTTATRTCTGACATAAGTTATGTCTGACAGCTGCTGGTCCTGAGGTGCTTGGCAGGGAGAAATCTAGCTCTGATTCCACAGGCTAGAAATCAGAGGAATGCCTTTTTCTCTGCCCACAAAGAAGAAACACATAAACAATATGCTCTAAAGCAGAGATTGCATAAAAAAAAAAAAAAGGCTGGCCACAGAATAACTTACAACTGATCTCAAGCTGAATATGGAAACAGGTTGCTTTGAAGATGTCTGTCAAAGATCCTGGTTAAAACCCCAATAGTGGCTAAAATCCAAAGGAAAGAGAAACAGAGAGGGGATATAGGGAGGCCTAGATTGAACAATGTTTGTCAAGAGAATTGAAGTAGAAAAATAATGTGGAGTTCAAAGTCAGTGTC
>NW_026623397.1:747851-810875 GCF_030028575.1 Malurus melanocephalus
AAAAAAAAAAAGTCTGTATAGCTATGAGCACAGCTGAAACAAGCCATGAGAAAGATGTGGTGCTGCAGCACAACCCCTGTGAACTGTGAACAGCAGCTCCCTCACTCCATGAACCTCTCCTGGGCTACAGAGAGGTGCTTTCCCAGAGGAGGGAAGCACCAGGGGAGACAGACAGGCTTGGGTGGGATGGTGACGAGGAGCCAATTCTGAACATATGTGGTTTGACACGCTCAGTCTTGGGAAAACCCAGAATARGTGGGCTTGTTCTCCTCTTTGGGTRCATCTCCCCAGATCCACCCATTTTGGATTTTTACCCTCTCTGAGATGGACCCAGGCTTGGCTGTGGACATTTCTGAGGGCTAGCGTACTGTGGCTTTCTCAGTCCACTAGTGGTACTTCTTATCTCTTAATTCCCAGTTTTACAGCASAGCACTGTCTTCCTCACCTAAAAGCAAATGCAGTTTGTGCTGCCTGAAGTTGGCAACTCTATTTGCTCAGGCACCAGTGTCTGGAAAACAATGGGACACGCTGGTAAGGATATGTCTTTGGAAGCTATRTACAGACTAAATGCACATAAAAGTACAAATTGTGCAGGGAAGGGAGTGTTTGCTGAAGGACTGAATGTTGGTCATGCACTTGATGAGAAAGTATTAAAGAAATTGAGGAAAACGTTGAGACTTGTCTTTACTAGATAAGGCAGCCCTAAACGGAGGTGGGATGAGCACTGGAGGCATCACAAACAGCACACTTAGAAAAGCTCCCCTTGCCTGAAGGCACAAAGGATGGAACTGGATGGGCTCAGTCTGTGGACCAAAAGGGGACAGAMTAACTAAAGGGGAAAGACTAACTGGCTTCTCATAAAATACAAAATGATGGAGCCTTYTCCTTCTGCATGCTGAAGGAGGATTAAATATGCTAGAGGAGGATTATCCAGAAACCAGCATGCGCTGGTTCTTTTTTTGTGCTGAATGTGTCAGCAAGGTCTTGGCAGACTGTGGGGGAAAAAACRGAGTATCTATAAGATTTCAAGGTTGTCATAGACCAGTAACCTCAGCCGAGGTCTGTTATAGTCATTCAGCAATGACCCCATCTCTTCTTTCATCTCAGGATTCCACTAGTTCCATCCACTCGCTTGCTTTCCCTCCCTTTTTTTTTCTGTTCATCCTGCAAAACAAAATACCACTGCCATGTTCCTTCACTGGAYTTTCACCAAGGGTGGACCTTCCCAGTGGAGCTGTGCCAGAGATGTCACAAAGGCACACAATGCATTGCCACAGAGAAAATGTRTATSTATATAAATGTATATTTTGATGGAGGAAATGTCAGGCCAGCTGAAGACCTGACAAAAAGGTGAGTCACTTCAGTCAGGTTGGTTTAGAAGACAAGGGTAAAGCTCTGCAAAAGCAAGTCCTCCCGGGTGGGTATCACTCGAGTTGGCCAGACCCTCAGTRGATACAAATTATTTGCATGGATAGTTCCATGCAAATCATCTGGAAAATGATACCCTGGCTGGCAAGCTGCTAAGGTAACAAGTATAGCCCAGGGCAGTGCCAGCTAATGCTGGCTGTGGATCTGCCCATTAGCTGTACTGGTAGTATCAGCTTCTGTGAACATATTTGTGGCTCTGGTAAACCTGGAAAAAATGACATTTCCATGGGTTTGATGAGAAGTGAAACATTTGATGCTTCGGTCTCAAATTTTCTGCTGTCTTCCACAAGAAACAAAGGGCAAGGTTTTGCAAATGGCCTTCTCTTTTTTCCCCCTTTTGGGGCAAATGTAGGAAAAAGTGTTATCTATGGAATTTAAGAACTTGTCCTTTAACACAAAACACCAAAACCACCAGAAAYAACATTCTCCTGGAAAATGTAAGATTTAACTGCGCCCTAAGCCAAAATTGCATACTGATTGCTATTCATCACTCTGCTCCCTTCCTATATACTCCATACATCTCCAAAATCTTACCACGACAATCAAGGTTCAGGAGTAGCTGGATGAAGCCCCTCTTTCCAAAACAGGTATTGCCCACATCTCTGCTCAGAAATGTCCTTCTCCAGAAGAGACTGGACAGCTGTTCTTTGTTGATATCCAGTCTCCCAGGACCTCCGGCAAACACATTCGGGAACCTGGTTACAGTCTAGGATAATATTTCCTCCCAGACTTGTCAGGATATGACAGGCTTTTTCCAAGTTACCAGTGCATGCACACAACCTAAAAGTCTAAAGGACAACTCCGTAGCCCTTGTGCTGTTTGTGGAGCCTGCAGCCCCCTCATCTATCCACCAAAGGATGATGCTCCAGCACTGGAGATGTGAAAGCCTCTACAGACCCTGGGGAAATCCAGAATGTTATCAGCTGCTTCTCCTCATCCTGGTAGCAGGAAACTTCAAAATATGGGTGTACATTATGGATTTCTCCACCAACTTCCACCAGCAGGGCTTTTCTTTTTGACCTTCTCTCCCTCTTCTTCAACAKTTATAAAATGGGAACAGGAATATGTGTCTCCCTTAAGAAGATCAGCTTTATGAGGGCTCTCTTTCCATGTCTTAGTTTTTACTCACCCCCTTATGAAAGGGYTCCTACAGGTGCCACTGTAGCTTGAGCACCGAGAAAGGGCCACGCACAGCTTTATGGGTGTGTTCTGTAGCATCTCCATGTACGCTGGGGAGGTCTGGAAGTGGTCCTTGCTCCATGAACTCCATGGGTCTGTGTGCCTTGCATGACAGCGCACCACAAACAGCTGCCAAGGTGCAGCTACTCGGGGTACACCATCTCAGCCCAGCCCTGCCCCTCTGCACCTTAGTGCCCTGAGCCCCACGAGTCCCCCAGGGCACCGCACACGTTCTGCATTGCACTGGGCTCACTTGTCCTCTCCGTGTTCAGCACCAGCTGAGGACAGATCTATGCTTTGCTTCCCTCTTCCTGGGTTTATTCCTAAGCCAACCAAAACACTCTTTGTGCTGGAGACCAAGTCACCTGTGACCTGGGATCCTTATTTTTGAGCTCGGCGTGAACTGAAGACATGAATCTGCCAGATCATCTGTGGAACATGCTGGTGGCAGATGGTATATAAACATTTGTTTTCTTATTACTCAAGAAAGGAAACAGTTGGGAAAGCAAAAGTTTCTTCTTTTTTCTTTCTTTTCAAAAATTTAAGTTAATGAATGGAAAAAATCAACAAACTTCTGAAATTCTTTTTGATAAACAGGATTTTGTCTTCAAAAAAAAACAAAAAAGAGGAACTTGGCAAGGTCAAAGTCTGCTATTTTTCATTAGGACAAGATGATGGTATGGCAGGAATGCAGGACAGAGGGGTGCAGATGTGTGAAAGCATTTAGGAAAAGGCACCCAGGGATTAGAGAAGTGCCTGTTCCCAAAATGGGTTGATCTGAGGTAAAGGAAACCTTAGGGACTGGAAGATAGTAAACCCCTCCCCCACCCCTTTTATAGTGGATATAAACAGTTTTACGGTATTTCCACCAAACAGAAGAAGAAAAAAAGGAAAAAGATTTCTGCAACACACACATGTTCCCTATTAATTAGGACTGCTGTTAACAACACGTTGCGCCAGAGCTGCCAAGAACTGTCAGCCGARGGACAGGGAAGCCCAGAGCGGAGCTCTGCTCTCTCCCGGGGCCCTCCCGGCCAGAACCCGGTCCCGGCTCCGCGCTGGGTCCGCAGGGCTGGGGGCAAGGAGAAATGCTCCACTGCACAGGCAGCCCCTGTCTGAATCTGAATTCCTCCCCCCCSCTTCGCACTCCACTTCAGCTACAGACATTTTCTACAGAAATTCTGGCTATGTTCACTTTTGGTTGAAACTTTGGGACTATTTTTGGCTTTTTWAAAACATGCTTAAGGGAGGCGCCTTCTACTTTTATTCACATAAAGGATCCTTATTTTTATGTATTAAGGGATACGGAAAGAGGAGGGGAGGCAGGGTGAGGGGAGAGCTGCTTTATGCTTTCATTCAGCTRTACAACAACACAAATCTACATGCAAGCTGCCTTTCCTCCTCAGCAGGCTCCAGACATGCTCTTTGCTGTCACAGAGATCACCCCAGGCATCCCAGGTTTCTCAAGCCATCACTGGGACTCAGAGCTGACCACCGGCTTTTAGGCATCTCTCACCTTCGCACCTCCTTGCAGGCACTTCACGGGCTGGGAGCAGCYTTTTCCTTCTTCTATCAGATCCTTTCGTCTCAGCTCCCTCCCTTCCCTCAAGCTCCCTGAGTGCTGGTCTGGATTCACCACTGAATGTGACCGAGGTTGCACACTGATTGCACACTGGACTGACTCAAGTTAGGGTTAAAGCAGGGTCCTGAACTATCTTTTCCTCTTTAAACAAATGTAGGAAATAGTGTTGCAACAATGCAGCAAAATTCACTGCAGGATCTTGAAGGCGGGGGAGATGATTGTATTTTAAAGTAAAAATTATTTCCCCACACTCGTACACTCACCGTGTCCCAGCAGCCAGGCCACCAGCAGGCATCGAGACGCGTGTTCCGAGTGCCCAGTCCAGGATCCCTTGCGAGGACACAGAGGAGGAGAGACACCAGCTATCCACCAGCATGTCTCCTTGGAGGTTGGTGAGGATTTGCTTGTTTTGGATCTTCCTTTTTGTACAGTTTAGGAGCAGACAGGGATTAGGCTCCCCACCCTGTCCCACCTCAGTGAGTCATCCAAACGCACTCGCTGTCCTCAGGCTCTCGGTCTGGCCATCCCAAAATGTGCTGAGCTGCTGATCGAGGAGGGTTTTTGCAGCGCCTCTGCTGCTGCCTCCACACCAGACACCTGCTTCAGCCTCGCTCAGAGCAAAGAACACTTCAGGTGCAGGTCTCCATAGCAGCAGCAGTCAGAGAGGGGACAACTGAACACTGCTGTCTTTTCCAACAGCTGCCTTGCAGGTGCCCGTGAGCTGGAGGCATTTCTGTGCAAGCTCCAGCCCTCGGATTGCTGGGATGCAGGACACTACACCTGTGTACCAGTATCTCAAAACTGGGCCATGCAGAATGTCTTAAAGCACGACACTCACCTGCGGAAAAAATTTTGAATAGTGGGACACGTTGCTATCCTCATTCTTCCACTCAAATCCCTAAAATGCTGCTGTTGGAACTTCAGCCCGGAAGTTTTGTGAGGCTTTATAGCTACAGTGTTGCACATGGCCTAATGCCAAAAAAAAAAAAAAAGAAACCTACATATATTCAACTACATATATTCAACATCATCTCTACAAACATCACATGAGGAAATCCTCAGAGCTGCTGTCCAAAGCACTGGTGACTTGCTCTTGAAATGAAAGTCCTTTCAGACAGGCAAGAAAACATCCTCCTGGTCTAGATTTTCAAGATCAGGTAGTGGTGTGAGTGGGTTCCCTATTGCACACCCAAAGGATATTATTTTCAGGTTATGCTGGGTGCCTTTCTGCTAACAGCTTTCATTCTAGGCATCTTGAACCRGGAGTGGAAAAAGCCACTGGAACCACAAGGATTTCTGAACTACTGGAGCAGATTGGACATTTTTCCAGGGTGCAAGTTAACAGGAACCATTTAACAGTGARACAAAAGAACTGGTGGATCTCAGTGCACTTTGGCAGGGCTCCTCGGATCACCTGTCCAGATACATGAGAGATAAGGGGAATGTTCAGACTGAATTTCAAAAGGGSACCACAGAGCTGTATTGTAGGACATATATTAAGGTTTTTGGTTAAAACACTTCCATTTCAGATAGTTAATATTTTTGAAAATATGAAGAATTTCTGTAGAAAGCTAACATCTTTTATATACAACTAATCAATTTATTTTGAAACTTTTTTTTTGGTTGTTTGTTGTTTTTTTTTTTAGAAAAGAGCAATCTATGTGAAAACTTTTAAATATCTCTTCAAATACCCCTTCTAATGACATTCGAAAATCTAATTTCCTTTTTGGGACACATCACAAGAATCRACAATAGTAACAGTTTGATGTCTGTCTTGTTTCAATCCAGCGGGGTGGGGGGGAGGGAGGTTTGGCAGAAAGTATTATTGTCATGTGGGAGTCTCAGAAATGAGTTGTCTCCTGGCTAATATTCTTCCACTGCAATGGTAAGTCAAATAGGCTAGTAGCCACGGCAACAGCACAGAAGTCTTAACTATTGCTATGGTTATTTCACATCACTTCGGGGCTCCCTCAGTTCATACTGTTATCACTCAAGACATTATTTCATTGTGATTTCATTAATTGAGTGCAATTTGATACATGAATAACACCCACATTCATTTTAACAGAGGTCATGTTAACTGCACTTCTGCCTGAAAATGAAGACAAGCCAAGCTAAAAGAATGTTACTGTTTTAAAATTAACTCAGAGACAGACTAGGGCTCATASGTGCAGAACAGCTGTGTGACATCTCTCCTTTATCTCACCTTCCTAAGGCACATACCTTCCTAAGGAAGGTTTTGGGAAAAAGGTGGGGGCCACAGCATTCCTTAACCCCACACTTCCCATGTATCTTGCAAGGATGGCTGGATTGGGCAAAGGCAGGACCTGTGAGCAGTCGGTGAGAATAATGCCTGACAAAATTAGGAGCAGCAGCCCAACTTCCACCTGTACAAAAACCATCAGCTTCCTAAGTATCATAATTTCATCTGCAAAATTTGAAGAATTACAACAGCCCTGAACAAACACTTGCTTTAGGAACACTTCCTCATCAGACAATGAAAAGAAAGGACAGAGGTAACCATGCCCATAGCTGATGGAGTAAATGGACTATGGACAGAGGAAAGACCAGAAGCAAAATGACAAAAAGAGCCCAAGTTTCCAGGGCACTGTATTGCAAASGTTTGCTGGAGGCCTACCATGATCTCCTATGTAGGATCAGTACCAGCAAGACAGMAAACCCAAAAGCTTTCTGCAGGGTACTTCTTGGAGATGTTTCCAGTCAAAGTTTATTTTCCTGTCTAATGGCACTGATGCTCAAGAAAGCCACAACAGTCCTGAGCTGGTGTTTTGTGCCAGTGCTGCACAGCTGATCAAACAACAGGAGATTCCTGGTTTATCTCCCATGTTAATTTGTATTGCCCTTTGTTACTGCTCAAAAAGGTACACCAGGTTTCCCAGAGCAAACCTTTGGAGGGCTGTGTGTCCCCCTCCAGTGTCAAGTTATGTAATTTGACTGTAATATGTAGGCCTTGTCTGACCAAGAAAGCAAAAAACCCAGCCAGCCAAACAAAAAAATACCAATAACAAGCAACAGCAAGTTCAAAAGAGTTCAAAATAACCGTTTTTCAGAAAATTGAATAATGAAGTATTCTGCAAACACAAACCCTTTAAAGTGTTTCTGGTTTCAGAAATATTTAAAAAAAAACTAGTGTTTCTGTTGCTTTCCAGAGTTATCTGAATTCCTTGAAAAGCCCACTCAAGGTTAAAGAAGAAAAACAATGTTATTCTAATGGAACAAAGCATTATTTTTTTTTTCTTACAATATTTGAAATATAGTTACAAAACAAGAGTTGGAAACCCAGAAAGATTCAAGTTCAGAGTTTATCGTGTTAATTTTTTGCTCTTTTGTCACCTGGGGTTTTTTTCTGAGGTGCTACTCCTCCAGAGAGCTGCTTCAAGGCAGCTTCCAAAACCCCCCATTTTTTATCTACGGCTGTTTTGTTCTGCAGTCTAGTTTTTTGCAGTTTGAGAATATGCAGAGAAGTGATTTTTCTACCTAAGCCCATCATTTTGTTTAGGAAGCCACAGAAATTGCAGAAACCTGCTCATCACTTTAYAAACATCCTAAATGTATGCTCTAGAGATCATTTCTGTGTACAAACAGTTTCAGCCCAGTTTCAGCTASTGCAATTTCTCTGATAACGACTTGCCGTGTTTACATCCACCTGACACATCAAAACCCCCCTGGGGAACAGTGTGGGCTCCTGATAATTTATCTGTTTGATCGACCTGAACAACCCGCTCGTGCTATTTCCAAAAGGCTGACTCCCCAGCAGCTGGCACACCGGGGCGGTTTGGTGTTACTYGTCCTTCTTTCCTGGGCTGCCTGATCTGCCTGGCTGCTCCTTAGTGAAGATGTTAATTGAGAGCAGAGCTGGCAGCAGTCCCCCTGCTGCCCCAGGGGGTTCCTCGAGCAGTGTGCAGGCAGTCATCAGTCTCTGACTATGGTCTGTCACGCAGGCCAAGCCACTGGTCCCAGCTCGAGCCAAACAGGGATGTCACATCATGCCAAGTCATGCCATAAAGAAACAGTAGGAATAACTTACGTTTCAGATCCCCGACGGCAGTGACCCCATCGGACTGGCGGATTAGAACACAGATGCTAAAGAGCGAGGAACGGTACCAGGGTCTCTGGCTTGCAGGGAAGGGGAATGGTTTCACACCCAACCACCGAGGAACAAAAGGAGTGTTTGAGCCAGGTTCAGCCTGAGCCATTTGATGCATCTGCCTAATTGAGGGCCTCTACTAAGCAGGAGGCTAATGTGCCTTAGCCTCACCTGTCAGTAGGTGGGACAGCTACAGCCAAGGGTCATCTGGATCCAGAGCAGGATGAAATGCTTTCTGACAGCAACTCTCCCTTTTCAGTGACTACAAGGATCCTTGGCCATTTTGTGCCATGCAAGGTGAATGGGCAGTAGAGTACTCTAATTACTAGTTACTCATTTCTAATATTTTAGAAAAATAGCTTGCATGTACCACAATGGCATGCCCATAACCTTCAGYATGCTACTGCCATGAGCAGGGTCACACAGAAAGACAAACCCTYTGTGAAAGGAATACGTGACAGTGAGAGGAAAATAGGAAAATCAACGTAACTTGGAACAAGCATTAAAAAAAAAAATTCCAATCAAATAGCATTTTCCCCTCAAAATGAATTTTTCCAAAGTCTATACGGTTTCAAAAGCAAACTGGGCACTCTTGAAAAGGGATTTTCTGGTAGCAAAGCATTTCTGTAAAAATGTGGACATAGGTCTCCCAGGGATCAGGATGATTCAGTGCTGTTGGAAATATTTAGTAGTTATCTGTAGTGAGATGGCAATATTTTGGTTATTTAGACTTCTGACGAGCATGGATCATTACAAATAGCTTATTATGAAGCATATAAAATGAGGTGGTAACTGGATAACTTGACAACAAATTATTTTCACTATACATAAGTGCATGACAGTCTATATTRGAAAATGATAAATTACACCATTCATGTGCCCTGAATTCACTGTAATCTCTCAAGGGGGGAAAAAATCTAGGTTAAATAATGGGCAACTAAACAGAGACATATGTTCAATGTGCACCACAGATCAGAAAGGCAACGAGACRCTGGAAATCCTGCAACAATAGCTTTCCTCAAGCTGGAGCTGCCAGTTGAAACTGAGAAATGCCGACAGCTCTTTTTGCCTGATAAATCTTCTGAAATATCCATCTCTCCTTCCACTCCAATGAGGCATGAAGCTGCTAGCACCACGCAGCACCGGAGGAAGTGTTGCTTTGATTTGCGTGCTGCCATGCATGGCACTGGCAGCTCATCCCCGTTCCACACATGCCGYGCTGTGACTCCAGCCCTTCATCCGAGGCTGCTCCGCAAACTGCCAGGTACTCAGGGGGAGAATGCAAGCGTCTCATCACCTCTGATGAAGCCATCTATATCGCTCATGTGCACTACTCGTGTTTGGAAGGAAAGGGTGCAGAGCTGACCCTTGCAGAATGAGGGGTTTTGCTGCCCATGGAGGGGAGGCAGCACTGCAGGATGATGCTGGAGGCAGATGCCATCCAGATTGTCAGAGGAGCAATGGGGGAGGTGGCTCCTCCAAAACCCAAGCTAATGGCACCCTCATGATTTTTTATCTCTATGCCTTCTTACCAGCTGCACCTCTGGGGTGTTCATGCAGGAGGAAGGTGGGCTCCAGACAGGAGAGGCACAGGCAGAGGCGAGTGCCCGAGGGGCTGGCTGGCCAGCGGGCGGACGGGGTGAGCCGGCCCTGAGATGCATCCGTGGCTCTGGCCCGGCATTTCGTCTGTGCAGGAGGGGGGCTGGCGGCGGCAGGCGAGCCAAGTCAGAGCAKAGCCAAGTGAGAATGTTCTGGCAGCCCTTCCTGGCAGCCTGAGCAAAGTTATTTATCACTTTGTGCATTTTCCTTCTCATCTGTGTACAGCCGGCTCCAATGGCTCAGCTTGCATTTTGCCTTCCAGAGCCAAGCCAGTCCCTTGGCTCTGCTCAGTCTTGGCTGTCCATTCACACCTTCTGTCTCCTCCAGCTCTTCCTGGAGTAGCACAGCATTGCAAATTAGGAGTAGGTGTCCACAGCCAGGGAAGAGATCGAAGCATCAGCAACCTATCCCGATGGCAAGGAGCACATCTCTCCCAGGGAGGGAGAGCGCTGAGCTGCTGTTTACCGAGGCTGAGGAGCTGTGCACAGTTTGTGCTGCTCCCAGGCAGCCTCTGCTGGGGAGCTCCAGTGCCTGTCGGCAGCTATGAGACATTTTCTTTTATTTATTTTAAGGATTGTGCCTTTGAGCTGATTTTTTTTCCAAATTGGTGGATGCAACAACAGCATTCTGTAAACAGAATTTACAGCAAGATTTTCCAGTTCTATGGACTCTTTTCCCTACTGCTGATGAATTTTGCCAAAACGTCTAATAAGGGTGTTTAAACTGGGTTTGAAAATAATACCAGCTGTTTCCAGATACTCATAAGGTTCACATTTGCTCTTGATAAGGGCACACCACACTCTTCTAAACACTGAATATTGCAAAAGCAGATCAATACTAACTCCATCACACCTTGCATCATCAAAAACCTGGACAATAGCTTGTCCTAGGTTTCAGGACTTTGCCTAAGGGGAGAATTCAGTGTTGTTTTTCTCCTCCTCCCTGAGTCACCCCTGCAGTTTTGTCTGGGGCTGCTCAATTCACTGCCAGAGTAACAGYATGACTGCATTTTACCTTGCTGAGTTTTGGGCAGCGTAAAGATTGATGTTCTTCTGCTGGATGTCACACTCTAGAAGCTGCTAGATAATTCCCAGCCTCTGCAAGGCCACATCTGGACTACCTCCTACCATCTAGATCCAACAGGGCAAACCTCCTGTTGTTCTGATCAGACACTTGTTTGGTTTTTGAATCATTGTGATCAGGTGGTGGAAGGATTTAAAACAGGACGAAGTGAGGCTGAAGGGTCTGCAGCGGCTTCCCAGAAGCACTCATGACAACAAAGTGCATTGAACAGCACCTTCCCATCATGAGCCCCTGATTTTCACAMCCTGAGAACTTTCCAAATTTGGGCTGCAATTTTTCTCAGATTTGGTCTCTGACTAAAGGTAGAAGAGGAAGTTGAGTAAAATCCCTTCAGACCTTCTGAAATGAGGAGAGAATGAAAAATTGCATTTTCTTATTGTAATAAAAATTCTAACCATTTTTTTTCTCTGTAAAAGGCSACATCAAGCTGCTTGGAATTTGAAACTTGGTGTGGGTATAGCTCTCATTACAAGCCAGATTCAAAGCAAGCTGAGGTCAATAATTGTGTCTCCTTCGATTTTGCCTGACTCTGAAGAAGACCCTACAGCTAGGTAAACAAACCGTAGAGAAAATCGTTCGGAACAGTTGTGCCTATTTTCTACTTGGGAGTTGCTTGGGAACAAGCTCAGTTTATTTGCAATGTGTCTAGGGTTTAGATGTATTCACCAAAGCCCAGCTTTGCTCCATCCTCCTCAATTTTTATTTTAGAACCTTGCTCCATGAATAATCTCCTCGAAGAAAATATCCRCCAGCAGATGAAAGGACATCTTTAGGTAAAGAATTTGTAACTAAATCATTTCTACACCTTTTTATTTTTTATAGCTGGGTCACAAGCAGATGATTTGTCAGTATTATGCATCCTTTGTGTGCACCCCAGTGCATCTGGAAGCTGTTCACACATCAATGTGCTGCAAGGTAGAGAGCAACAAAGCCCTTGGTGGACTGAGCACTGACCTCCACATCTCCCTGCAGCTCCAACTTTGGGACCATCCTTTCTCTTGGCACCGGAGCTCAGAGGTCTTTCTTTGTTAAATTCTACTTCAGCTGGCTTAATTCTGTTTTCTTGCTGGGAGAGGATTTAGTAAAACAAACAAAACATCTTACCAATGTGAATATTCACAATTAATGAAAAAAAACTCTGAAACAGGAAGGTCATTTCTTGGGGAGGGAGATTGGTATTATTTTGAATGAAGGGAAGAGTGCAAAGATCTTGCAATATTTGCTGTAAATGGGTTGTTATGGTGAACATTCCTGTCAGCAAGCTCATTAGCTCAGAGATCCACGAGTGAACAGAGACCAAAAAATATGTTTAAAAATTCAAGAACAGATTAGTGGACAATATTTTGCAATCTTTGTCTAGCTCTGCTTCTCACTGAGAATTAGTAATTTTACTCCAGGCCAAATTCAAACAGTCTTACTCATGCAGAGCAGCACCGTGTTTTATGAGTAACCCCAGTGATATTTAGGGCTGTATTTTGGAATAAGATTGGAATCAGAGAAAGACAGTGGGAGGCATGGCTGAATCACCTTGATTAATAAGTGTAAGATTGTTAGTGTTTTACATGCCTATGTAAATAAACATAACGGGAATAAGGAGGGATGTCTGGATTGACAGACATGGGAGGGAATTTATAAACATCTTTTTGCAATACAAAGAGACTTCTCTTTTAACAGAAAAAGACAACACCCAAAAGTTACTTAATATCAGGAAAAGAGGAATTCACACCTTCAGAAACAATAGAAGATCAGGCCATTTTGTGGGTTTTACTCTCAACAGTTCTGGCTGTTGCCTGTGATATTACATAAGGTCTACGCTGCTCTCCATAGAAGTGATGGATGAAGTTTTCAGAGCTGCCCAAATGTCTTGAAAGCATGTGGCCCATTTTCCAAAATAATAGGGTCCTAGGGATTCTAAATCCCATTGAATTTCAGTCCTTCAGGGAACGGTCTCAGTATGCATTTTCCCGTTTGTTGTTCTTCCCATTTCACTCTATCTCAGACTCCAGCCATCACCATACATCAATAACGAGATCATCAGAGGCAGGATTAAAAAGGAAAGCACGGTTGTGCCCAGCTGCTCTGTCAAAATACCTCCAAGACCCAGTGCAGACTCCTGACGTTACCAGTGAGCGAGGAAGGAACCAATTCAAAGCTCGCTGATGTAAAGGAAAGTCCACTCATTTCTATGGATTTCAGTGAGGCTTGGATCAGGCCCTGGAAGAATAAGGATGACATAAAAATAACATGACGTCTGCCAGATTCACCAATATGCTCTGATGTTTTGCCCGGCTCAATGATGCAAAGCAGATGGGGAGCACTGACAATCCTGGCCCTCTTCAATCACTTTGCTCCATCTCTCGGATTAGTTTTCATCAGGCGTTTTATTCACGACATAAATACATTTCTCTCATTAGTGCTTCTGCAAGGGTATTTCAGAAGAAAAATCACCACGTTTTAACTTTATCAGAGAAAAACCTGCCATATTTTATCGCTTGGTGACTACAATTTTCAGCGAGGTTTCTAAGAAGTTTACTATGGAGCCTCTGAATTTTGCTGTACTTACACAGGGCTTGTAATTAGTTGAGTTTAGCTTTTTCTTCCATACTGCTTTGGCCAAAGCAGAGTGCACAATTGTGCCATTTGACTGCTGCACCCTCAAATGGGGCATTGGGACAACAATCCCRCAATACACAAAGCTTACCTTTAAGTTCAAGCACATGTTTAAATCCCATCAAAGCTATCATAAATAAATATGTGTACACTTTGCTGAATCAGTGCCAGAAAATGCATTTAAAAGAAACTATCTCCCTTTGAAAATAACCTCAGTGTCTCTACCCACTGCTAGTCTATTGCTACACGAAAAGGAGTTAAAATCCATTGGGAAATACTTATATATGAGGAGTTTTTGCACTCAGTGCCTCAAAGAAAAAAGAAAAGGCATTGCCCTATCTAACATTGTATGCCAGAACCAAGCAATAAAAATGTAATACAGGCTGGGCTTTTAGTAACCATGATTATAATAAATATAGGCATTAATAGACATTAAAAGTTGCTGAACAACTGAGAAGCTGAGTAGATTGGATGACGTCCCTCAAAATGAAATAATCTATATTTGGCTGGTAATTCATTTCTTCTGAGATGCTTTCTGCTTGASTCTGCATTTATTCCTCATTGCAGGAATAACTTGGGTGATTGCAGTCTGGCTCCAGCCTCAAGCCAGCCAGCCTGGGAGTGAGCATTAGTGMTAAAAGACAAGATCCGAGTTTCCATGCTCCCACCAGACACTTCTCTATGAAAATGTCCCAGACTATTCAGATAACAGCTGCTCTGCCCAGAGCTTGCTCCCTGGCATAAGGACTTGACAACATCACAACTCTTCTTCCTTCAGACTAAACTGCAATTCTGCCATGTCTAATTTTGTCTTATTGCTCCTAACATAGTGCTTGGCCATAYTTCCTCTCCCTTCCATTCTGTTTATTTGTAGAAAGGAAGAAATGCCACAGAATAATGGGTTTCTGCTGCTACATAAAGGCYAGGCCAGAGTCAAGATATTACTGGAACAAATAGTAAGACAGAGAAAAAAWGTTTATTTTCCTGTTGGGCATAGTGATGATGAGATCATGTCCTATCACAGTGCATTTCAGCTCTGCTGCACCAGTACCACACCTAGATCAAATCAGTTCASCTCCCTCATCTTTTGGACAGATTTGAAAGTCCTCATCTTGGGTATTTCATACAAGATCCACAGTAGGTGAAAAAAAAATGTTTGAAATACAATGGAGTTGCCCTTAATGGACCACCAGAGAGTCCCTTTATTACACGAACAGCAGACAGTTGGCAAGGGGCCAGGACGCAGTAGCTCTGTGTAAACTAACAGCATAGTTACTGATTGTAGGAACTGAGGGCATCCAGGGATTTCCCATCTGATCTACAGAAATCTCCCTTTTGGCTTCCACCATGACTGGTCCCATTCCTGGGCACTACGGAGAAACAAGAAAAGTGTCAGGAAAACATCTCTATGCGACCACTGCACCATGATCTCTGTTCAATTTGAAAGCAAGTCCTCAGCCCCAGGGGCCTCATTTACTCCTGCTTCGTCCCCTGGCCCAGCCACATGTATCTATCTTGTTTATTTTTGGAGGCAAAATATATTTTACATGTTTTGAGTGACCTTGGGTGAAACAGTCTTCCTCCAAGGTTCCCCCATCCAGACAAGACTATAAAACAACTGTCCCATTTTCCATCAAGGCTTTGCCTAACAGCAAATAAAGCACAATCAAGAGATTATTCAAAAAGTCTCAGAAACAGTCACCGGAGTAGATTTCACAGGCAGCAATGTCAAGACAGTAAAACATGTTTGATGGAGCATTTTACACTGCCTTAAATTTGGAATTCTTTGGAGAGTTCTGAAGGTTTTTCAAGAAACAAACACAACCTTTGTCCTCTATGTACATACATGTACACACAAAAAGCTCCTTCATGGAATAAGGAGCTGGCATCCTGGGGCTCTGACCTCAGCTCACTCCTCAGCCTTATCAATCACCTTATATAATCAGTGCARACTGAACAGCATTTGGAAAGTGAGTTGGGCTGGGTTTTTCTTTCTCTCTTTTTTTTTCCCCTCTCCCCTCCATCTAGGGTATCCAAAGAAGAGACCCTGTAGCTCAGACGTGGCTTGGGAAGGAACTAATGAGAGCTCTCAGCTCACTAAGATGAAGTGCTGTGGTGGTATCTTAATAGGAGGTTTGGAGATTTCCTTCCCCCAGGGCAGATTCTCAGAATATTTTGAGGTTGTCTCTTTGGAACYGAAAATGAAAGGTAGCTTTGCTGCTTCACAGATTCTTTGCATCCTTTCCTCTCAGTAATCAAGTGAGAGCTAAAACCACCAAGCAGGATAAAACCCCAAAGTGACAGTCCAAGATACCATAGSACGACCTGGCCTTGGAAAGCACTGCCCCCCAGATCCTGCAGCTGGGACGAGCCAGCCCCACCAGTTCCACTTTCACCTCTGGCTCCTGCAGCCACCAAAGCCAAACTGTGACACACCACTCCTTGCTGGAGAATCCAGCAGCCAAGTGTCCTTTCTCTATCCCCACGACGTTTTCACAGGAAAACCAAAATAAATTGGCTGAAGACAAGAGATGTTTGAGAGTAATTTTCACAGCTCACCCTCACTTCATCCTTCCGCTGCACATCCATCCACAGCCACTTTGAAGCCTTCCTAAACCTCATCACTCAACTTCCTTGACTTTCCACACTCACAGCTTGGTAGAACATTTCCCCACTCTCCAAAAACACACTTCAGTCGAAGTTCAGTGCTCAAGCCTTGTCAATGGCAAGGAGACTAATCACATCACGGCATTCAATACTTCATTAGCAGCTTTCCCAAACCAGGGATTCCCTTCTCTGTGAGTAAAATGCTCACAGTTTTAATCTGGTGACAGCTGCCTCAAATTATGTACTGCTGTATTAAACCTGTATTAAAGCAGGTTGGTTTCTCTGCTTAACTCAACTCACTGCATGTTCACACACAAGTTAATAACCAATACTTAAATTGTGCCCTGTCCATAAAGCCACCACTGTTACTGCCAGTGTGGGCAGCTGGARCGTTGCTTGCTGCAGAGCAGCACAGACCTCAAGCAATCCTGCTTAGATGTTGCRCTTTATTATACAGTTAGAGATATGTGACTACTGCAGACAAAACAAAATCATAGCCAAAACTTCACTTAAAATCTCCAAAAATCCAAATCTCTATTATGCGTCAAAGAAGTTTGTCTAATTCCGCTGATTTTAAACACATTTTTTGTTACTTCCTCTCAGCTGGAAGCAGATACACAGAGGGAAAAACCCTTCTGATATGCTCACAGCCTGACCCAAGTCGTTCTTACAAGATTTCCAATTTCTGTTCTGCATCAAAGACATGTATTATCCATGAGCCATTGGCAGGGATAGAACCGAAGACTTCGAGCAATAAAACCCACTGAGTTGGGTTTTGGTTTTGCTTTGGTGGTTTTTTTTTTGTTGTTGTTGGTGGGTTTTTTTTGTTTGTTTTTTTTGTTTGTTTGTTTGGTTGGTTTTTTTTGCTATTGGAGTTAAAGGGGTTTAAAACTGGGGTAAATCCTTACAGCTGTTTTTTTTTTTTTTTTTTGCTATTGGAGTTAAAGGGGTTTAAAACTGGGGTAAATCCTTACAGCTGCCTCTAGGTGCTAGAACTGACATCCTTAATCACTAAGGACACTTTTGACTACAAGGGGACCTGATGCATTAAATTAATAGGTTCAGTCACTATATTACACCCTTATCAGTCATCCTTATCAAAAATGGACCTTGCACTCAGATCACCAGGAGCAGTCCAAAATCATGTACATGTATCAAATTGGACCCTTAAACCACACACGGTCCCTGTGAGGCTGCACTACTGTCCTCATTCTATAGGTGAGGAAAGGCAAGCACACAACTGCAGTTACCATTTTGGATATATTTCTCTGGACCAARGTGAAATTTCCAGCCTTTCAAATGAGTTTATTGTCATAAATCCCCAGCAAAGGCCTTTWAACTTTGTGTTTCTGAATTCTTTCCATCTTTGCGTGCTCTGTGGCTTTCCAGAAGCACCTGTTTCGCCTCCAGCACAGCACCTATTTTTGGCAGCAGCTCTGTCTGTGCCACCAGGCCACTGAGTCCCCTGCTGCCAGCAGGGAGCTGGTGAGCACTCACCCAGCGGAGAACCTGCTCAGAGCCAGGGACACCTAAACCCATTTCTCAGGTCTGCCATTTCCCTCTCCCTCTCTTCCACCTGGACCTCTGTTATTCAGCAGATATTCCTTCACTTCTGCTTTTCACAGTGCCCATAGAGGTGACAAGCTCTTCTATTCCCCACTTTTGTACAGCAGAGGATGAAATGGAATTTTAATGTCAGCTRTAGCCCCTTGGCGCTATTAATAAAAACAACGATAATAAAAAGGGAGGTTTGCAAATTAGCAACCCTTGCTACAAACAATGATACACCCAATTTAGCACAAATCATTGCAGGCTCTTGCCTGCTTAGTGGCTATTTTAATCACTGGTGACTAATGCCTGTGAGGGCTATTCCAGGGTTTGACGTGCCTTAAACACAAGAAAATAGGGAAATCTTGGAGAGTGAGAGAGAGGAGAGGAGAAGAAGAGGACAAGAGAAGGAATTGGCCAGAGCCAAAGGTTCATCMCCAAAAAGTGTTCAGCTCATATCACCCATTTTGCTGCTGTTGCTACTGCATTTGCTGGGGTCACTGACCAATTCCTCCTCTGAATAACAGCATCATTTCTCTTCTTTTGGTGTGAATCTAAGAATAACAGTCATGCTCTGGAACACAAACAAAGGCTACCTGTCCCTTCCTTGGTTATGGAAATGGGGGTCAGCCTTTTTATTTTCAAAGGGGGCAGAGCTGGAATGGTCCTTGGCACACCACCAGAAAGGAAATATCTGCTTAAATATTTGACGGGAAGAGAAAAAAAGAGCAGAGAGGAAACAATGCAAAGGGGGATGGGGAGAGGGAACTTTTGTTTCATGCAGAGGAAAAAGGGCTGTGTGGCAAACAAAGCCTCAGCTCACCTCTGCACTGGGCTGTGCTGCGCTTCACCTTCGTGAAGTGAGCACCTTTCCCCTGCACCACTCCACTTGTTTTCCTCTATCCTAGCTTTCTAAGGAYTAAAGGGGTTTTCCTAGCTGAGGAAAGCTAAACAGAGAGCCACCAGGCACCGCATCCCTCAACTAGAAACGTGTGCTTGAATTTGATGAGTTTCACACAGGCCCATGCCTCTTATCTCTCAAGGTCTCTCTGGAGCACATGCCTTCCCTCTGAAGTATCAGTAGATGATGGCTTGGTGTCATCAAGAACGACAAGAATGGGAGACCAGGTCTTCTGCTTTCTCTGGTGTACTCCATCTGACAGACCAGAACCATAAAAGCCTTTTACTCAAGTCATGCCTGGCTAGAAAGCCACCCCTGAGTGCCCAACACCATTTCCTTCAGTACCTGCTGATTTCATGGCAGCCAAGGAACTCTGTGAACTCTCCAGGGCTCAGGGGGTARAGATACAGCAAAGCAAAAAGACAGGCAGACAAAGATTGCAAATGGACAAGAGTTCAAAAAATGCAGCATTCTGTTCCTGTTCTTTGAGGACTAATGGGTGGTTTAACTTTTAGACAGAAGATGTGGGGAGACTGGCTCAAATCCTCCAGTTTGGCTTCTCCTCTCTATTACAGCATTGCAAACACGCATGTACTTTGTGGCCCCATAAAATCTTTACATTCACTCAGGTCACTGCAGGTTTAGTTTTACAGCATTGGAGGCTCCAAACAGGACTGATCATAAACAGCTGCTTCTGTTTCTAACTAAGAGGGGAATCTTTTTGGTTTATTGCTCTTGTGGCCACTGAGTACTAGCACTGGAAAGCTAGTCATCCAAGTTGCCTTGGACCTATTTCTCAAAATATGTTGGGTTGGGTGTTTTTTTTCAGTACATGTTTGTTTACCAGTGTGGCTCCAGATTGTTGGCTAAGATTTGTAGACCCCTGGTGTAGCTACAGGAAATATTTCTAAAGTGTTCCTTTTCTGAGAAGTCTGCAGCTTAAATAACCAGTCTTTCCATAAGGCTCCTGTACCAGCTAGTTGCACTAAAGTGGCTTCTCTCTTGTTTCTCTCCTCCTTGTGTCTCTCTCCTCTTGAGCCTAATTTGGTGATAGAGGAGGTATCACCTCTGTAGATGTTGGTAACAAGGAGAATGTCACATGGTGCACAGTGCAAGACAAACTTTCACCCTTGCAGTTCTTAAGCTGTTTCACTTGGATCTCCTATTTGTTACTCCCAAATATACTATACTGTTGTATATTTATTTCTACAGGCAGTAGATGTGACAGGCTGTCCGCCTGTACTTGCACTTCACAGATCAGACAGGAACCTCCTAATTGACAAGAGGAAGAGCTGGAAATTCTGTGGGTGGCTGCAGTTGGCAAAGTTCACACATTCCCTGATAAGCTCTCCAGGAAAAAGCATCCTGCAGTTTGTTCTGGCCAGAAAACTTGCCAGGTACTCCTGAGTGCAGAGTCTTCCACAATCCCTTCATCCTTGACCATATTTTCAGGAGAGCTCACTGCACTGACATGCAACATTTGTGGTTTCACAAAGGGATCCTTTGGAAACCTGGCATTTATTTTGTTGCAAAGAAGGACTCTCTTGGAAATCTGGTCTTAACAATCATGAAGAACTCTGGAAAAAAAAWTTCTGCTTCTTTTGACACAAAGTGTAGTTTTGCAGGTCCTGCAAGCTCCAATGTAGCTGTTTCATCAAGGCCTGTGCTCTGCAAGGTGATGACAAGAACTCAAAATATCCTTCTTTTTGTCATCCAGAGATGTAGGAGTGTGTAGAACTGTATCAAAACCAAGAGGTTCCAGTCCTAACTCAGCTGAAATTTCAAAGCTGCTTGGAAACCTAATTCACATTAAACTTTATGGGAACTGGACATCCAAATTCCCTAGGTGGCTTTGCAAAACACAGCTGTAACTAATTGCAGTGCAGAAAGGTTTGGGGGAAAGATTTTGATCTAGAAAAGGAGAGAGATATTTCAATGCCAAAAAAGCTTTTGCAATAGATTCTCACATGGAATCCACACAGCCAATTCTGGGCTATCTCGTCAATGAAGTAAATGGAGCCATTTTGTAATACCTAATCCTCTCTCTGTAACTCTTCATGCACCTGCAGAGGTTATAAACTAAATGGGAGGAAGAATTTCTTTTGCTGAGTTTCTAGTAATCCCTGCCACGGCAAACTCTGGGGCTGAAAGGCTGAATAAATCAAAACGACTGATGAACAATTCACGCCCAACTCATTCCCATTGAAGAAATTGTCACATTCCATCAGTGAGGCTGGCAAAATCTGTGACCATCTCAACCCTTATCAAGCCTTAATTTCTTCTTCCTGTTTTGGCAATAATTTAACGTTAAAGGTCACAGAGTGAAATGCTCAGTCAGGAAGCTGAGGAGTTCTGATTTGATAACMACATTATTTAGCCCCACGAAGCCCCATTTGGTATTTTCACCTCCTTTGTTCCTTTTCAAGACCATGATCCATCTTCCACTGAAGACAATGGGAGCATTTCCACTGAATTTAATGAGACTTGGATCAGGCCTAAATGTCASTATTACTCTATTAATATTTATGCTGTTGGAAGTATGTCAGAAAATATACAGGATGTGCAGAGTGGCTGAGTGAGCGATGAGAATCATAAATTTTCCTGACAGTCTCTTCTTCACAAATCCTTAACATTTCTAATCTAACCATGGCAGTAATAAACTAGCAGGACTCTAACCTTCTCCTCTTACTGTACAAACCTTTTTCCCCACTACAATCTGCCTGAGTTGGCCCCRGAGCTGAAAAATCATCTGCGCTGCAACTCCCTATCTAGCTCGTGTCTAGTCTCTCCTTCTCTCTCACACACATTTATAAGAAATTGAAACTGTTATTTTAGAAGTTGCACGTTAAGTGGTCAAAATTAAAAGATTCTCAAAACCGACAAGATGCATGATTTATAGGGTTTAAAGATCCTTAGCTTAGCAGTCTTCACAGCCTTCAAAGCAGAGGAGCTGAGGATCCAAACCTGTTACTGCAMGGGTCCCACAAACGTGACAAGTGGCAACTGCTCTGAGAAGGTTTCTCCGGGCTGTTTTCCTTGGTGTTTCCTCTCAGAGTGAGGAAAGGGCCAAGCAGTGTGGCAACAAGCAGAGCCTGCTGGCTTGCCAYGGGAATGCCTGTCACTGCAGGGTGTGTGGCAACCACAGCGGTCAGACCCTCTTCACACAGCTACTCCAACCTCCCTGCTGCTGGAGAAGTGATGGGCAAAACAGTCCCAGAGGGCTGAAATTTCTGTTTGCCTTGAATAAGTCTCCAGACGGACGGATTCCTCCCTGCCTCACCGCCCCTTCCCAGCGAGCAGTGCTTGCCTGAGTGGGTGGAGGAATGCGGGCAAGCTCGCAGCATAATAGTCCACTGACCACCAGAGCTGGAGAGCAAGGTCACTGGGGAAAAGCAGTCATTGAAGAATGTGGCTGAGCTATGCCCAAGCTATGCAGGAGGAGGCTTTGTCTCCTTTGGCATGCTGAGCCTGGCCAGGGCCACAGACAGCATGGCACTGGGAACCAGGCAGAGCTGCTCCAAAGGGATGACCTGGAAGGGCTGGCTGCCAGATATCCTKTTTGCAGGACTTCACCTCCTCACTGTGCTCAGCTACCTACACACTGGTCCAGAACTGAAGTGTAGCCTGAGAAAACATTGAAATTTCATACAAATTAGGTAGGTAAAACAATAAAATGTTAATACAAGGTAGTTCTGTGGTACTGTTGGAGATATACTGCTTCTAGTTCCCAGATTAACTCCAAGCTAAGAGGATAAATCACAGCATGGTTGAGGTGGAAAAGGATCTTTTGAGGTCATCAATCTGCCCTACTCAAGCAGAGTCACCTAGAGCAGGTTATCCAAGACAATACAGTGAACTTCAAGGGACAGCTGTTCAAAGTGAGCAGCTTCTTTTGTATCTGAGTGGTGATCTGTTCCCAGGGACATTGTTCTGTCCTCCTGTGAAGCCAGCAGTCCAACTTCTCAGCTTGAGCCTATCAATCCAAAACCTCAAATCTGAAGGATCCGTTCCTTGAGGGACATTTTTGTCAGTGTAAACATGACAGTCCTGACCAYTTCTCATGTTGCTAAACAGCAGTGTATGCAAAACCAAAATCTAAGCGTCGAGGCTGGAATTTTCATCAAGACATAAAAGATTTCAGACACCGAAAGTCCTGACATCTGGGCAGCTCGCATCAGTGCGGTCCCTTTGAACTTCCCACAAAGCTGGCTTTTGCAACATTACTTTTAATTTCTGAAAATATAACAGAGCAATCAGCTCCACAGTGCCTTCAGATGGGTGTTTTATCACTCTGGTGATGGGTGAAAGGGCAGGAAGCAGAGGAGAGGGACAGGATGGAATTTTGAGCATGACCCAACTCCTGCCAGGACACAGGGGAGGGACACTTTCTGAAAAAAGAGAAGCTCTGCCATGGGGGAAGTGGACTGCCTTGCCTCCATATCCTGTGGATCCAAACTTCCCCTTGAGCATGACAGCTCGTATGAAAACATGCATGCAGACTTCTCCAAACTGCTTCCCGCTCCACTCTGGCAGCAGAGCCAGTTCTTGACAGTCTGAGACTTTAACAAAAACTAGGTTTAGCCCTGCCACCGTGCTAGTGCAGTGGAAATGAGGGAAATCATGCCTAATATTACRTTTTGGCTGGAGATTTCCTGTGGAAATCTTTGACAGGAAGAAAATAAAGTGTTTGATGAGATGAGATGAGATGTGTCACAGAAAGTATCAGCTCTCCTGACTGCTTGAAACTGAAGATTCAAATAATGGCAAAAAAAACCCCACAATTTTCTTTGTTCATATCATCTGAGCATGAAGTTTTCACTTCTTTCCTCTACAGAGCCAGCATATCCTTTAGGAGAAGGACCTCAGACTAGTTTTGTGCACTGTATCTCTCTCAAAATATACTGGTGCTTCACAAAAGCAGGWTTTGGTCTTTTCCCTCTATTTTTTCTTCCCATGAAAAATTGCTGTTTTATGGATCTCACTTCGGAGCATCTTACAAGATTACTCAGAAAGCATTAAAAGCCTTTCAACAGTCTTGGCTAAGAGTAATTCAAATTTTGACATGTGCTTATGTGACTGGGGTTAGTATTTCAGGTACTAGAAAAGTTTATTGTTTATGAAGATCACCATTCTCCTTGAAGTATTCAGTTTAACTAAAACTGCTTTTTTTTTCTGCAAGAATGGTTTGAAATTGGCCACTGCAGCACTGAAGGTCCRACTATTAAATAAGTAATTTATTTCTTTGTTGTTTTGGAGCTCTCCCTCTCTAACCATTTACCAAGTATTCAATAAAATCCCACAAAGTCTTTGTCAGGCCTGAAATTACTGCAAAACTTCAATCTTGGCCCAGTTTTCAAACTTCTGTTGAGACAAACTCAGCATTTACAATCATTCTGGGCCACCAGTAGTTCTTTCAGGCACTTTTTTTGTTAGGAAACATAACATGCTAGGAATTTAAACAAAGGTGGTGYATCAGCAAATGACTCTCAGACAGTGTGATCTCATCTCCCAGCCATGCAACATTTGGGAATAGGAATGAACAGACCAACAAAGTAGACAATGGTTAAAATACCCATACCATTTACAGCACAAATGTATCTTCTCAAACCTGCCACCTCCCTTCCTTTCCCATCCCACAGAAGATAGATGCGAACTATTCATCATCTAATAAAAGCACTGTGAAGCAAAAGGAGGTACTTGGGCAATCATTTTTGATTTAGACATGGAGGTAAATATTCAGCACCTAATTTTTCAAACATTACCTGGGTGGGAGTATCACCACCATCATCATAAGCAATCTGGACAAGATTTTGGGGAGTTCTTAGAAGGGCAGCTGGAACCTGTGTGGYCCCTAGGACTCTTGATCAGAAGGAGAAAGCAATTTCCATGCCCTGGAGCCTGGAGGCACACCCAGAGTGTGAGCTGGTGATTCAGTTTCACTCCTCAGCCTACATTTGATCTTTTAAACCTTTCAGAGCAGAGATCATCTCTTATTGTGTATGAAGATGGAAAGCCCCCAAGAACAATGGGATCCTGATCTCTGGGCATCTCAGATCTGTTGTAATACCAGTCTACTTCTATTTGAGACTTGAGCTGGGATAAGCAGGGAAAAAAAAAAAAAAAAAAAAAAAAAAAAAAAAAAAAAAAAAAAAAGCAGAATATCTAATGAAACATGCTATCCTCGGTATGCTTGCTGAGCCCAGGAAGGTTTCTTTTCCCATGGCTGAGTTTTTTCCTAACATTTTTTCCCTGTGTGATTTTTTGTCTGTGTAAGTTCTGAGATTTATTYCTATTAGCAGGAAATGTCGCCTCACCAGCTCTAAATTTCATTATATCTGTAGAAACTGGACTATCTTTAAATCTCTACTCCCTTCACAAATCAATCTGGAGCCAACTAAGAGTCCTAAGGAAAGAGATGCAGGGACAAGCACGATCACAAGGTCATACACAATATACATTTGCATAAAACTTATTTCCTTGGAAAACTAGCAAGTAAAAATATGCAAAACACCTTCTCAGGTCTTTGATGCTGGAATGAGATCTGTCCTGGTTTGCCTATATGCACCACCCAAAGTGACAGGATTATGAACATGCCCACTAAGGCACAGTGCCTGTCCTTCAGAAAGTGCCTATCCCTTGATCAAAAGGCTGAGGTAAATGTAGAAATCAAAGAGTGGCCTTACTGAGCCACACAGTAAGTTCATCTGACTGGGTATCTCATCTCTAGCAGTGGCCACAACAGACACATAAGGAGGAATAAARTTCAGCAGATATATTTGATACTTTCTTCTAGCGTTCTCTTCATTTCCAATAATTTTTACTCAGCAACTCCCTAAGAATTACATCATTACACATACAGCAATCTCAACAGATTTCTCTTCCATGAACTTATGGTAATYTTTAATTCAGAGAAGTTTGCTGGGATATGAAGTTTTGCTGTGCTTCCTGAAGAYATGGGCCAGTTTGAAACACAGCTTTTCAGCTTGCTCACTTCTGAAGCCTTGGCAAAGGAGCAGCARCTACCATGCAACATCCCAAAACATTCCTCCTCTCCTGCAACACCCCACAAGAGACAGCTCTCAGAGGCAGCACAGTGCAGAGCAGCTTTAACAACCCTCAAGCTGGACTGGGCTAGAAAGCATTAAAACTACACAGTCTTTCAGACACTTGACAATTTATGAAGATATGAAGAGGTGCTGCCCTTTTGCATTTTAACTCTCTCCCTGGATTACACAAACTAAAGCTGCTAAAGGATTCTCTTCCCTGTGAAGTCTGCACCTCCAAAGTGTTTTCCTGGCAYGACCAAGCTGGTCGAGACTGCGACTCCCTGCTTCACTTCCACTCACGTAACCAAGMGCGTAAAGCTCTGGAGCGGAGACCTGGCTGCGATTCAGCCGCAAAGCAGACAAGAGCTCTGAGCACCTACATTTGCTTTTTTGCTTGTTTTCCACAAGGCTCTCCCCAGACAGGGCTGTGACCCAATTCTCACTGAAGCCCACAAAGGCAGCCGAGCGGCTCGGGGAGCTGGATGGCACCCAGCGCCTGGCTGAGTGAAATGCTATCCACTGTCTCACAGCTCCAGGCCTCCTGCCCCTGYGGGTCAAAGCCACCACGGCTTCTGCATTCCCCCCCAGCTTAGCAGGATGGCCAGAGCCAGCCCTGGCACAAACAAAGCTGCTCAAATCCAATGTCACCATTCACGCAGGGCATGATTGCCACCATCCCCCGGCACCCCGACCTCTCCCTCCYGGCCAGCCGCGAGAGCGTGCCACATCTTGTGCCCACATTTTCTTTGCTAAGAAAGCCCTCGGGGGCTTCTTTGGCTCAGCTCACGCTGGTAGTGAACAGCTCCCTTTGGCTTCCATGTTTACATCCTTGTGGTTGTTAATTTGAGAGAAGCCTTTTATTTTAGACACACACACACCCCAACTCCCTCTGCAGGGGGGGGAAAATGTGACCTTTAAGATTGTTTATACCAATCAACAAGAAGCCCTCATGCTGCCGGATTCCAAGAAACACGAGACCGTCCTGGAGCTTGGAAGAGGGAGGGGAGCACGGGCAGGAGAGGGAGCAATCAAGGTCAGGAGTTCACAGACAGGATAAAGCAGGAGGCAGGACGAGCAGGCAGAGTGGCAGGGCATGCCCTCTCCATTCAGAGAGGCGAGGCAAGTGCCRGCGCTCCATCCGCCGTTTGCGGTGCACCAGCATCCCGGGCATGGAGATGACATYCTAGGGTGACAAGAGGAATGAGCTGCTTGGGGTGGCCTTGCAGAATGAGGGTGGCCATTTCTCCCTCAGAAATCCCTCACAGGTCTTCTCCCAGCCTAGCGGCGTTTCACTGAGGACCAAGGGTGATCTGGGACCAGGAGAAATTATTGCAGTCCAGTTTTGTACCCTGGTGCCTGCTGTGATGAATGAAGTGTTTTTGACGAGACAAGGAGAAAGATGAAAATATTTTCCCACTGCTGAACACAAAAGTAAATAAATAAGTAAACAGACAAGCATTCAAATCCAGGAATTTCCTTTYGTTGCCAGCATCAGCCTTCAAGGGAGTAGCACCACAAATTTTTTCCTACCATTGTGCTGAGCCAAATGAGCAAAGGTTGTGGTTTCAGGGATCTGTACTTCAAGTGCCCTACCAGGCAGAGGAAGCACCGGCATCTCGGGATTGGCATGAAACCCACAGGGTGCCTCGTGCACAAAATGCCAGAACTGACAGAAAGGAGGACTTGCTTCAACTTCAAAGGCGGTAACGCCACCATAYGTATGTTCAACACTGAGTTGTTGAGGAGAGGAAGAAAAAGGGCAAAGAGTCAATAAAAACCATGGGAGCACAAATGTGGTGGGATAGACCGAGATGCTGTGATACAGCACACCACTTTCGGGCAGCTGGCCCASTTCAAGGCAGGGGTTTTCGGGACAGAGGTACATTTCTTCCTTTGAGCCTCTCCCTAAACAACACATCACAGTGGTYGTCAAATTCAGCCCCAAGGTATCTGGCATGAAGTCAGGATTTTGACAATTTCAGTGACTTTTTTGTGGTCAGAGCTCCCTATGATTCTATATAATTACAATTACAGGACTGTGTCTTGTTCTCATTTACACGTATCATCTCCACTGGGTTACACAATATAACCAGAGGTGGTATTTGGCCTATACGTTTTATTTTTCATGTTGTCTGCCCAGATTCATTATTTATGACCCATAAGATACATTTATTTCTTAATTAATAAACCTCAGAAAGCATTTTTAATGAAAGACTGTGTTTTTTAAACAATCATKTTGCTGCTCCTCTATTAGCACTCGAGGATTAAATAAGACTGTGAGTAGTTGTTAACTAGCAATTGGTTACTGAAACACATGAGGTTTTTGTCTTCTCATTACTGAGGCTAAAGGAACGATGCTTCTACAACCACATTGATATTGCCCATCTGAGTCCTCATTTCAAARCTGAATTTGAAACCACCACATGGATTTCTCACCCATACCTTCAGCACCACTGAGCATGCTGTGAAGGAGAAAAGCAGACGGATGTCACAGCTGGCCATGCAGACATCAAAAGTAATTCTCTTTTTAAAGACAATTAATTAGTTTTTCTTCCCCCCATCCCCCCTTCCCTTTCTGTTATTTTAAGCAATGCTACCACAGTTTTTCTGTTGGTTAACACAAGGCTGTGACAGCATCTGGGATTTGTGTGCTAGGACAATTACCCCGTGCAAGCCCTGCACAGCTGCACTGCTGGTGGAGTGACAAATGTACTCACTTTCCTTGACTGAACAAACTACCAGAAGTCTGCTTCTGAATACGAGCCTGGAGTAACATTTCTAGGCTAAGGCCAGTCATCTCTGATACTTATGTCCATTCATCTGACAGCATGCTGTCTGCAATCTGAAAGATGCTTCTGTTCCATTCCTACATTGTCTCATCATAGAAAGAGATTTGCAGGAGGGAAAGAGCTGGCCTACGAAGCCAGCAGCTCCTTGCTCTTCCCTGGGTCCTGTTTTCAATATAAGTGCTTGGTTTAGGTTATTGTTCTTCCTTTTTCCTCTTCATTCATTCTGGCATTCCGTCCTGCCATGCAAYTGGAGCTATTCAGCTCAAAGATACAAAGGATTCATGAAAATGCTTCAAGACCAAGCTGGGTTKCTCATCGACATGGGCTGTGTGTCTTGTTTCATACAACTTAGGGAACAGTAGCCCCTCTGAGCAATTATTCTCCATTCAGATCCTCAGGAAATATGTTCTGATGGGATATAAATGAGAGAAATGAAATGCAGATGACTCCTTTTTGGCTACAGATCCAAGGAGGCCCATGCCACATGGATATCTTTGGCCAGATACCTTCTGGTTTCTTATAGCTCAAGAGTTACTCCTACCTGTCCAGGTTTGTAAGCATCACCCATGCTTCTTCTGCTGGACTACAAAGACAGACAGCAAAGGAAACCTGGCATCTCTTTCTGGTTTTTAAGGTCTGATTTTCAAAAGCATTTGAAAGTCACAGTAGTCCAGTTCCAGAAGTCAGCTCATCCTTACAAATGAAAATGCAGAATCAGCCTGCCTAAATATTACCAAACTCCATGTATGCAGAGTTTCCCATTTGCTGGCAACAGCTCTTCGGAAGTGCCTGTGAAGTAAGAAGTGGCAGGCACAGAGATTCAGCTGGAAACCAGCGGCAATCTCGTGAATTGTCACTTCTGCTTCTCTTGCTATTTTGACTTCTCTCATAGCATTGGAAAATCAAAAGGAAACAACGTCAGGGAAAGAACACTCAAATAAACACAGACGTTGACACAGCAAAAATCAGGTTCCTCCTTGTTCCCAAGACACTAAGATACCAAATCCAGAAGCATACTCTTGCTATTCCGACGGAAACATTTAAAGGAAAATTTTTCTCTATTCCATGATACTTGTCCATCTTATCATGAGACAGCATGTACCCCTACCAGAGGAAAGATTAGGACAGAAAAGTCAAAAACTATCTTCTCTTTCACTTGTTACCCCATCCTGGTGACCCCTTCAATTCAATCATCAGGAGGAGACACCAGAAAAACTTCGTTGTTGAATGAACATTTTGTTGCAACAAGGATGTCCTGCTCACACTCCCTCCTCTATCACAAAAATTACAATCCCAAAGACACCTCCTGAAAGAATCCTATCTAAACAGAATATAAGTACATCTTGGGGGGGAGAAAAAAAAAAAAAAAAAGGTCAGCATACTAGTAAAATTATCTCTAAAAAAGAGTTTCAAATCACCGAAAGCAGGACCAGACTAGCAATTCCAGTGCAGAGTTCATCCCACTGCTGAGACTGAAAGCATTTCACGCAATGTAAAGATGGATCGTTGAGTCAAACTAACATAAAAGCAGATAGATCAGCAGTCTAGTCACGGGCAAAATCTGGTTCAACCCCTGGAAACCCAAACCCACAAAGGACTAATGCAAAAAATCTAATGATAAATCAAAGCTACCTGATACCTCCCAARCTCTCCAGCTCAACAATCTTTACAACCAGCAAAGGAGCCCAGAGTTGTAYTTTCACTGTGGCCATATTCTTAAATGGCCGGTTTAGGTAAAGGAGTTTAGGATTCCTGGGCTATGATAAATATCCTAGCTGCAACTACAGCTGTAAAGACACAGTCAGGATTATTTTGGGCATCCATCACCAGCCTGACTTGAGCCTTGTGTCTCATCACCTAAGTAGGGGATGCAAATCTCATTATAACCACCAGAGTGAGTCATGTGTTACAACCTCTGTGTATGTCCATTCCATTCAAGAATAACCTCCCAGCTCCTCCGAGGGGATGGCAGAGATGGATGGACACCACTCTTTGATCTGGGGAGTTCTTCCTCTACTTCCAGTTTGACTCCAGTTGCCTCCAAGGTCATGCTGTCAGGACAGGGACGGCAAACCCCTCCACCCTTGCATATGAATCTCATCTCCTATCCTCAGTAACCACAGGCTACACATGTTTGCTGTTACTTCCAGATGTGTCCACAACTTGAAAGCAGTGATTTCAGAGGGGAAAAAAACTTTTAGAGCTAGTGGAGCTGAGTCCCCCTTCACTTCCCTTTCCTTCAGCATCTGTCCAGGTCATCTACTCAGGCAACACCAAACATTTCTAGCAGACTCAACAGCCCCCCATGGAAGTGTCTGTGTGTGGACAGATTAGAGACACAAGGCAACTCATCTTTCCCCCTTTACACTGAAAGCCTCTGTCTCAGTTTACTGATTCAGAATTTGCTCCTAGAGATCCTTGGCTAAAGCCCTGCTAACAGATATCTAACAAGAAGTCATTTTGGTGTCCTTCCCCCTGCTGGAACGGAGCAGACGCCTGCAGAACAATAGAAGTGATGGCACCRACAAGGACTTGATTGCCTCGACAGATGCAGTAGCACGTACAACACTAATACATCTTCCTGCCAGTGCCCTCACCCACGAAACCCTGGCAAAGGCTCTGTCCTGCAGACATCTCCAGCCTTGGGGTCCTCTTCAGTAGCCAGASTGGGGGTGCCTTCTGGTGGCCAGTCATGGGGATTGTGGTGGGTAAACACACAATGTCACTTCTGTGTGGTGTTTAATTTTCCCTTGGAGAGGACAGAAGGAGGAGGGAGAAAGGAGACAGCCTGACTCACACGAACACCTGGAGCATTGGCTCCACAGCCAGAGTGCTGCTGACACGAGAAGGGTTTGTCCTGACTTTTGGGAGTCCTTTTCAGAGTGGCTCTCTTCCCCATGAGCTAGTGACAGCCCACCCCCTCCACACCCTGTGCTGTGGGAAGTTAATTTAGAAGCCAACTTTGCCATCTGTGGACTACCCCATGCTGGGAAAACCCTCAGCTGGGGAGATCTGTTGTCTTTGCAGAGTGACACAAAGAAATTAAGAGTGTGGGAGAGAACACSAACCTAAGAACCCTTCAAAGTCCTCAGCAAACTTCTCCGTGCATCCCCCAGAGTCCACCTCTTCCACCCAAAGTACCTCAGTGTGTCCTATGGTGATGTCTGCTGTTGACATCAGAGGAGGCTCACAGCAGCACTCCTGCTGCTGCCCTCAGCTGAGTCATGACTCATGAATAAAGAGGATTTTGACCATTGTTATTTTATTATTTTCATTATTTCATTCATCATCTTAATTTCCTTCTCTCACTCCTGGCCAAAAGAAGAAGAAAGACATACACACACAAAAAAGAAAAGGGAAAAAAAAAAAAAAAAAAAAAAAAAAAAAAAAAAAAGGAAAAATAAGCCAACATGGTCCACATCTGGAAACTGATTTCCCAACCTCAGAACAAAGAGCTCTGAAATAGTGGCTCCAAATCTCCTGTTTGTGTTCTCCCATTATGTAAAAAGTCCTATAATAAAATCTAACGGAGAAAGAGCCCAAAAGCCAGCAAGAATTATTTGGAATTTATTAGCAAACTAGATCCATTTGGAAGTCCTTTTAGAACTGTACATCGGACTTCCAAATTTATTAAGCTCAAAAAAACTGTAGGAGCATTTTAGCTCCAGAACAGTTCTCCCTATAGATCAGGCTTGGCTTAAATAACTTCTTTAAACCCAGYTGAAATACTGTGCCATTTCTTTTACTTTCCATGTTCAGAAATATCACTCTTTCCRAAGTTTAATGCTGTACAGGGGTGAGAAAAAACTATGGAGACACAAACAGAATAGTAAAGGGAGAAAAAAAGAAAAAGAAACAATTCCAGAAATCATATTTTTTCAGCAAGGAAAATGGGGACAAACAATTCTTAAGAGTATTAATGAAATTTGTCATTTTCGACAGCAGAGGGATTCTTGGAATGGGTTAAAAATYTACTCTGACACTTTTAACTGACTCTGACACTCTAATTCTTTAAGAAAAGAATTTTGCAAGTCAAAGAAATGTTTGTGTGGGAAAAAATATTCAAACACATTCAGTTTTTAATTTGAAAACTGTAACAACCAACCATAGCATTTCAATGGAAAGAAAATGCATGCATTGTTGAGAAAYGGCACAGTGCACCCCACTGGGACAGAAAGAAAAGGACTATGAATTGAGAATTTCGAGGAAATKATGATTATTTGAGGGCTTCAAAAGAAGATGTTTCTCTAACCTGGTTTATCATCTAGAGAGACACCCAGGAGCCACAGGTACCTTGGTTTCTATTTCCACCTTGGGTCTCCCAAATGGCACTACATCGAAAGCCCGGGGCTCATGTTCACCATGGATTTGTCCTTTAGCTCCAAGCCAAAGTGATCTAGGAAGAGGCACCCCAACTGGATGCACATGAAGGAGTCTACATTGTTCAACAACCTCCTGGTTATAAACTCTTTCCTTGCTCCTGTCTTTGCTTTGATGTTACTGTGCTTATGTTCAGTGCTGAATCATTGGACTTTGCCTTTCATCTGGACCCTTGGGATGCGTTATAGGCATGGAAAGAGAAAGGCACCACTTAATAACACTTTCCAAGTACAAGGGAGAGGAAATTCCTGGAAAATCAGGTTAAGACTGTCCAAAAAACTTCTTCGAAGAAACATGGCATACTGTATATAGCTATTTATGGTGGAGATGATGGAAGTTAGGCTGCCCTTGAAGGCAAGCGGCTGCTGTCCAGACAGAGGTTTTAATCATCGTTCCAGTTAGGCACTGAAAACTAAACACATCATAAGTAGCTGGGGAATAAGGGCTATTCCAAATAAATAGCCTCATTATTCTGCAGGAACTGCTCTAGCTCATATATGTTTACCTACACTTGTATTTTAAAAGAACCCAAAGATCCACAACTTGAATTCTGAATTGCAGAACTTGAACTCTGAAACCAATCTTTCCTCCGTGCATGGAATTACTCAAATAACAACTGAATTGTTCAAAACATCTTTTTTTTTTTTTTTTTAATGAACAGTGGTTTTTCTTCAAAAGAAAAYAAATTTATGAGCATTTTCTCCTATCCTTCCTCAAATTTTTCTAATTTTTCAGTAAAAATTCCCCACAAGCCCAAGAAACTTTTTCAGCTTTGTTTTTCTTCATTCTTCCTCTGTTGCCTCCCTTTCCATGGCAGAGCAGAATAAAAGCTGATGAGAAGGTGAGGGGGAAAATAAAGAATACTTTAACCAAATGTTTTCATTTGTGTCTTCTAAAACCAGAAGTTACCAAAGCTGTTTTCTACTGAGATAGTTTTCAATTTTTGCCTTGCTTACATTTTATGGTCAAATGAAAAAAAAAGGAACCTTTTTGGTTTCTTTGAGCTGCGCTAAAAAGCACTTGCAGGAAGCACTGTTAGATGAGCTTAACACAAACACATATGCACTCACAATCCATGCAAGAAATTCTTGCTACCTGTAGATAATGGTCAGCTCTCAAACCCAGCCCAGATGTGGTCCAAGCACTCAGCTCACTGAATGCCACATGATAGCTGTTTTTCTATGAAACATTTTAATGCTGAATCTCAGAAGAGCCATGAGWCTGTAACACATGACCACAACCTCCTGTGAGCAGCCCTACCTGTGTCACAGTCACCCTGCTCAGAGCAGTGCAGCTTTAGCAGAGGGTGTGCTCAGCCTCAGGTCTCTGCAGTCTGCAGTCTCCTTCTCTCTAAGGTCATATTTTCTCTCATTTATCAGCAGCTGAAACACATACTCAACCCCTTGGTTTCCATCCCAAAGACCCAGGTTAACCAGGTGAAGACAAGGTCTTGCATCTCCCCATCACTTCCCTGCACTACAGGTGTCCCTCCCAGGATKCCAGCTCACCTCAGAACACAACAGCTCTCCCTGCTTTACCCCAACAGTTGCAGGAGCCAATCCATTTCTCATGCTCCAGGTCTTGAAATCAGGTGAAATGTACAATTTCTATTAATAAAAAAAAAAWTTTCCAGCCTTCATGATTGCTAAGTAAAACTTGGAGACAACATCTGAATGCAGTTACAGGCTCCCAACCAGGCAGCAGCTGCAAAGGAGCAGGTACACATTTATTTCAGTCTCGTGATTGTTTTCATTCAGCATTGTGGATTGTCAAGACTTGACTCATGATTTTTGACTGCTGCCAAGACCAGCATTACTGACCATGAGCTCTGAGAAGTTTTGATGATTTACTGTACAAAAAATGGGGACCCAAGCTTGTGATGCTGAGCTTTTCAGTGCTGTGAGCATGTCAAGTGTCTCAGCAGAGCCCCATCTCAGCCATTCTTGGCCAAGCCTGCCCTCTCCCTCAAGGACTCGTGTGGGGCACAGCAATCCTCCATGAGTGCAAGAGCAAGACTCAGCCCTGCTCCTCAAAGGAATCCATGAGAATTTTTGCCTTTGGCATATTCACAGAGACAGAGTCTTGCCCAAAACACATACCAAGGGAATAAATCCTCCAGAAATATGAATTCTCTTTGCCTCATACCAAAATATTCATAGTAAGCCCAGGCGGCACTCCACAGCAAAACATTGGCAAGAGGAAATGCTAATAAAACATTAAGATATTAAAAAACACCAAGAAAAACTTCCCAGAAGAAACAAACATTAAGAGAATATGTTGCCCATTCAGTCAAAAAAATGTTAACAAACTAATGCTGTCTCATGATGAAATTGAAATATTTACAGGAAGAGAGCAGAGAATTTTGGCTGACAAACACAAAAACTATCTTTTAGCACAACTTTTTTTCTGTGCAGAACAAAGGGGAAAGGAAACAGAGGAGGGAAAGTGGGAGAGTGAGGGTAGGGTGAATGAAAGCGGACAAAAAGCGGGAGAGGAATACGGATTAGGAAACTGATTTTAAAAAAACCAAAACAACCAAAAAAGCAAGGGAGAAGAGAGGGCAACAGAGAGCAGAGTTCACACTAGGAAGCAGACTTGCTGCTCCACAGTTACCTGCCAGATGCATTGACATCTCCCTTAGGCAAGGAACAGACTCGTTCACTTCTCCCACAAAAGAAGTGGAATACTAACAGAGCCTGCCAGCAACACACACAAAACATCAGGCTGCCCAATGGGACAGATGAGCGGAAAGAACATGTCAGTTATTAATTAATTTGTTCTATATTCATGTCATTATAGATAATTACATGAGTTGGTGCCACGGCCTGAGCCTTCCTCAGTCCCTGATCCCCATGATTCATGACTGACAGTTGCACAACACGGCTGTCAATGACTTCATCGGGTTGCACGGAAAATCCTCTCTAGATGCATGTGTGTGCAGTGACTCACTTTGACACCTTGGGTTGACATTTGCAACCTGGGCCAAGCCTGTCAACAAGACAAAGGCACTTCTTGTGGGGTTTCCAAGCCACTAGGTTGGGTATCAAACAATGGAGCACACAGCAGGAGGCAAGAAGAGGTAGCCCTCAAATATTCAGCTCATGTGTGCAACAGCCAAGGGCRTTGGCACAAGAAAATATTGGAGGCAAAAGCTTTCCCTGGAAACAGCCAAAAACAGGACTACAGAGAGCAAGGCCTCTGCACAGCACTTACAGGCCACAAGCAGGAACATCCCAGGAAGCTCTCAAGAACCAAGGCAGGCCTTTCTATTTAGAGAGAAGAAGCTATTTCATAACCCAGAGTCAGCAGGAACAGCTAAGCGCCGCAGAACAGCCTGAATGAGAAGAGGAAACGTTGTTTCCCAAACGTTATGTCATCCCAAGAAGATGTCACTTGGGAAGAATAAGCAAGATCTACCATAAATTCAGGCACATGTGATACTTGGGTGGGAACCTCCACCCAAGACTGGACACCAGAGCAGCCCTCTCAATCCATCTCCAGCCTGGAGATGCATGAGAAATGGGAGCTGTAAACAGAAAATTAAAGAGATGGTTTCTCCTCTCCTCTGGAGAAACTGGAACTGACAAGGTTTCTCCTAACTCCTTTGGCAGTCCTTTGTAAAGTCTTTCAGAGAAATCAAAATCAAAAGAAGGATCTTGGAAGGAGTGCRTAGTATGAGCCCAGTACAGCATCCTGCATGAAGAAAGCATGATGCACATAGAGATGCTCAGAGGGAACACTAAGAGAAATATTTCAGGAAAATGCTTTCACTGAACAAAGGTTTTGAACAGTGGATGAAAACAACTACTCTAGTGGTTCTGGTGACTTGGCTGTTTCTGGAAGAAACTAAATGTGAGTAAAAATCAAGCAGTTTTGTTTGAGAAAAGCTGAATTTTCCATTTGAAATGAGATTTTATCTTGCTATACGCTTATTTTTGTTTGCTTGTGTTAAGTCTAGAGCCTTGAATGGTCTATTCTTACACTAAAAAAATAAAAAGGAAGTCCTCACAGTWTTCAGTTCAGCAAGTCAGAAAAAAGTTTCTTGATCCCTCCCATCTTCCCTGCCATTTCAGTCATCCACCCAGCTCACAGCCATTTCCAAAGCAGATGCACCTGCATCCAGGCACCCTGGGACTGAGATCCCCATGGGAGCCTCCCAACCACTGGACAAAAGAAACCTTCTGGGAAATGTGTAAGGTTGCAGGTAGCAAAAAGAAAGCCTGGGCTGATGCTGGCAAGAGAGGCACGAGCAAGGGCTGCTGTAGCTGCTGGGATTTGCTGCTGCCCTGGTTGTTTCATCACAGTTTCCCTCCCAGCACTGCAGGGAAGACAGCCTGGTGCAGGACACACGTGTCCTAAGGGAGGTGTCCAAACACCCTGCTGCTCCTCCACAGGCCACAGCTGGATTTGCAGCTGTCCTCACCTCACTGTGCCATCACAGCTATGGGGAAATGGCTTTTTCCATCTGATTTCAAGCCYTCCCAAGCTGGCCTTGACCCCACAGGGAGGGAAATCACAGCTGTTGGCCACTGCACCTATCTGTGCACATCCTGCCTAATAGTGAGCCAAGGGCAAAATGTGGTCACATCAACAAGAMTGGCATGGCACCTCAAGGCTTTCACACCTTTGTAAGGGCCCAAGAGAAGTCAGGACAGGGCCAGATCTATGCACTGTTCCCCAGGGAATACTCTACTCACCACAGCCATACCCATTTCTTCCTGCATCCCTGTGGCCTTGCTGCAATAAGTGATACCCATTTACATGCCAGGCAAGCCATGCTGCTGCTCCCCTGACTGGAGCTACTTGTTACCCTAGATCAATACTAAAAAAAAAAWAAAATAGCTCTGCCCTGGGTATCATGCAGAGCATTCCAGTTCCTCCCTAGTCAGTGTTTGTGCACTGGTTTAAATACGTGAAGAGTTACATAAATGCTAACTATTATTATAATGTTCCACTCCTTCCAGTCAACTCCCCCCACAGTCTCAYAGAAACATTCTCCACCTCCCATTTTAGCACATTCACAGCATCAGAAATTACCCTGTTTTCATTTACCCTGCCCTTTGCCATATGATCCTGGCCCTCACAAGCTTTAAATAGTCTGCATTATTATGAAGGCTTGTTAGGACTTGTCCCTAATCACTCCAGGAATAATCCTTGATGGCTTGTTTCAGACTGTGTGTGTGAATGTTTGTACAACCATAGGGCTCTGGCTTGCCTAGGACCCTCCTAGAAGGGGAATTAAGGCTTTATGTTCCATAAAGGAGTGGCAATGGGGCAATGAACCCATTTTGTGTCTGCACATGCTGAAGTTCTCTTCAATGAAGATCTGAGATGAAAATGTACATTTCAGCAAAGAACAGGCTGACCAGATTATGTGTTGATAGATGTCAAGCAGCAGAAACCAACCTGCCCTTTAAATGCCGAGCAGCAGAAATCAACCTGCCCTTTAAATGCAGGGACACTAAAAATGGTGCAGTCAATGCTTCCCAGAATTGTGCTCGTTACAGCTGGTCCCAGAGCTTGCACTGTTTGTCTGATGCACAAGAATTCCAGCATTAGATACTGAAATATAAGCTCTCTGCTGGGGTTACAACCCCTGTTGTCTACCTTATGATGGGGATATAAATTGAGAAAAGAGATAGAGAAATCTGGTGCTTAATAAATCCATTTTCTGAAGGCTGGCAATTGTGATTTCAACGTCATCTGCAGGAGAAAACACAAGGCAGAGATAAATGTGCTTTCCTGGCTTGGTTTCCAGCTGCAAAACTTGAAGGAAAACAAACCACACAGTAGCATGACAACACACAGACTCATGCCATGTAGACTGCAATGTGTATCAGGCAGRGCAAACTGATTACCAGACCTTTGTTTACCAGGGGTCACATGAGTCYACCAAGATAAAACTTGTGGTGTTTGGAGATTCTGCAGTCGTGCCATACATTGACAACATTTTCCCACCCACTATGTTCTCATGACACCATAGGTACCAAAATGGTAAGTGAGAAGCAGCTGAGAAACACCTGCTAAAATCATACCATGACAAAATGCCTTTGCACCACACATCAGCACTCAGTCTCCCCAGCCRTGTGGCCTTCATGGTTTTGGATAATCTTTGAACATTTTGTGGCATCTCACCATCTCTGGGATGCTAGAAGAGGTATCTGAAGAAACTAAGATCAAAAGAGAAGGTTTTGGTGCTTGTCCCTTCATCTCTTGAACTCTTCAAAAGTAACAAAGAAGACAAAGACTATACAAAGTCTTTTTGAATCAGAAGATGTTGATGAGATCATCAGCAGGATGGTTTAGAGATTTTATCTGAGATTAATGTCTCTTGGTCAAAAAAATCCAACCAAACAAAAAACCCGACCAAACAAAAAACCCAACCAAACAAAAAAAAAAACCAACCCCCAAAACCCAAAGGCAAGTTAATTGCAGCTCTTCTATTTATTTTGCAGCCTATCAAGATGAAATCAGTGCTTAATAAAAAGCAAACAAGGGAAGCTGCCTAAATGCCTGTGTGGGAAAAGGGCTGCAAATGGAAGGAAGTTCTACACGAAGCCACACCTGGAGCTGAGATAGGTGTTAAGCCTTGAGACCCTGGGTGCCAGGGGTGCCAATACTGTGGGACGATTGAGGGGAGCATGAGCTGCCAAATGAAGACATTGGAAAACAAGAACGTCCATTTTCTTGATGGGGGGTCAGCTGAGTCACAGGAATGTTCACCTTCTAATATGGACATAGCAGGCAAAACTATGAAATAATATTAAGAAAACTCTTTAAAGGGGAAATTCTTGCACTTCTGTAATCCACAGAGGATTTTGCAAAGGAAATGTCATTGTTTTRCACTGCAGCCAGCCACAAATATAGGCAGAGGTGAATTTATCTCATCTAAGAGCACCCAGCAAAGCCAGTGACAGAGACAAGTATGGAGAAGCTTTGATATTCTGACCATGGAACAAAATGTGGCTCCTTAATCTGGCATCCTCAGCCATAAATCTGGCATCATAAAAGTGGGACTACTCAGACTCTTTAGGAAGCTTTGAATTTGTGCTGTAACACAGAGTCAGGCTCAAACCAAGGTATTGCAGAAAATGGACTTGGCTTCCTCATGGGCAGAACCTTCTGAGGGCCTGCACCGTCTGCCCTCCCAAACAAAGGTATTGGCATGCAGGGAAGCAACCCAGGCACTACAGCATGAGACAGTTCCTAAGATGAAAAGCCAAAACTTTGCACAAGGGTAAACCTGGAGCAGAGACCGGGAGACACGGGCTCCTGACAAATCTGCAATAAGCAGGCACTTACAGAAATCACAGCAGTGACTCACTCAGGCAAAAAGTGTCCTTCACCATTTGCAAGGAGAACCAAGTCTGAAGAGGGGACAGAAAAGAGCWCCCCTTAGATAAACAAGTACACAAATACAAATAAACAGATGTGTGAAAGCAGGTCCTACTTCAAAGCTAGACCTCGAGGTGAAAAACACATTAACAAGCCATCATTCCTAGAGAAGATCCCCTCGAAGAGGAGCCTGAGGACACTGGGAGCACAGCCTTATTCTAATGGATGTTCAAGTAAACACGCAGGGGGGTCCTCACACTATTTCACCATGCGRACCGCACTGAGATGTCCAAATTAGAAACTGAGACTCCCTGCAAACTCCAGAGAGAGGGGCAGACATTTTCTGGGCATGATTCAGAGCCCAGAGGRTAGGAACCTAGCTCCTGTTCTACTTATGTGGTCCAAGCCACCCCCAGAGGTCCYTTCCCCTCTTCTTAGTCCACACTCAATGTTTAGGCAGCCTGACATAGGTTCYCTACACTCAATGGTGAACATTACACAATGACAGCAAATTCCTGAAATCTTCTCTATGTGGTAAGTGTGGTATGAGCCCAGAGGGAAATAAGAGAATCCGAGATGGGGAACCTGATGCTGCCTCAYAGATCGGAATGGCAAAATTGCAATAAACACTACTTTTTTTTCTTTTTTTTTTTAATTTATTTTAGAACTTGGATGAAGTCTGGCACATGCCAAAGATGCAAGAGGGAAAATCTRCTTTGTGCATCACTAGGCATGCACATAAAACAGAGTCCTGTTTTCAAAAGGAGAGGGAGAGAAAGCTCAGTTATTCCAGATGGTGCCATGGAGAGATCATACAATAATTGTACACAAGAAAGGTTTTACTGAGCTCAGGACTTAAATGTGTTGACTACACCCGTACAAACAGTTGTGGTGAACATGGTTGAATCTAAATTTTTAAAAAGAGCAGTTTCAGTTCTGGATGCATTGAGCATCAGTCACTACTGCCACACAGCACATTAATTATTTTGCTACAGTTAAATATTGTATTCTTTACAGGTTATCAGCCAGGAATGCCACATTCTCTTCCACTATGAAAAAAATATATATACAAGAAAAAAGGAGGTAAAACTGCAGAACAGGATTTTGTACATTGGACATTGTAACATCTTATCAGGCCCCAGACGAATGAGATCAGAAATGCCAGCTGGAACCCACAGGGCTTATCTGGGCACTCAGAAGCATAGGAAGAACGAGAGCCAGGGGAGTTTTATTCTATATGAATCCCTGAATGCTGCTGCTGTAGATAAGGAGCAAAATCCCAGGTTCCACTAAGTCAATGACAAAACTCAGTTTGACTTCATTTGGGCTGGGATTTCCTGCACAGCATCCAAGGGTAAAAGCCACACTAAGCACAGGAAAAAGGCAGCTGAAACTACTGAACTTGTGCATGGCTCATGATTGCAATTGTTTTGCAGCCAGCATAAGCATACCTGCAGTAGATGGGGAAGGTGGCTAAAGGGTTGTATTTTTCTTTCCTTTTTTTTTTTTTCTTTTTGCTCAGCTAGCAGCCAGTCTGGTTTTCTGAGGTTTAGGGCCAGATATTTTGGGGTTTAGGGATCATTTTCGGTATATAAGGATATTACCCCATGCCCAAAGCAACAAAGTTTAACAACTTGCCTGATGTTGGAGGAGGCTCTTGGACGACCAGGACTGCCAAGGTCCTGAGACAGGATCTCCATGTCGTGTGAGTGGGGACAACAGCAAACCCCAGCAATGCACCAAGAGCAGAGAGCTGCTGAACCGTGAACAAATAAAAAAATACACAGAGCAATCTGCCAAAGCAATAGTCTGGCACCTCACACAAGGCACGGCTTGCTGGAAGGACAACCAGGGCTCACAGCAAAACTCTGCCAGACTCAGCCTCCTTCAGGTGGAGGCTCACAGGCCCCGCTGGCTGGGGCTGGGCCACCCTGCTCCCAACAGGGACAGCCCTCTGTCCAGGACAAAACAGAGAAGGTGCTCACACGCAAAGGAGAGCAAACTCCCTATCCTTTAAAGGYATCCAGAATGTTTCAGGCTACAACTCCCACAGTTAAGATGGAGACCTCAAAGACARCAGCAGAAACAAAACAGGTACCATGCTCTTAAGAATGAGAGTAAAAACCCTCCTCTCATTCAATGCTAATACACTCTCTGCTTGGGGGCCCTACTTATTGGCACATGAGACAGCATACAACAAACTTGCTGTAGGCATTGGGACTGCTTCCAGAAATGGTCTAGATTTCAAGGGAAAGAGAGGCAAGTCCTTTTTCAGTTCCTTCTACCTGTTTCTCATGGAACCTTGACTCTCCTGTTATGGCTGTGACAGCAGAAGGAACAGCACAAGCCCCCACAAGAGTGCTGCTGCCTGTGCTGCCCATCAGCTGTGCCAGCAGAAACCACAGCAGGGCCAGCAGGGATATGGGGAAACCTTTSTCACATCGTTCCAGTCACCAGAGTGACCTCCCAGCCTGCTCCAGTCACCTCCACCCAACACTTCCCAGCAAGGAGCTCTGCCTCAGCCGCACGGCAGCTGCAGGGAGTGCCACCAGGAGGAACGGCAGGGGCTTGTTTCCACCTTTCCTGCTCTCCCTTGTGCCGGGTGTGTGGGCTTTTCACGGTGCCAATTAAGCRCACGCCGGGTTTGGGGTGGAGGTGCGGCGCGCCGGGGCCCCGTCTCGCTGCCTCCGCACTGTCACCTTCCATTAGCAGCTGGCGGCCRGGAGAAGGGGAGGGAAAAGCCAGCGGCATGTTTGGTTTGCTGTTTTTGTGGGCACTTTACGACTTCAAAGGCTTCCCTCTGGTTCACAGGGGGCAAGGGGCAGAGGTCAGTAGGCACGGTTTGACCTCCCTTTCACCTCCTCGCCGAAAGGGAGAGACGCACACACACAGAGGAAGAAGAAAAGGAAGAGGAGATCCTGGCAAACACTTTTATCCTCTAATCTTTCTTCGCCTTAGTGCTGTTGAGGCTTTGTCCAGCAGACAAAGTGCCCTTCGAAGTCTGACACTTCCATGATGGACTCTTCCTCCTCTTGTCCAAGGAGAAAATTAAAGTGAAACAGCAGCACAACAAAATAGGGGGGAAAAAAAAAAAAAAAAAAAAAAAAAAAAAAAGGAAAATGCTGCTCTTAGGGGCTGTGTTTTCTCACTTTTTATTTGGGAGGGGAGGGGAAGTTGGGGCTTTTTTTGGTTGCTTTTCTTTCCCATAGCTGAATAGCTGTCCATCTATATATAAGCCTACCGATTGCACATGAGGGAAGGAGAAAACAGGCATGATTGTTCAAGATCCAGCTCGAGATGTAAAACATGCATTTTCTTGTCTTTAAATACAGCATTGTTGTATTTATTTATTTATTTTTAATGGCGAGGTCGCTCGCCCAGGGCACCGAGGAATAAGTTCGAGTTTCAGAAAGCTCTCCACAGCTGGTGATTATATCCCTTGCAGTGCATACAAAGACATTGAGAAAGCAGCAGAGAAAGTAAACAGTATCACTTCTGGGGATGGAGGGGGAGAGGAGGAGGGGGGCAGAGGAGGAGGAGGAGGAGGAGAAGAGAGGCAGATGAAATTTAAACTGGCGGTCAGCCCAGACACCAACTTAATACAGTGAGACAAAGCCAAAAAGGGGGAATAAATAAAAATAGGGTGACACACAGAGGGTGGGTGTGTGTGTGTGTGTGCGCACTCGTGTGTGAAAGTGTGCGATGCAAACCTCCAGCAAAGAAAGGAAGGGATAAGGGTGCGAGCCCAGGGCTTCAAGAGCCATCCCTGGGGTCCATCACGGAGCAGAGCAGGTTGCAGGGGAGGTTCTAGGGGCAAACTCATCATCCCCAACATAAATACATCTATGGTCATTTCTAATCAGCTGGGGAAGCATAGCTGTTCACCTCTCCCGAGACTGAGGGGAGGAAAATGGGTCTAGAAACAGCAGCTCCAGCCTTGTCATGTCCTGCCTCCTCMAAACAAAAGGGACAAGAAAGTGGCAGGCAGGTCCTGACTAAAATCAGGTGGTTGATGCTCTCCCAGCTAGCACAATAGACTTGGGCTATGCTTGTCTTTAGGCTGGCTTTGGGAATCACGCTCCTACTTGAGTTAAGGCAGATTAGTGCTAAGCTACTGCCTTTCTCCAGCATTTTGGTTTGACAGTAGGGGAGAAAACAGAGTCACAACTGGGTGGTGCTTTGGAGGGCCAAATGTTTTTGTGTGTCACAGCACAGGGCACARACTGGTTAGTTTGGTCCAGGCCCACACAAGCCCTTCTCACACAGACTGGCTCTGGATGCTGGCTGAGGTTTACCTACCAGAATAATTCTGGCTGTGTTACATCTTCTCTGGTCACACTGACCGTGATTTTACTGGAATAAGATTAGTCTTCTCAGCATGGGGGAAGGGAGAGGCAAGCTTTTTGAAACATCCATCTGCCTGGAAAAGGCTAACAAGCCCTCCTTTATAGATGTCTACACATGTACCTCAGCAGAAATGCAGTTGGAAAGCTTCTGGAAAGACAATGTACCTTAAAAGGATCAGGCCAGCCTGTTCTTTGGGMTGCCCATCAAGTTTTTCACTACCTGTCACACCCAGAGAAGTCAGGCATCCTGCAGGTTGAYGTGTTCTCTGAAGTGTTCCAGCAATTGCCCTCTCCTCCAAGAAACAACACAAATCTTGAGGGACTGCTGCAAGCCCTGGCAAACCATGGCTCTCTCCTCATATGGGAGAGCAGTGGTGAGGCCACACTGCTGGCTGAGCCTCAGYTCCCTTGGCAGTGCTTGGCAGCACAGGCTGGTCAAGAGACAGGAACTCCAAGTGCTTGCTGCTCAGGGTGCAGCTCCCTTAATTAAAGGCCTGTCCAGAGAAGCACCTCTGCTGACCTCACTTGGGCCACAAGACTAGCTGGCACTGTCCCTCTTCTCAGACCCTTCACTGTCTGCCACCAGTTTGAGGAAAGAAGATGCATCATAAAAGGGACCCATTTGTGCTACACTTTGCAGCTTCTACCGATACAGCAAATAGCACTGCACTCTACAAAGGATCCCTCAATTCCCCCCTCCCCAAGTCTTTGTGAAATTTGGTAGGGATTCAACCRATGCAGCAGCTTCTCTAGGGCTTCTTGCCCTATCTCCTTGACATGTGGTGCATCTAAAACGTGCYACCACAAAAATTTTCAACTGATAAGTGATGCTTCAAAGTACAGGGSGAGGATAAATTCGATCCTTAGCATCCCTTAGGAAGGGCCAATAATTCAACATTACTTTTAGACTTAAATGACTATGGTAGTGAAATGAGATGTCATTTCATTTATATCACACACTCTGAAATGTATGCACTGGTTACTCTCAGCTCRTTTTCTGCTTGAACAATGCAAGTCACAATAGGAAAAAACCCAGTTAGGTTTCAGGAAAAAAGGTTAACATTTAAGGCCAGTCAAGCAATCAAGCACCGAAACAGGCTGTTCAGAGAGRTTGTGGGATCTTCATCCTCAAGAGAAACTCAGAATTGGACTGGGCAAGAACACCCTCAGCAACCTGAACTAATTTTGCCCTGCTCTGCAAAGGCTTGAACTGTGCCTCTGGAGGTCCTTTCCGACCTGCATTAGTCTGTGACCAAGAAGGCCACGTCGGAACCTGCCCAAGATACATACAGCACCTCACATCTGAGTACAAACATCAGCACGGAGGCACCCCTGTCGAGGTGTTTCCAATACAAATATTGCCATGGTTACCTCTTGATTAACACAAACTCAGTTCTACGTGTCTGCTTCCCAAGGGTAACTATGCAGTCAAGCCAAAGTAAGAGATTCTGAGAGCATTAAATCTCCAGGTGTTGAGTCTGTGAATTTAGACCCACTRTATGCACCCAGCCGCAGCCAAAGCCTGCAAAGGGGCAGCCCAGATGGCTGAACACAGCAGGCCAGCACCAGCACACTTCAGATGACTCTGACACTCCAAATGATTTGCAGATGAAGGATGGGAGCAGATCACCAGTCTCCTTTCCATTCAAACATTGACCAAAAGCAATCTCACTTTCCATTCCTACTGTAAGAGCAAATTGGTTTGGTTTCAGCCAAGTGGGTCCATGTTCACTTTCCTTACAGGAAGTGCACTGAGGTCTCTTTGTGGTGAAAAAAAATTTTCTTTTTTTTAAAGTTTTCTATAAAAAGTCATGTCTTCGCCTACCTAGGCACGTGGCTAACAAATATAAAGATCACCATCTAGTGGCTTACAGGGAAGATACCATCTGTCATATATCTGCAAKCTTGATGACCAATGAAGTTGTTGTTACAACATTTTACAAATTATTCTTGCATTCAGCTCTTGAGCAAATTAGGCACCTGCATAACCACAGAAAGGGACAAGTTTCTGACTCACAGAAAACTGAGGTTCAACCCTTCCTGCAAGCAAGCACTGACCTCTTCCTCATCCCTCCTTTGTCTGTAGCATTTGGGCACTTGGTGAGATCTGTGACTTACTTTAAGGCCCAGAAATTGGGTGCCTGTTGTAAACCAGGCAAATTCTTACGGTAGTTAATATAAAGAGAAAGGTACAACCAGAGGTTGATGCATCCCAACATTTTCTATGGAGGAGGAAGATATGTAGGATGAACCCTATTAATGGAATCCCACGGCCTGGAAAACCAATTTTCCAGCAGGCATGAAAGCCTCTGGAAAGCTTGGCCTGTGAGCAGCCCATGGGATTGCCTACATCAACCCTTTTCCATTTGCCTCACTGGAAATCATTCAGGTTGAAATATTCCTGAAATACTCCTCAATGGAAAGATAAATCTGCAATTTCTGACAATACCTTTTGTCTTGGGTTGATGCTGTGCCAATCCTGTATTCCTATATTGTGTCGGCTTCTATGCCCAAAAGGTGCCTGTGCCTTTGAATGTGACCTGGAAGAAGGGGCAGGGGTGGCGCAGGCAGTTTAAAAGCCGGGGCTGCCATGCAGCCATTTGCTTTTGGAGCTCAGCTCATGGGCTTTTGAGCTCAGGTCRGTGCCAMGGGAGGTCCTGCTCTCTGTGTGCAGGGGAGTTACATTGTTGCYGTTTAGCTAGCTCAGGTTTGTTAGCTTGGGCAGACAGCTCTCCTTGGACTGCCACCGTTTTCTCCAACCCGTGTGATTTTTTTTTTTCCCTCTGGAGCAATTTGGCGGCTGGTGGGGAGAAGCCGTGCATCTCCGTCTCATCCCGGACTCCGGAAGAAGCCAAGCTGGCGACAGAAAAACACACCAAACYCTATGTTTCATCCACAGTGAGGACTATAATCAGGTTTTTTTCCACTGTTGCCGGAGCAGCTGCGTGGACTCTTTTCTTTTGTTTCTTTTTCCCGGAGACGGGAGCCGCCATCTTTTTCTCTGCACCATGTGGTCGCGCAGCTATGCGGGAGGTGGCGGCATTTGTTCCTGAGTTTTAAATATCTAACAGTTACTTTTTATCTGTGTCCAGTGGGCACTGTGTTTTGTTAATAAACTACTTTTTTTTTTCTCTTCACTTTTGCCCGAACCTCTATTTCATATTGGTGGGAAAAAAATTATCAAATTTTTCACTTCAGGGGAAACATTTACTCTGTAATGTTTTTCTCTGAAAACATTGTCTCACACCAAGACACCTTTGTTTGCTGAAATATTTCTGAACAGCTCTACATCTTGTTCTTTGAGAAAAGATGGGTACTGACATCAATATTGGTACCCCTGGCAAATTCTACTCATCCCAGGAAAGGTCTTCCACTACAYGGCTCTGATGTTCCTAGTCCACAATCTAATCCCAAGCACTTCTTCTGTGTGCTGGGCCACAGAAGTACCAGACCCAAATCATATATCTAAAGCATCATTTTGACACATCTTYGTGCCATGTTTTCAGGCTGTTGAAACACACACTGCTTTGTTCTAGGGAGAAGAGAAATTCTCCACACATCCTGAAGCACAAAATACATACTCATCCACAATTTTGCACACAAACTCAGTAACACTACATGTTTCTAATGGCCTTCTTTAAAGGTTACACATGGATATCAATCTCTTCSCCCATGTAACAAGAGATAGGATGAGAGGAAACTTCCTTGGGTTGCACCAGGAGAGGTTTAAATTGAATAGTGGGGAAAATTTCTTCATCAAAAGGGCCATCAAGCACAGGCTGCCCAGGGAAGGGGTGGAGTCACCACCCCTAGAGGTATTTCAAAGCCATGCAGATGTGGCATTTCAGTTTAGTGGCAGACTTGGCAGTGTTAGGTTGATGGTTGGACTCAACGACCTTACCGGTCTTTTCTGACCTGAATAATTCTATGCTGTGGTTTTTTTGCATCACCCAAGATGAAAATCCAGACATCTGTTACATATCTGTGGTCATCTGGAGATAAAGAAACTGGAGTTTAAAAATCCATATTCCTCTGTGAAGATACAAGATAAGGAGACATGTAATTACTAAGACACAAGAGAAAGCACTTACAGAAGCCACCAAATTTGTATGGCATTCATCACATCTGTGTCTAGGTGACAAAAATATATATGATAGTTAGTTTCCTGTTACARCCTCTGAAGAAATGAAGTCAGACAGAAAGAAATTGGCTCGGATGCTTCATGCAAGATGGGAGAAACCAGCCTCTGGTGGTGCTCATCCCCTTCTCCTCAGTGGGCACAGAGCCCAGATAAGCAACTTCAAAGGTTGAGGCTAGAGCGGAACACCTGCTCAGAACTTGAAAGGGATGCAGTATCTCTTTGTGGTCTTGGGATCTGAACAGCCATCAAGGTGAACAAGAAATCCATTCAGCACTCCAAGTGGTTACATTGTCCTCCAGGGGACCTCGCATCYGGCTCAAGAGATGGACAATTTTCCATAGTCTCAGCAATAGATTTTGTGGGGCACACAGGCAGGACCCCTGCAGACCAGGAGTAAGCTTCAACTCAGTGGGCCTAGAAACCACTGCATGCCTTTAGCTAAATTTGGCTGCTGAAGGGCAGCTCTAGTGGGGTGAGGCAAAGAAGTGCTATTTTCCCTCAGGAAAGCTAGCTTTATTTTCTAAAGGTTAATGAGAAATAGAAGAAAATTAGGCTAGCCAAAGGAATGAAAATAAATGGGTTTTTTTCTTCTTTCCCCCTCATTTTTCAGAAAAAATGCATGGCTTTGGTTTTTCTGCAGGCAGTTGCTTCATATCAGTGTACCATGTGGTGACTCAGACATGTTGTTATTATAATCCAAGCCAAAGGGGAGATATATTTTATGAGATCCATGACTCCCCCTTGTCTTTCCATACTCCATGCTTTCCTGAGAGAAGAAAACAGCACAGTCCAAACTTTGAGGACTGTTCACATTGTCTCTTGGCAGGTTGTAATCTGCGAGGCTTTCAGCAAGCAAAGCTAAGAGAAGCTTGGGTTTGCAGTAAACTCCCATATAGAACCAAATTCTGCCCTTGATGCTAAGTCCCATAAAGCAGCTTGGGGGAGGGCAGATAGCCCAGTAAAGATTTGGAGCTTCCAACATAAACCCAGAGGGAATTAGAGGAAAGGGGCTTCAGTGAGAGCTGACCTAATGCATATAGCCTCMCCAGTGGGATTCAGTGACCTCTGCTCAGCTGACAAGCAATATTCAGATGCAATAACTCCAATGCATTCAAAATGAATGTCCAGAAGAGCCAAGACCACCTGTAAATCAGATTGCTTCTCCTGTATCTCCCCCTCTCTAGCAAAACTTGAACTGTATTTGCTGCACACCCAGGTAAGAACACCAATAAACCGTTCTATATCCTGAAAACACTCCATGAAGGGCTGCAAAAGCTCTCAGCAATTCAAGTGCAATGGTTAATAACGTCCCAAATCTAACCCTCTGGTGTAAACTGGCAATGACTACCGTGCAAATTTCATCTAAGGCAGGGAAAAAATCTGGCCTCCAGCTGACACAGGTCAGCCTTTTGAACTCCAAAACCTTTGACCATTGTGAAGCCACCAGGCTTCAGAGGTACATGAACTAAAAATAAATAAAATACTCAAGATGCATTAGACGGAGCCAGTGGTTTCAGAGAGACATTACAGGGAAAACATTTTGACTGTCTTTCAGTGCTGCATGAAGACAAAAGRGTTAAACTCCCACCCTTCCCTTACAGGTGGAATACAAGAGCTTTTAAACTTTAAAACAATCATTGGATCAGAGGAGACATCAGATGGCTCCAAGTAGCAAAGACATTCTTTTGAGTCAAGTTATGAGAAGCATTCCCTAAGGGAATGCCATACGAATTGTCTGATCCAGTAGATGTTTGTGGCACTCACCACATGTTTTATGTTCCCTCCCAGAGATGATGTTTCTCTGGCACTAAGAACATTGTCATTCACAGCCTACTCTGACAGGCCAGATGTATGCAAATGAAAATAAAGTTCAGTAAAAATCCAACTCTCAGACTTAGATGCCTGAGCTGTTTGAGGGGAGAGAGGAGAATGAATTCCCATTGCACTTCAGGAGGGTTGGGCATCCCAGCACATAACCGCACAGGCCAAAGATTTCGGATAAAGAGCAAAGGAAAAGTTTTTAATTATTCCATAACTCCTTCCACTACCTCACTTCCAGACAGATATGAAGTGACAACACCCTGAAACAAAGCAACACAACCGAGGAGAACATTATCAGATTATTCAGAACAATTCCCATTGTTAGTGACCCAGAATTCCTCACTTAGAACAACCTAGAATTGGGATCTCGGCAAGCACTCAAAGGCATTTAACCCTTTCAGGGGTATCCCCCACACCACCACCACAGAATGACTTTATTAAGCGGGAACATAAAAAAAAACATCTCTTATCACATCTGGAGAAAAACTAAAAGGAGGGAGTACATGACTTTTACTAGACRTAGCACATTCTCCAAGCAACATCACTATAATCCAAGAGCAAGGAAAAGCCAGTGATTACAGGCTTGCCAAATTATTTGGAATTGAATAGGATACCATATCGTGACAATGAGTGATAGTATAAAGCTCAAAGACACAGAAARAAATACTCGGTGTTTCACGTAACTGGCAGGAATGCATTCCACATTTCAGTGTTTTGGCAGGAGAACACAGGTTTGTTCTGGGACTACGTATTCAAACTCCTCATTGATTTAAAGATACAAAGTATTGCTAATGCGATCTTAACATGAGGAGGACAGTTAGAAAATCTATCAATAACACTATTTTTTGCATCATTTTGCACAGTCACACATATCCACGTTTTCTTCCAGTTAAACTTTCAGTGTAACTTTCAGTTAGAACTCAATCAAAAGGAAAAAGAAACACTAAGGCACTTTTTGTTTTTTAAAGGCCAAGCACTAATGTGACAATCTGTGAAGCACTAAGGTGAAGGCCAGCAAAATTGCAAGYAATATTATTCAAAGCCCAAGGAGAAGACCACAGAAGAGACCTACAGCAAAAGCAGCCTGCAGTGACCCAGGAGAGCACTTGAAATAAGTGACTTCTGGCAACAGCCTTCTCTCTGCACAAGACAGGGATCAAAACTGTGCTTCTGTGCTGCTGACCTGCTGGGGAACATCAGCCTTTGAATTCCAGTCGGGACACCTGGACTTCAGCACTATGGTACATGCTACAAACCAGACAGGCTGACACAAATAGGGTACATTACCTCACCTCTTCTGAGGCGAGCAGCACAAAAATCTACGTTCCTGGGAGACTTCAAGTCAGCAGATGTATTCGTGACCTACTTCTAGGGCACAGTGAGTCACGGCTGTTAGCTGAACACRCTCCTAGAGTGGCATGTTCTCTGCTGCACCTATCCAGCTATTTGGGCTATTTGGTACTGGGAAGCGTCGTTGGTACTTAAAGCCAGTTCCTACCAATYTGGAGCATTAAACACCTGCCTGAACACTCCAAGTTAAACTAGAAATCCACAAGAGCTTTCTTTAGGTATAGTAGCCAAGTTTCACATCAGCCATTCTCCCCATCAGTGACGGATTTGGGTACAGATGGATGCTTGGCACATGTTCCCTATTCACCTCCTAAATAGTTTCTAGAAGAAAAGAAGCTGGACCAGGAAATGCCAAGCACATGCAGCAAGATCTCTCCTGATGASCCATTATGGCTATGTAATAATGTAGTATAGCTAAGTAATAATGCTACAAGACAATTGCAAGAGGTGCTATTCCTATCTTATAATTCTTTACCATATGTCAATGAGCAATGAGTGTCTTTCTCACTTAAGCATGCAGAAAACACCTACACAACAGACACGGGTGCTGAGCCAGAGGAACAAGCACTTGACCCAAGCCATGGCAGCCATCAGCCACAGCTGCCACAAGCAGACCAGTTCTCTGTGACAGATGTGTCTGTCACACTCCCCTGTTGACAGTTCATGAGAAATTAAGATTTTAATGGAGCGCAGCCAGAGTCCCTCTGTGTAGGGCTGACTCTGGGTCATGTATTTTATTAAAGCATTTCCTTGAGGAACCAGAAAATGGAGCAGAGAAGAATAGAAACGTCTTAAGAAAGATTAGTGCAAGAAGTTAAAATGCAAACACAGCACAAATGCATGGCAAACTTCTGCTCCTCTGTTGGCACATGCTGCACTCACATGAGTTASATCTTTCTTCACCCAAAATAAGTTGCTGTGCGAATAAACAATGACAACGGGGACCACAAGACCAAACAGTGACAGGCTAACGGCTTCCTCTAGCATTCTGCCATCTCACATTGTCACATTAAAGGCCCTCCTCAAAAAAATCCAGAAGATGCCACAACTGCCATTTTGCAGAGATTCATGGGAGACAATTCTTGTTCCTCACAAGAGGCCTGTGTGGACTGCTCTCCTAAACCTCCTCCCAGAGGGAAAGTCCCACCGTGGTGAGGAGAGCAGGAACAATGTGCTCTCTGTAAGAAGTGCCTTCATCTTTGCRTAATCTGCTGAGAGACTGCCTGACTTCAAACAGCCACGGAGCATCTGGGGCACCTGCAGCCAGGTGTGGGGTACTGAGTCACACAGCAAACCAACACCAAGAGCAGATAAACAAAAAAATTTTTTGTGCAGATAGAGTAGAGCTGAGGGCCCCATCTATTAATCAAGTGGCTGCTAGCCAGCGAGACTTGAGAGTGTTGAGCATCGCCTCGCTGCCTGCGGCTGGGGAATGATTGCAGCAGGCAATGCTCGGCCGGGACCCCCCAACAGATTTTATTTATGCATGTCTGCTTTCATCTCCCCCCTCGCACACAATAGCCTAAACATTGTCTCCATCCTGAACCATACAACTTGTGTATTTGCAGACATCTCTTCATCTTAAGACCACAGACAGACAGATTGGTCTCGGGTCATTAAATTCAGTCTTTTGTATGAAGTCTATTGTATGAACCAACTACCATATAATCCTCCCTGATTTTTATTTTCTTCAAAGAACAAATGAAAAACTGGATTTGGTGTCAACAAACAATCCCAGAATCTGATTTCTTGGCTGTTTAGGAAACTCATGCATATCCTTTTGTCTTAGGCAAATATTCTTCACAGCTAACCAGCACATACTTTTTCCTTTTCTGTTAATTTAAAGCACAGAAACCCTTCCTTGGCTGGGCCTCTGTTCTTTCCTGATGCACAAATTCCCAATAGCATCTATACTTAGAGAAGCCCTCCACATCCAAGTGGCTGATCCCCTTAACCCAGCTGAGCACATTAACCTCTCCAAGAAGTTCATCCTTTTGAAATCAATAAAGTGAGCTGCAAGGATAGTTTTATTCACTCTTCCACTTCATTTAAAAATTAATGAACTCATGGTCACTAGCATGTTCTATAGCTTTATAGTTTCTGCACCAAAAAAGAAGCAGTACCAAACCTGACTGAAGGAGGAGGAATAATCCAAATAAATAATTCATCAGCCATTACTGCTAACAGTTTCTTGTAGTTTTTCAGTCTACACCTGAGAAATCAAAGCCAACACAACCTCAGTGCTAGAAACTCATAGCGAAAATTATTTTGACCAACACATGCCCAGTTTTCATCCATGCCACCCTTACCAGTTTCTTCACARAAATACAGCAGTATTTTTACAACACAGATAAGGTTGTATTCCATCTCGCAACCAGTCACATTCAGCAATATTCGTGTTTCCCCATCCTTTCTTTTACCACAAAATGCTCGSTTTTGCAAATGGTATGGTTAATTCAAGCACCTACATGCTTTTACCAGACTCACAAAATTTTACGTGGCTATATTTCAGCTGTCTCTAGCCAATCCATGTTCATACCCTAAACAGACCAGGCATTATTTTACTACATATCACCCATATCATGCAAATAAGCATCAGTCCTTTACCTTTCTCTCCTCTACATGCTGACCCATATCCTTGTTTATTTATGGGATTTTCTTTCCTGAAACTACAGATGTTGTGAACTGTCTTCAACATCCCATTCTCAGTGTTTGTGTTCCTTCTTTAGCACCATTCTTCAGCTTTCAGTGTGGGCTACATCTCTTTTCTAGTGGGGGCTAGTTACTCTTCTCTACTGACATCTCTTCTGTGTCCATTTCTTTCACTTCTTCAGCAAAACCAACTTTTATTTTTAGGTCCCCTCCACTAGCAATCCCTWTCCCCCACAGTCCCAGAAGTACAGGTCCTTCACCCAGCATGCACACCTCCTCTTGTAATCCCCTGCTTGTTTGGAGAGCTCTGTCACACTGGCAGCCTCACTKCCTCTCTGACACATCAGTTGAAGACAATTGTCTCAGCTGCAGCTCCAGCCTACAAACCATCTCTCCACACAYCCCAGCTGTTCCAGATCTGTGTGGCCTCTGCCAGGGACCCTCAGTAGATAATATCCCTCCACAGTACCTTCCTCCAATTACCTCCCTGTGCTTCACCAGCCTTTCAGTTATCCCAATAACCATTACCTTCCTCTCATGAAAAGAAAGGCACAGCCACACCATCCTGTCCCCCAACCACTGCTCTCTCAATGAGCCACAAACCCCCAATGTGCCCTGGCTAGTCTGTGGTGAAAGACATTTGCCTGCTTCAGTTCCACCACTTAATTAGCTCATCTCAGGAGCAAAGGTAGTTCCTCACTAGTAAGGCTGCTGTCCCTCTCCAAAGACTTGGCAGACAAACTAGTGACAATCCTGTCTAACACCCTAAACCAGGATGGTCTCCTTGTTCCCAACAGCAAGCACCACAGAGCCTCCTTCCCAAACTTTACCCCACTTGCTAACCTGCTCATTGGCCCCCATGGGTTGGAGATTCTTCTACCTCCTACTGCCACAAAGAAAGCAAAGCTSAAGTTTGCTGGAATAACATATGGGAACTTCCAGTCCTGTCTCAAAAGGAAGTATCTCTGTTTCATGAGGTGCGGCACAAACCCTTAGGACTGGGGGTGGGAATGAAGGATCCAGAGAGGTGGCAGCATCCTCTGTGACAGGGACACCTCTTCCCTGAGCAAACAGGCACAAGTCTGGTGCACACCATGTCTCTACACAGCCGTCAGAGCTGCCCCTGTGAATGAATGAGAACAAGTGACACCAGCTCCACTTCCACCAACAGCTGCTCTGTGTGGACCAGGGAATACCACAATCCACCATGATCACCAGCTCAGMCCCACTCCAACATACAGCAGCTCAGAGTTAGATGGATTTTCTTGTTTACACAAATGAAGGAAAGTTACTGGTGTTCATGACTCTTAATCAGAATTCAATATTACCAYCACAGCCAGTTCTTATTTTCTAGCATCTCCATCTCTAAAGGAGAAAGTGATACCCTGGCTCCAGATTCCTGGCACAGCCCACCACTGTCAAGAGCTTCTTCCTGAGATTTGACTGAGAGTGGATGGGCATTTAGCCAGCCCCAGTGAAGAGGGAACCACTGTGTTCATTGCTGAGTGAAGACCCAGGAAGGAAYCAGAGGGGGAAAATGATGTGATTAAGAAAAACTCTGCAGTGCAAAGATTCATGCRTTTGTCCATTCTATAGGAATATTTCACTTCCACTAATGCAAGAATCTTGCATTTCTGAATGCTATAAAAGAATGAAGAGGTACATGAGAAGCAGAGGAAAAAAAATGAAGATGAGGCAACACAGGTGAAGTACTGAATGAATGGAGCAGATGAAAGAAAGAACCAGAAATGCTGAAAACATCTCAAAAGAGACCAGCCTCTCAATGCATCACAAAAAATAGGTTTTAATAGGATTATTTAAAGGACAGCAGATCAGAATGAATGTAAGAGCTAACAAAAGCAGGCAGTGTTAGGAGGAAGYTCACTACACTGCTGCCATCAATTAGGTGCACACAGAAGGTCAGACTGCACTGATTTTTCTCAATTGACTCTAATGAAACTAATAATTGGTGCCACATAAAGATTATACCTGACCCTATATCTACCTACTCTTCCTTATGGCAGAGGACTTAGAGCAAAACTCTGTTGAAGTCAACAGATATGTGCAGCCATGCATTTACACAGGTGTCCAGCCCAAGGCTTTCCCCCTGTATCTGGAAAGCTTTGAAAATATGCTGCTGTTGATGGTGAAGGGGTAATGTGAGGAAAATTCCCCTTTTCTGGTATGGCTCGTCTTTGCCTGTTCTATTCTCTACATCTGGATAATTGCATTTCAAGTGAAGGCTTTCTAGCCAGCAGAAAGAGGCCCTGCAAAATGAGTTAAAGGAAACCACAAGTTTGGCGTCAGAGCCAGCATCCTTCTCTGAATCCTCACGTCGAGTCTGGCTGTCTGAAAAGCTCTGCTTGAAAAGGAGCACAAGATTTTTTTGCATGAGTGTGACAACAGCTGCAAATATTTCCCTTTGGTGCATCACGTGCACACAAGTCCATCTCCACTGACCCCCAGACATGTGAAAATGTAAAAATAATGGATCCAACAAACACCTAGGCACTGAAGAAAATGTGCAAACCCAGAGCAGCTCCTTGTGAAGAMATGTACCCATTTTACACACAAAGCTTTTACCTCAGACACAATTGGCCATCCAAACATTGAGCACAGATGCACCATCTGTGGACATCAGGCTGGACCCAGTCCCTGGGTGAACTCTGCTGCAGCATAACTCATGCTGCCCGGGTGGAGCCTTCATCCTTCTTGGTCAGAGGGGTTCACAAATGAGGCAGCTACTGCTGCCATAGGAAATTTCAGAGATTTCAGCTTCCAGCTCTAACAATAGAGTCTTGTCCTTTCAGATCCATAGGCTCCAGGTTCATTTCCCACAGATGATCCACCCAGAGTGGTTGCCAGAGCAACCCTGGCCTTCGAGGTAGAGACTTACTGGAAATGACTTTGTAATAATTTGAGCTCACTCAGGAGAGGGTCCAAAGTTGTTCCTACACGACCCTCTCTAGGGTGGAGTCAAACGACCTGAAATCCCACCTGGCCACCTGTCTGCACAAGCCTCTACACAGAGCAGGCACACAACCAAATTGTGTGTGATGAAGCAGGAAATCTTTCCTTGGCACCTCTTGCATCCTTCCTCCCTGCTTTCTTTACTTCTGAGGGAATGCCGTGGTGGTGGTGGAACCTGATACCCAGCAGCMTCGACACTTTGTGTTCACCCACACCAAGGGGAGCTGACACATGTGATCCTTTTCTACCAATATCCAACCTGTCTTCATGGGGACAAAGCTGGGTGATCTCTAGGACGAGCTGGCCACTCAACTACCATAGAAATAATGGGAGGAACTTTGTGAGACAAACATCAACAAAACCAAAAAGACTGGRGTTAAAAATCACTTTCAAAACCATGCTAGTGCTAAGCATGCTGTGCATTTACAGTGTATTTTGATCATGGAACTGACCAGTCCAGTGTAACATACACCGCATGTTAAGATATATGCAGAAGATATAAACCCAGTCTGATTTCATGCAGTAAAAATGTGTATATGCAAACAGAAATACATTAAATGCATTTCATACAAAGCATTTTTTCTTATTATTTTAAATGCATATCTCAATTGTTTTGCCCAGTTTGGAGCCCACTTGAATATTCTAGGATTGTCCCAAATCCCATAAGGGTCAAGAGCTCACTGACTTCAGTGGGTGTCAGACCAAATCCTGTAAGGACTAGTGTTTCAGCATGCTGGGTTTGCATTCCGTACAGAATACACCAGACTTACACCATCCTTACTGTGTAGCTACAACACAATRTTACAGCTGAACTGCTACAAACACGAACTGAGAAATGTAGCAGGGTGAATGATGAGCAATCCCAAAATACAGCGTGTCTATCGTCCACCTCTGCCAAGGCTCCTGCGAAGCATCACCAGCGAACATTCAGCAAGTGCTTTTTGGCCCCTTCTTACCCGCTCGAGCCATTAATCATTCATCTTAATTATCTCGGTGTTATTCCGTGTTCCTCCCCCACCCACAGCGCCTGTCTGTTTGTGGTATCCATCTGTTGTTCCTACCGTACACTTGGACAGCAGGTTCTGGGAGGAAAGGGCCATTTACTCAGGACCTGTGCACGACCCTTCTTGCACTTGAGCCTCAGCCACCTCAGACCTCACGTTATGTGTGGCCACAAAGCAGACGGAGCCACGATGATTGTGAGATACCCTGTGAATGCCCAGACACACACACASACACACACCTGCACRGGGGGAGTCCACGGCAGGCAGCTACACCGGTGCTATCAGGGGAAGAGGGGCAAGATGATCAGCCTGCAATGTGAAATTCTAGCTGGAATTATCTTCTGCCTGCTCACCCCCTCTAGCTGCAGCCCACAGCCTCGCAGCACACGCTGCACAGGAGCCTCTTGCCCCACTTGAGCTACAGCACAGGTGCCCAGGGTWTGAAAAAGCCTCTCTCGAATTCAACAGTGCACTGTGCACAGTTGAACATCTGAGGTGCTCTGGTGCCAAACACACCAACACCTGCACAGGCTTCCACAGGAGCAGGGTTAAGGAAATGTGTGCTTTTGCAAAGCTCATCATGTGCACTGGTGCATGGAAGGAAACAGCAATGTCAGTGAGATTGAACAAATGTTCCCTTGTCTTTAAGCTACTTCTCATTTCATAACTTTTTTTTTTTTTTTTTTTTTTTTTTTTTTTTTTTTTTTTGGTGGATGTAGTAAGAAATGGCTTGAAATGTTACTGAAATGCATTTTTATGGAATCTGTACCTGAAATGGAACATTCAGCTGGACCTGGTCTGGAATCAATAGTCAAAAATTTCCAGAACTAGTTGTCCTCCACTGATATAATTTTCTTTTACGTTTTGCTAGCCAAGATACACTGCTCCTGATTTTCCATATTCACTGATACATAAATATCAAAACAGGCAAAGACAAAGTGATCTTTTTCCTTATTTGTACTGCAGATCAAACTAAAGCTCACTCTTATATCTTCCTGCCAGGTCCCAAGACTTAAGTCTGGTCTCATATTTCAAGCAAAGTCTAGGAGGCACAGAGCATCAATGAAGTTTAAGCCCTTTTGCAAACCCATGTGTGCTGAAGAGAAGACATTCCCACAGCCAGGGTTAGGTGTGCCAACTTCCCTCCAAATCCTGTGCTCTGACACCATCTGTATCTGGAATGTGAATGCTCAGAGCTGGTGGGGGAGGCTGTGTGTGATTCTGCAATTCAGCAAGYGTTTGCAGCTCAGCCTGGTGGGCCTTCTCCCAGAAAAGGATACTAAGACATTCTCCATCGCTCGTAGCACCATTCCTGGTGATGAAAAAGATGACTGGAGGGTCASTTGGAAGGGACAAGGAATTGATTGTTCCATGAATTGACTCCCTGCATGTTTTGGGAACAAACAGAGAACTTTACTTGGAAGAGCTGTCATTCTCCTGCCAATGCTGAAGATGGACCCAAGGACTTAGGGGGAAARAAAAGGTCAGGACAAGGCCTATACAATGGGTATGTGTGGTACACTGCTAATGACTATCAGCTGGGTGCAACAACGGTAGGATGAGAAACTATTTCTTAGTGTACACAGAGCAAAGAAAACCCCCTAAGCAAACATACCAGTAGAACAATTAGATGGTTAATCACAACATGGGCCACAAGAGGTTTTCTCCATTTTTTCACATCAAAGGAACAGTGATTAATAAACAGTGTTAATCTTCTGGAGAGATGAATCAGCCCCCTGCCCACACTGGGGTTATCCTCACAGTGCTGCTGCTGCTGCTGCTGTTCAGAGCACGACAGTGTTCCCTGGGGAGAAGAAATGCTTCATTTAGCTCATGGTGCTCCACACCAGATCCCACAGCACTGCTCTCCGTGGCCTTCCTTCTGCCATTCCTGGGAAGGCACCATGCATGTGGATGGGGAGAGARCTCTGACTCCTCCTGGACACAGAGTATTCTCCAGCTCGAGGTGAAGAGAACCAAGGAAAAGCCATGAGATGGATCAGAGAGTTCAGTAAAGTTCAGAGATTTGTAATCTCTACTCAGCTTTATTGTAGGACAGTAGTAGGCTGAAAGACATCAGCATTCACCATTGAATGAAACAATCACCTCCTGSTTTTTATCCAGGTCAGTTAAACATCTGTGGATGTTGGGTGACAGAGCASACCATGAAATGAAAACATTGTTCATTTCTAGCCCTGAAGAAATGTCCCCAGACCCAGGAGGCAGCAAGCTCAAGCAGCTGTGTACAAAGGGCACTTAGCACCAGTCCTAACAGGGGAGAGGGAAAGGTCTGATTACAGACATGCTGTGACCATGGGAGACAGATACATCCCACTCTTCTTTCCACCATGAGGARCACATGCTGGTCCATGGTCAGTATCAATCTCTGTCTTTCTCTCAAGGAAAGAGGGATCCATCTGTGGGGAGGATGGCACCAGAAGCTCAGGCAGTGGCAGACAAACACACAGTGTTGTTGTTGCCTGTATCAGGACACACACTGAAGAGCTGAGGACAAGAAGAGCTGGGAAAAGAAAAGGGAAGCCTGAGAGGACCAACAAGTCCATGTTTATGTCTGGGAATTTAACAACAGGCATCCTACAAAGTGAACACTCTTTTCCCCTCACACAGCCTTTGCTTCATGCTGTCACACAAGAAATACAGAATCTCCTGCAGATACAGAATCTCACTCRCTCCTGGTGAGTGACATCACTGGTGTGCACCTATCCACCTGTGCCTTTGTAAAGTCACTTTTACACACACCAAAGGCACTGCCACTGAGGTGACACGTGCTTCTCAACCCTGTTCCTGCCCTGTCTGTCCTCAGATGGTCCCACCTGGTCTCAGGTGCCCTACAGGGTGCTGCCAGCAAACCAAGTCCTCATCCAGTCTCTTCCCCCATGGAGCTGTGACAATCAGTGGAGAAGCACCAACTCACACTTGCTGCAATCCCTGCCTGATGTTTAAACGCACTCTGTTCCTCTTGCTACCCACAATAACTGTGAGATAGACATGAGGTCTGCCGCAAATTTCCTCCCTGCCTCTGCTGTGAGTGCCCTCAGCTCCTTGGGGCATCAGTGTCTGGAGTGCACTTGCTGAGCAGTGCACTCCAGAGGACACTGCACTGCAATGRCACTTGTTCCCTTCAGCTGCTCTCATTCTCTTCCCAGGGCTTTTCTTCCTCTGCTGGATCTCCGTGAGGGAAGGAGCAGCCGCAGAAGAGCTGGCTCTGCTCTCAGCAGGGCCTCTGCTCATTTCCTGAGCCCTTTTTGATGCGTTCTGTTTGTGACCAAGCTTGGGCTGGAATCCCAGCTGATATTTTAACTTCAGCCTCAATAGATTTCAAACTTTAGCCACTGTAAATAATTCCCTGACATGCATTCCGCCTGCATTCTGGCACTTCTGCTTGTGTACAGTATTTTTAAATTTTTTTCTTTTAAAGTTTCTTAGTGTTCTCTGTGTCAGCTGCCAAGAAGAAGATGGCATCTTGGTGAAACTACCTGGTCCTTGGTGAAGTCTAGASACACCAGATTGGTTTGACAATTCCATGCATAATAGCAATCACATTCCCTACTTAACGAGAGACAGATAAAGTGGTGTGCCATGTTGTTGGAGATGTTTACAGGACAGAGAATACTGGAACAACCACATGGCTTCAACCCAGGGAGCGATCAACATGGGGAACCTGGTTTCAGCAGTCATCAAGGCCAGAAACTAAGCAGCCTGTAAACAAAAAGGGATGTAAAAATTCTCTGTTGTGGTAGTCAATAAGAAATTTTACCCTCTCAGACTGCTTAGTTCTAACTCTCCTCAGAGCTGGCTTATGCCTTAAGACTTCAGAATTCCTCACAGAGCTTTGCAAAGCATTTAATAAGCATTTATCGTGCTTATGCTTATTTTTACAAATGCAGCCAGCTCCAATGGGATCATTAGTATGTTAAAAGTGTATCAATTTATTGCTAAGAAATCACCCAATCTGGATTTTGCTTAACAGAAGTGAGAGAGACCTTGCACTTTCTCTGTGTTTTGTGCTCCTATCACACCTGTCAGACAAGATGGAATCCTCTCACACRAAGTACAGATAGACACTGCTCTCTGCCTCTACATTCTCCCACAGTCAAGGGGACAACTTTGGGAAACATGGCACTGAAGAGGTTAACAGGCATTAGCCTTCCCCTCACAACCACCTTTCCCAGCCATCACAAGGAGGGTTAGACTCTCTGGAAACAAGGATTCCGCAGCAAAAAGCACTCAAAAGCGCTGCACATGCCTTTCATTGAGTATCATCCATCCCGCTGCCKTAACCTTTCACCAGGGCTCCTTTCACAGCATACACGAGTTGTGCAGACATCTGAGGCCTCCTTCCAGGCTCCCCCTTCTCCTGGGGCTTGATCTGAGGGCACAGAGTGGAAATTCAAAACAAACAGTAAACAAAACCAAGCTCTCCTAAGTGTAAGCCACACATTTGTTTGGAAGCTTCTTGGCTAAATTTTACTCGCTGTTTCCTGCTCACTCTGGAATTTCTTTTTCCTTCCTTTTTTTTTTTTT
>NW_026623397.1:810925-828150 GCF_030028575.1 Malurus melanocephalus
TTCCCTTCCCCCACTTGGTTACAAGAAAAACAAAGGGGGGTTGGGAACCCAGAAAAACATTAAAATAAGAAGAAAAAAAAAAACTCCCTCAAGAATCTCTTGTCCTATGTCAGGGACCTGCCCAGCTCAGGAACAGTAGAGTTAAAGGACACATCAGGATAGTATTTTCTCYTCTTGCTTGTCCATCAGGTGTCTGATGGCAAACTCCTTCAACACTGCTGCTTCCTCCAGATTCAGTAGATAGATCTGTTTAGGGATGGCCCAAGCCGAAGCCCAAACATCTGTAGGACTTGGCTCCAACTCAAGGTCTGATCTGAGCTATCCTAGAAATTCCAGCTTTGTCTGGCCCAGAGGTTGTTGGCCATCTGCAGAATGGAAATATGACTGGAAACCTGTCATCACAGGATGGGGGGAATTGGGAGAGAATTCTAGACAAGCTACTTTAGGCTCTTCAGGATGCTTCCCAACTGGCAGAAATCTAGTTTAGCTGCAAGAATCAGTAAAACCATGCTGGGTTCACACCCAGGATTCTAGCCTTCTTCAGAAAAATTCTTGACATCCCATGGTCTAATGGACAGCTGAGAGAAAACTTGCCATTTACTAAATTTCAGTAGTTTTATGCTTTCAGGTTGCAGTGTGAAGACATTCCTGGTACCMGTGACAGAGCTCCAAGGAGGCCTCCAACAAGCTTGAATTCCTGACCAGGAAATTTCTGACCTGTACCATGCTTATCATCTGGGCACTCAACCCCTGTGGTGCTCAGTGTCACTCCAGCAAAYACCAAATAGATTCGCTCCTCCAGAGATTTTGAAAATTCCAATTTTCAGGACATTACTTTGTACATCATAAAGATGCAAAAAAATACAGAACCTCCACTCTTGTACCAKCAGCTTGACTTGAGGGTCAGACAGTCTTTACCCATGATATTGAACCATTTCCTTAAGGGGAGTGTAGAGAAGAAAAGAAGGCTTGTGGCAGCTATCTTTAATCCAGGACCGTGCCAATGACACTGTGTTGCTTCCAGTTTCTGTCAAAAGTCAAAAGCATTTTGGTGTCACCTTTTTCATGTTTTCTAAACCTTGTGCTGTCCCAGGTGAGGCTGTCACAACCTTCATGTCTCCTAACCCACGTTTTTCCATTATTAGGAAAAATTAGGAAGGATTATTTGAATGAGGATTCTCTGACACTAAAGAAAATCTCTGAGATCTGACTTCCTTGAAATTAATAAACAACAAAGCAACTAACAAGACAAGGTGGTTTTCCATGTACATCATAGCTGTTTGCACAGTTAAGACATCATTAATGCACAGAGTCAGGAGGAAAGATGCCTGGCATTGAGCTGTCATTGAAGTRAAGGCACAGACAGAGCCAGCAGGGTTGAGAATTAAAGGGAATAGAGTGTGCAGTCATTTATTTCCGGGGGTGAAGGGCAAGCCAGCCACTCTCACAGGCCTTCYAGGATATCCTTTACTATGTATTTCTGTGTCAATAGCTTCTTTCAAAGCTTGGCCACCAACAAATAGGTGCAGCTGTTTGGTCTGCTTTGACGTTATATTGCTCATGGGTCCTAACTGAGATCCTTTAAGTACCTAAGCCTTGAAGAAGTTATCATAAGCTGTTTTTCATTATCCCTGATTCATCAGCAGGGAAACTGAGGCAGCAGGAGGCAATACACAACACAGTGGTAGATGAGAAGAGAACGTCTTGCCCCAGACTTCCAGCCATTTGGCTTTGCCTACCAGACAATGTTGGATCCGGGGTAAATAATGGAGCTGTCACACCCAAATGTTATTTTTAAACTGCAGGTATTGGGTTTGGCACAAACTCCAGCAAAGCACAGCGTGACCAAGGGAGTCCTGAAGAACGAGTGCCCAGCACAGATGGAGCTGCTTTGGGGAAACCATGTTGTTGCACTCCATTTATGCAATCAGTTGAATGGGAACCCAGACCTCAACCTCTCAGTGGCACAAGAGCCCAGGGAGAGCCTAAACGAGAAGGACATAGCAGGATGGAGCAGTTGGCTCCACCAGCCACCACCTCCTCCACCCTGGTGCCCTGGCCCAGGCCGTGCCAGTCAAATCCATAGGGTGGGCAGCAAASCCTTTGCATTCATGGGACTGTATTCCCAAAATGATCCTCTTCCACTCCCGCTCCCTGTGGGGCTGGAGAGCCCCACACACACAGCACCCTTTGGAAGGTCAGCATGGACTCTGCAAGCTCAGGGCAGGAAAGATGGGCCTGTAAAGTCTCTTTGGACTGGACATGGGTGGTCAGTTCAGCTCAGCAACCCAGCCAGGGGGGCACAATCTGTGTCTGAGCCCATCAGCAGGGCTGGCAGGGTTCTGCAAAAGGTGACAACACACAGCTGGATTCGGGTTTTGATCTGAAAACCTGCACTTCCATCTAAGACTACCAGAACCCTTCTGTGGGTCAGTGGATGCAGGCTCACCTCAGAGATTTGAGATATGCAGGTCCAAGTTCTTGAAGCTTTTAGAATTGTGCCAGTATGTGACAACACAAGGACAGCCACACTGGCTCAGCMCAGAGGCCCCTCCAGACACATATCCAGCTTCCATGGTGGTCAGCGACAGGAATGGAGCAAAGAACATCAGAAAAAAGCACACATGGACTTACTCCATCCCCAGACACTCCCCTGGCTCCAGAGGTACACACTCCAGTCAATTTTATGGTACCCCATGTCCTCATGCTTCCCTCTTAGAGCTGCAGCTTTGGCACAAAGCAAACCTGCATTTAAGAAARGGACCAGAACTTACATTTCGTCTCTGTAGACAGAGTTCAGATGCAGAGGTAGGTGAAATTGTGCCCCAATGAACACAAACCCCTTGTCAATTATAACTAATTAGCCCTTAGTGACCCTGAATCTCAGGCACCTACTTTGCTTCGAGAGCCACACTAATTGTGCCCCCCTCTCTCTCCTCTCAGATTTCTGAATCTGAGTTTCTAGATCTCTAGAAACTTACATTCATGCTATACCCAGTCACTAAAAAAACTGAGAGACCGATCTGCTCTCTGGACAGGTCAGGGAGAACACACTAGAAAGGCACACAGGTGACCTACYCAATATCCCACAGCAGCCAGTAGTGAAGCTGGGATTAACTCAAGCATTTTCCACTTCTCCCCTCCCAAGCTCCAGCTCTTTCCTGCTTGATTTTGCATTCTCCACCCAGCTGTCTTTACTGAGCCRGATTTCTACAGTGCCTTTTAGGCAGCTGTCAGGTTTGGATGAGGGTCTCCACYCCATCGAATGGGCTGTCTCCCTCTGTGCTGTACATTAACCCTTATTTCCCACTGAAGTGAACAAGGGAAAACAAGACACACAGCTCTGCGCCAGCTGGATGTGAGCTCACATCTCCCTGTCCCTACAAGAGACAATTTTCTCCTTCTTTTCCCCTCTTCACTAACTGCTTTTCTGGAGCCCCTTTTGTCTTCAGCTCCTTCCAGAACACACACACACACACACAAAAAAAAAAAAATCCTTGTTTTCCCTCACCCGACAAGCTTCAGACGCAGGTTAACCCTAGAGAGTGGTGAACAGGTGACAAACAGGTCAGCCCTTGTTTCTATTTTCCTCTTTAGAGGGAAAAATKTAAAARTTTTTTAAATCAGTCCTACCCATTYCTTTAAGCTGCTCCATCTTAACACAGACGTTTCCCCTTTGTCAGTCCCTCAACACCCTCTCTGCCTGCTGCTTGCCTCCWCTAATAACATCCCAGACTAAACAACTCCATCCCCCTTTCAGTGGCCCACCTGCCTGCTCTGGCTACTGCCTGCTGGACTCGGGGAACAGACACCAGTTGCTAAGCTGCACAGGGCTCCCAGAGGGGAGGAGCAGAAAAAAATCCTGGGAAGTGAAAAGTAAGGAAAAGGGAGAGGATTCAGTAGCAGGTAAAGAAATGGACGTGCAGATGCTGGGAAATGCGACCCTAGCAGAAGAGGGCCTTTTAAAAAGACCTCAACCATGCTGGCTCTCGGCAGAGGGGTGCCTGCCATCCCMAGATTCATCTTAACATCCCTGCAGCAATAACCTATCCAGCCACGGTTCTCTCTCTTTTTACCTCACAACAGCATCTTTCCCTCAGGATCCCAAGCAGTGAGGTTTAAAAAGCCTTCTGGCCCAGCTGTTGGATGCCCAGGACAAATGTATAACAAATGTAGGAACTGCCTGACCCCAACACAAACCTGGCTCTGTGATCGGTGCTGCGGTGTGTCAGAATAAATGACTTCATCACCTCTTCTGGCCATGAGGATCCAAACACTGAGGGAGCTGATGGGAATCCATGCAGGAAGCTCGCAAAGCATTTGCCTGAAGATACCCAAYTTGAAATTCTCCAAGCAGAAAACTGCCCTGAGAAATAATAAAACAACAAACCCCGAGCTCTGAGGTTTAAATAGCAAAGGTAGGGCTAGATAAAATTTTCCTTGGTGTTACTCTGTGGTGGAGAATGAGGCTAGCTACCCAGTGGATGGAGGGGAACACAGCCTCCAGAACACAACTGTGACAAAACCTGGGGCTGGATCCAAGAGGAGAGCTGTACAGAGTCCTCTGCAGGAAAGGAAGGTTTATCAAGGTCTTTTCTGTCTGCTCGGAAGCCGGTTTCGATTAAAGAGAGAATCGCCACCAGTTCCTTTGCCTTACCCCAGTAACACATAACACACCATCCCCATTTCCTTCCCTGCCAGTTTGCTCTAATAAAAAGCAGAATTGTGCCTGAAAAGCATGTTGTGCAAAGATGGCCCCGCCAAGCAGTCCAAGAGATGCGCTCGCCAGCAGCCAGGCAGACACACGCATACCCAAATCCCTCGCTCGCCTGTAAACAAGACAGATCGCTTTCTCAGCTGCTGTGCAGGAATTTCAAGCTGCTGTGGAAGAAACCTCTCTCTTCCAGGGTTTTAGTGCTGTGTGCAAGGTGATCTGGAAGGGCAGCCTTGCAGAATTACCTGTCTTTGCAAATTGGAGGTCCTGACACCTCCTGGTCTGTGAAAGCTTTTCACGGATGCCAGTGTTTTAATTTCAGACTCTAACATTTGAATGACTGCCCCCTGAACGACCACACAGGTTAGCACCAAGCAGAGGTCACCTCAGTGACATTCATGTGGCACCTGGCAGAGTCACCCCAGCATTAGAACACCTCAAATGGCRCAGTGAGACCTTGCCATCACACGAAGCAGGCTTAGTTAAGTTAAGCACTTAAAATGTCATGCTTTTCAGACATCAGCTATTTAACACATTTATTATACCAAGGATTACAAAGGGGCTGAAAGGAAAGTGAGGGATGGTTTCCTCCAGGGCTCTCCTGAGTAACTTCCAGCAGAAAAGCTTTGACAGAGTCAGACAGAGAAAAAGCCTTGACAACAGCCATTTCCACCGTGCTACGAGTTTACAGCCCAGGGTGTAACACTTGAAAACCATTCAGCAGTATCTGCCAGGGAGAAAAGAGGAACGAATTCTGTTGAATCCAGACCCAATGCCACTGCAGTGCATGACAGCACATGGACGAGGCAGAGAACAGCTGCTAAATTATTTGTAGCAATACGGGACACGAACATAAAGCAAGACAAGCAAGTGGCACAAGACCTCCCTTGTGATGAACCCCTGCACAGACAGTGGCAGGCAGCAGGAAAACCTGGCAGGACAATGACTGCTCCCACCCCAGGCGGGCAGGGGGAGAGGAGCGGGCTGTGGCTGTGAGCTGAGCACACTCCCAAGCACTGCTGTCAGCCCAGAGCAGCCTGCTCTCCCTGTCGGTAATGGGGYTAGAATCACTGCAGCAATGCAGAAGAGATGCTCCAGGAGCACATGCCAGCTGCACAGCACAAGGACAGACTCACAGAAGTATGTCCGCTCCCTCGGGACAGCCAGCAGCTCTTGGTCACTCAGGGGCCACCAGCAGAGGAGTAGCTGCCCATGCCTTGGAGATGGGGACAGTGGCTGGGAGGGGCAGAGGCTGGTGTGCAACAAAACGGCAGTGCTAGGCAACACTCAAACCAGCATAAAAAAAAAGAACCATCAGACAATTTGCTCTGATCAACACTCCTGCCCTGGACCTCAGACCGATGGCAGGCACAGCCCAGCCACGGCCAGGTGAAGGCTAAGGGAGGAAGGCTGGGGCARCCCAACTGCAGAAGCTGTGAGAGCAGCTGAGCTGCAGAGCAGCCTGAGAAGTTGTCACATCTTTCCCTCCAATCCCTTCTGGCTTCTTTGCCCCCTCCTCATCAGCAAGCATAACTTGGTGGTCACAAAAATATCAAAGCCCTCTGTCCAGCAAGCCTGCTCTCCTCCCGTGGGACAAGACCCAAGGCAAGCTGCAAAAGGCACTTTCCCCCTCCAGCCACCCTCTGCTGCAAGCAGGCAGAAACRCTGGCTCTTCCCTCTCCTTCATCTCCCTGTTTGATTTTCCTTGCTCTGGTCCTGAGAGTTTGAAGTCAGTGGACAGTTCTTTAAAAGAGAGGGAAAACAAGCCATCCATCCCAATGCTTGAATAGCTTTACAGCRAGATTCCCTTGTGGAAAGCATGACTGAACATAACAGGAAAGGTTCTCCCCGAGAGGTTTTTTAATCTAGCTTTGAAATAGGTGAGGGTTATACCCTGGGTTTTATTGTACTGACTATAACAAGGAGTGTTCTAGGGAGCAATCTAGGCATTTTAGAGGTGCCTGGTCACCATCACCAGTTCCACCCATCCAAATATTACAAGACACGTTCAAAACATTGAGAGACCAGCTTTAAATAATCACAAGCCTTTTATTATTTAAAACCCCAAAGGACAGACCTTCCTTTCTTTGCCATCTGTTTTTCTGAGGTTTTAAGATTTATGCCATCAAACTCTGTGTGTATAAAGGCGCGGTTTGGTTGCTTTTTTTCTGAACTCAAACRTACAGATCTCATATAAATCCTTTGACCCCAGGACCTTAGTCTTCTGAGAAGAAAAAACATCAAATGCAGGAAGATTGCCTCAGAATTGACAACCCTTGTTGCTAGTTTCCTTCCCAATAAATTTTTTTGCATCTTTCTGACAGCAGGTCACAGGTTGCTCTAATCATGCAGCCACAGCTATCTAGGAGGGGAAAGCATCTGGGACAGGGTTTTGAAGAGGAATCCTCGTGGGCATAGAGCAGAATAACAAAGCTGACATATTCACCCAAAGTGTACCTCTCCTTCCGCTATTCTAAGACACATCGTGTATGATAAGATTACGTACACCACATACATCCTCTTAGTATTTGGGTGTGCCAAATTTCCTCCCAGCATTGCAATTGCATCACTGATAACAGGAGAGGTCAAAGCTGGACTCTCACTTCTGGTACTGTCCTACCAGACAGCTCCACAAATTGTCCAGCCGTACWCTGGTACAACGAGCGTAAAATTCACTCTGCCCTGGGTAACACTGGTCCACTTACCCACAAACAGGAATTATATGCACCTTAAACAGGATTAAGCATTGCCTAATCTCTGCAGTCCATCTTCAGAAGTTTAGAGGCAAGCATGTAACAAGACCTAGACACCACAAAGCAGAYGCACAATGCTCTTACTCCATAGGTTGATGATCCTCCCAAAAAATAGAAACCAACGAGGCATAGAGTCACTGTGATACCTGAACTTAGTATCAGCCACAGAAAAGAAAAGAAGCTGTGGCTGACCTGTTTTTTATTTCTCTTTGATCTGTGCCTGACTCTCCAGGAGTCACTGGTAACCAGGAATAATTTATAATAAGCTTTAGGCTGCTCTGATTTATTCTGGGAGCTGAAGCCAGGTGCAGAGAAGTTCAATAGCCAGCATTTCTTGGCTTTCATCRGGGGAGCAACACACTAAACATTACAAATCCCCAGTGTGGCATACTTTGGGCTTCATAACAACAGGCAAAGACAGCATATTCAGACAGCACGTAAAAAGGAATCAGACATTTTGCAAGTAGGATGAACTAACTGCTTATTGAGGCTCCTTTTTCTAGCTGAAAATCCCAACTCTGGAACAGCACTCAAATCATGCTGTGGCATTAGCAACAGAAAAGTAGAAAACACTGACAAAATTAAGGGTAGAAAACAATAACCTTGATGACTTCCAAAAGGAAGAGAATGAGGTAGGGGTTCCCCATCTATTTTTAATGTCTTGACATAACGTGAAAAAAAAAAAAAGAACAACCCGAAGTTAGATTCAGAGAGAACAACTGCAGAAGTTATCCATTATCAGTAGGACTGATTGGAAATTCAGCCACTGGCTTAGCTTTTTCTTCCATTTACAAGTTGTGCATAAACAGATCCTAATTCTTCCCAAGTGAATCTACAAATTTCAAAACCATAGCCCTGCGGGTTAGGAAGTCCACGAACATAATGGGGCCAGCAGCACCTACCTCCCCTTGACTTCTTTGAATAACTCAGCCTTCACCAGCTCATTGAACAAACCCAGCTGCTCTCTTGGAGCCACCCACATGCTTTCCACATGGATTTTCACTTTTTGCTATTTAGGGCATGTGACTGCTCATCTGCACTACATGGGTTTTGATTCTACGCGTGAATGGATGACCGAAGATTTTTAATGTAAGACAACAAGAAAGGATGAATGATGAAGAAGTCACTTACAGTTCACTTTTCTTTGGACAAAACAAGCTTTTGTGCTAAAGTTTKCAAAGCCTTTTAGGTTAATAAACATTTTCCCCACTGCCCAAAGGTCATCCACATATTCATATATAACCAATAATATAACACTTWGGAAACCAGCAAAGCCAAGTCAAACTGAGAGTTTGCCAACATGTCCACAATACTGTTTACTCCATTAGTGCACCAGACCCTGCAATGGAGCACTTGACTCTGTCCCTTCAAAATTAAATGAAAGAGATTACAAAAAAAAAAGAAAAAGCAGCAAAGAGAAACCAAAATCCAACTGAATGAGTCAGAACACCATGTGATGGCCGTCCCCTTGCAGACCACTCCGCAGAATGTGCTTCCACCAGCCTGTATATGAGATGTCAAACAATTTCATCTATAAACCCATTTTATTATAAGTATTATCATCCTGTCCCAAAGGATTCGAGGTTGATTTTTTWAAAAGTTTTAATTCAAGCCTAGCTCCATCAAAACAGCAATGTTACAATATTTCGGAAGCAAGTGGGTTTGATTTCAAGCACTCCGAAAGGCAGAGGGAGGGAGATAGTAAAGAGGAACAGCTAAATCTTTTCGCTTTCTCTCCTCAGCACCATTGCGAAATCTTTCTCCAAAACATAAGAATGAAGTCAAGTTTCCATGTTTTAAACAAACCACGGTGTGTTATTGTACTACACTTCTGCAACAGGGAATATAGGTCAAGAACTTTTGGACCTTTCAGATTTTAAGGTATACAAACTCTGGCAGCATTGCTATCTGTACTTTTCCTTTCTTCCCCCCGCTTTTTTCTCTCCACCCCTGCTCTCTCCCCTGCACTCTGTTCCTTTTACCTTTGCCTCTTGCTTTCTTTTTTCCCCTTTCCTTCCTTCTTTCCTTTTTCTCTCCCTATCCAATCCTAACATTGGAAGGCTGCTGTAAGATGCACCTCCAAATCAAAGACCCTGAAAAGCTCCCTTATGTTTTCCACTCTCAGGTTTCCATCCAGTTGGACACAAGTATCCAAAAAATGCACATGTGTGTGCAGATGAGCATGCACAAACATCTGCATGCACATGTAGTGTGTGATAACACATGAAAAGTGTGTTTGCGTGCATGTCCTTATGCTTGCATGTTGTTGTTTGGTTTTTTTTYCCCCGTTTCTGCAGTCTTAGGGAAATTTTCAGGCTGGATGCCTCAGGCTGGCTCTGCGCATTACGGAGCGTGTCAGGATGAATAATGGGGGCAAGCAGCTCTGCCAGCGGGTCAGGGAACAGCAAGTGCGTAAAAAGGCGGGATTGTCCAACAAGCACACGCAAYATCGGCCGGGGCTGGAAACGCACGGCCAGACAGACACCAAGAGCAAGCTGTAGACTCCAAAGCCAGTAGAAGCACRTTGCCCATTTCTGCTGACCCCTTGCAAGGGTGTGAATTACAGATTGCCACCCAGGAATACCAGTAACTTTTTCCCAGCAATTCAAAGTACAAAAGCACTTCAGCAGATGTTTAAAATCAAGCTGTACCTCAGACCTTGTAACAGACTGCACTTGGTCTCTTTGAGCTGGACAATCAGGGACAGTTCTGCTCATAAAACCACCTGGATTTTAACCATTTGCTCAATTATCATTTAGATGAAGATGCTGACACCCAATACAGGGCTAGTAGCTGGAAATGAATGACTGTGTCCTAGTAAAGAGGTGACAAGCTCTTCCTGAGAGTTTCAAGGGTATTTTTCCTGTAAATCATTTTTACATATACCTTTAATTCAGTTAATGAAAGATGAACACGCTTCCCTCAGTATTTCGAACCATTTGAACAGCATATGTTTGAGAGTTCAGCATAAATCTTCTTGGGCCCAAAGTTTGCAGATGAAAGGCTGGAAAAAGCAGTAGAGAAAAACACCAAGGAAAGGTTAGCACAAGAAATAGAGCAGAGAGAAAAATCCAGATGAAAAGATGCATTCAGTCTACACAATATTATAGCACTAACTGGTTCCCCTGAACATGGTCATTGTGACATAGTCAGTTTTTTCCACAGGACACCCCTGATCATTCTTCCCTGGTCCCCATCCAAGWCCGAATTTTTCTGCTGTCTCCCTCAGCCTGTCTTTGTTCTGCCTCATTCTGTGCAGCTGCCTCCATAACTTAGTTTCTTGTCCTCCAGGACTTGRTCTTTCTTGAATTTTGAACCTCTGCTTACCATCCCGAAGTTCCTCGCCTCATAAACAGCACCAGTTGCCTTCCCTTCTCACAAGTGCACTCCCCATCTCTCATCTCAGTTTCCATCCATACAGTTCTTTCCTGGTATCAGTCTCCTCTCCCCTTCAAGTCCCAGGCCTCCTGCTATCATCACTTCCCCCTTTGTCTTCCCATGCCACACTTGTTATGTCCAGCTGCTCCCTTCGCTGCCTTCCCCACCCCATTGAGCTCTCAGCTTTCCTTTTGAATTTGAAATTTGATTGCACACCTYCTCCCTGCCTCCTGGGCACCACCAGAACTGCAGGAAAGACAGACAGCTTTTTCACCACCTCCCTGGAATCACGGTGCCATCAGAGCAATTAGGTAGGTTCAGGGATGAAATACACTCTCTTGCTTTTGGGACAAGCACCACAGCAATGCACTATTCAAGCGGACTCATCAAAGCATTTACCAGACTCACCACCACGAGCAATGTGAGATATAGTTTTGTTTTTCTTTTCTCCAAAAAACATATAACACAGCTGAAAACAATCAGCTTTTCATAGGAAAAACAGCAGGCTCTTCCTCAATCTCAGAGGGTTGAACTCATCTGTCTAAAAATGAGCAGTCTGATTTAAAAATTTTTCTAAACTACTCCTGTCATTAACCCCCAGGATGCAATTCATTTCACTACTATTAGGTATCTATTGTCAGATGGGCTGATTGAACACCTTCTTTCTCCACAGAGGATGGAGAAAGCTTAGTTCTTAGTTCAAAYGAATTACCTGGAATGAATGCCTAATAAACAGCCAGCACTAAAAAAGAGATGAGTTCTACCTCCTGGTAGTTTTACCTCAACGACATCTCAGACTCATTCAGAAAGAAGAAATCAGCTGCCTCGGTGAAGCAACAAAATAAATAAATAMATAAAATCTTGCATTTTGTCTTCTTTTCAAACACAGAAGAATAAATAATGGAATTTTCTCCTCATCTTGTTCCTGGAAATGAGTGAACCATTTCAGATTACACCATTCCAAGAAATATCTAGCTTGAGTAACGTGTGGCACCGTAAATGACAGTGAGAACAGTTTGAGATTGTCAAAATCATAAGCCACTGAGCCCAGGGTCTTACGATAATGTGTTGAACAACTTCCCAAGAGATACTAGTCCCATTTACACCTCAAGCAGGATACAAGGAGGCAACTCTGCCTTSCTTTGATGTGCAATTTTTCTTCAATAGCACCTCCATTTGTCTTCAGAGAGAAGGTGGTGTGAAGATGGTTGCATCTTCCTTTAAACAATTGTCCCTTTTGAAAGGGGGATAGGGAAGAGAAAAGGGAGGAAGATTTGCTTAAAAACTTGGAATTGAGTTACAGGAAAAAATGTGCCTGAAAAGCGACTTTCCAAAGCCAAAAGCTTCACAGGATTCAACAGTTCTTCCAGGGCTATAGGATATACAGATACATATCACTCACAGTGACATTCTGCAGGCTCCAGACTCCACCAAATTATCAGGCAGGCTTTCCAACAATTAATGAGGGGGCTGTCAAATATTTAAAACAGAGCACAGTGACTCCTTCCAACAAAGCCTGCAGAGGTGCACAGCACATCTGCATATTTCAGCATAGGGAAGAGTGAATTTTGTTTCTTATATGAAACTAAATGACAGCAAGACCAAGAAAACAACATTMTTCCTTACTCCCTTCTGAGCTAGGTCAGTACAGCAAGTAACAAAATGCAGCACTGCAGACCCACCCCTGCCTTCAGGTTCACCAGGAGAGGAAGTCTGGCCTTAACCTCAGGTTTTTCATTGGTGATGGCTTTGCCAGATACTTGGCACTACTCTGCAGCACTCTGGCCCATTGGCAACATGAGCACTAGCCAGGAGAAGACATGGGAAACCTACTCCTAGAATCAGTTCAAAAGAGGCAAAGAGTAAGAAAGAGCCCACTTCACATGGAGATGGCACTGGGGATGCCCAGAAAAACACCCAGCCACGATGGCAAGCTCTATCCATGTCTTCACTGGGTATCCATCCCTGGATGGGTAAGTCCACAACATGCTGGGCTCTTCTGGTTGCTACCAGACAACATCAGACAGCTTCACATGCACCTTGCCAAGGCAGGAGAGCCCTGATCTTCAACAGGAGCCGCCTCTGAGCTGCTCCAGCAGCCAAGGCTTGGGTCCCAGCCTTCTTAGCCCCACAAYTGGTCTCCTTCAGTAGGAAGAACTCCTCTATAAGAAGGAACACCCAACAACGCTACAGGGGAAGGTGGAGAGCCCAGGAAATCCTTAGATGCTAGCTCACGGCAGGTTTGGAACACTTTTGCCTCACAAAAACAGAGCAGAGCAGGTGTGTGGGTGAAAGTCCAGAGAGCCATGTTGGGTGGAAGCAGTAGATGCCGGGAGAGGGGAACACCCATCAACATGACAATCTTGCAACTGGTGAAAAAGCCTTGGATATAGACCTTGCCAAGAAATCCCATTTGGAGGAATAAACCTGTTTTGTCAGCAGCCTTCCCCTAGCAACCTTGGCTCCACACTCTGTGGCTGGTCCAAAGCATTTGCCTTGGAAGATGTGGCCTTTSACAATCAAATTACCAGACACTTGAGATTTTATTACAAGCCCTCCTGTCTTGGAAAGAGCTAATGAAGATCCCACTGTGCTCCTGGGCCCATGAGCTCCAACACCTTGGTGGAATGTTGGTCTGCTTTTAGCAGGCACATTCTGCAGCCCTACATCCCCTCCTTGTAATCCTACAGCCTCCAGAGGAACATACTCTCTGACTCRGAGCAGACACTTCTTATCCTCCCCTCTCTCCCTCTCTTTTGTCCTGCATGGTTTATTCACTAACATTCAGAAAAGGGGTTTTACCTCCCAGAAAACAGACAGGTTGTTTCCCAAGGGCTGCCATCTGCAAGCATGGAACAACTTCCATTCCTGCCTGGACAAMCAGTGACAAGGTGCAGGTGTGAGGGGGCAGGGTGGAAATCACAGGAAGCCACAGCCATTCTTCAGGCAGTGGGGCAGGCTGTCACAGGTTGTGCCTGGGATCTGGAATCCAGCCAACACCTCATAGGGCCACCAAGAGGGTGTCCCCAGATTATACCTTTCAAGGTACCCTCCAAGGCAGCAATGTCCATCTCCTTCCCAGCTCYACTGGACAATTTTCTCCCTGGCTTTGGGAAAGATGTAAAATGCTAGATCAGCATTTACCTTGCTCAAAGGCACTGGTCACTCACCCAAAGTTAAGCCCAGATCTCCCTTCATCATGCTCTTAGGGTTGTCTGGAAGGAAAGAGCCACATGCTATGTCTATGTCCTACTTTTTGACACCTTCAAGCCTTCCGATCCCAGATCTGCTCTGGTTTTTATGTCCTTCCACACTTCCCTGAAAGGAATTGTCATTATCCAAGACCAGGGGGCTGTGGRAAAAGCCAACACACTCATTTTAAAAGGCAAGAGCAACATCTTTATGGTGTTGGGTTTTTTGGTAATCTCTCCAAACTCCCCTWTGTATGAACTTTGGGTCAGAGCCTTCTTACTTAACACATTGCTGAAGTCAGAGCATTGCTCTTCATCCTCCAGAAACTGTGCAGCTTGCTCCCCATACCAGTGCTGGGGAAACATGCCCAGTTCAGTGGATGAAACCTCAGCAGGGGCAGAACTGCCACAAAGTAGAGGAACTCCTGGAGTTTTRCAGCCAAGCTCCACCACAACCATCACAGGGGCAGGTCACTGTCCTGAAGGCCACCCCTTGACTCTGTTCTGTTCAGAGCATACAATGAGCTGGAGGCAGAAGGAGTTCTCTACCCATTCCCACAGGGGTTTAATCCCAATCCCTGCACTACCCTACCAGAGGAGCACAGACTGCAAACAAGAGGCTGTTGGGAGAGGACTCCCCAGCCATGCAGTGTGGGCATCTGTACCGCAGGGAGGCTGTTCCTCCTCAACAACAACCACCARAAAAAAAAAAAAAAAAAGGTCATTTTTCTTCTTCTCCCCCCACTCCTCCCTCCTTCCAGAAAGTCTTGGTTTCATCCCACTGTGGAACAAAAACAAATGCTCTAAACCGCAACATTTTTCATAAACCGGAATTTCTTGCAGTCTGGCCAGCCTTGGTGGATCAATACCAGGCATTTCTTTCCTCCTCTGCTCTGGCCTTTCCCTTCCAGCCTCCTCCCCCCCGCCCCACTCACCGAAGGGAATAAGGGAGCCGGAGGTGTCGAACGGAGGAGTCGGGAACACTCCAGCTTGGTTTTAAAAGGGACAGAAAAAACACTGGCGTCAGCCAGAGCACCAGGGCAGGCGCTGAGACCTTGTTTTGGATTTTGCAGAGAGTGTCCCTAGGGAGAGCTTTTTTTTTTTTTTTTTAAATGCATGGTTTTGTTTGTAAGTTAAAAGTCTTGGGATTTGCAGTCTTTGAAGCATGGTCAGCCTGCCAGATGGAATTAGTCAGTGCCTTTCTGTCGGAAATCCTAGGCAGATGAAGCGGGATGGAAGGACAGCATTCCTCTCATTTACTAGGAAACCCCCTGCACTGACACCCACAAATTCAGCCAGAGAGCTCCACGGGACCCAAAAAGCAGGCAGGACTGAAGGCAGGAAGGCAAGCAGAGGCCAAGACCTTTCATGTGCACATATCAGTGTGGCACCACTGAAGGCAGTGGCCCCCAAGCAGATTTACACCACTCAAGATCCAGCCCAGATGTTTTTGCTGGTCCTTGCCTGAAGCTATAAGATGTCAGTGGAGTTTTCTCTGCTTAAAAGTGGTACTGAACTTGGCTGTTYCTGCCTCCAACTCACATATCTTTCCACTTCTTCCCACCATGGCCTGTTTCAAATCTTCCAATTTGTGGACTCCTCACARTGAGCACTCTCACTCCCAGGTGAGCAGTCTCCTTCTCCCATATTCCTGAGYGAGCTTTTGTTTTCTTTCACACACACCCTCAATCTCACATCTAAKCCCAAGAACCCAAGTGTCACCTTTGGCATCTTACCAATCTATTTTCTCCTCTCCTATTTCTCTCTTTCCTGAGCCCACCATCCGAGTGGGGCTCAACTATTCAACCACTCAGCTCYTTCCCCGAGCTTCCCATGTCTCTGCTAAAAGCTTCAGGTTGTTCCTCAGGCAGTCCCCTGACAAAATTACACTTGGAGAACATCCACTTTTTTCCACATCATGCAAAACACTACCCAAGAGGAGAGCTAGTAYCACTTGCTCCAAACACGAAAAGTATGGGTGACAGCCCATCATAAAATCATCAATAGATGTGGGAAGAGTTCATGAGTGCTAGACTGGAACCAACAGTCTCCTTGCAAGAGACCAGAGCTAATCACTCAGCACTGAGAGCTCAGCTTCATTTCTCACAAGGGTTGGAAGGGGCAGAGWGGCTGGCAGTGATGTTGCTGCACAGCGGTGCTATCCAAGCAACCATGCAGACAAATGCATTGAGACACCACATTTCACCCTTGAGCTCTCCAAATCTCTCAGCAGCACCATGGTTACAGCATCAGGGGGGTCCAAGAAGCACATCCCTTAAGCGACCACAGTGCTCAGATCCTTGAGGAATGGATGGATCTCTGTGACTGAGGGGTGGATTTCAGTGATGGATCTTTGAGCAACAAGCATGAGGCAACAAGCATATGTAGTTTTTTACTGGCTTTATAATAAATAACCGAACAACCAAAATAAAGGCCAGTTTTTGAAACCTTTTTCAAAAGCCTTGCAGTTCACCACAATCACACTAGCAGCAGCCAGCCTGTGGGATAAGTGCTGGCTATGTGCAGGGATGAACATCTTCCTTCCAGCTCCTACCACTCTGCACCAGGTCCTCTGAAGCTCCCAGTACATCCACAGRGTAACACTGCCCTGCGGAGATTAAATGCAGCTCCAGCCACCTGAACAACCACATCACAGTCACCTGCACCACACGAAGGTAAAAAACAATGCCAAAGAGTTAGAACTAACTCACAGCCACTGCCAGCACTGTTCATGGTACTGATGAATGCCATGAAAAACTGAGACCAGCCAAAGCAAACAAAACTTATTTCCACCACTCAGAATACATGGCAATTCAACAGCTCCATCCACCTTATTCCATCAGGTCTATCCATCAGCCCAAACTGCTGCTTCCTCAATTCCTTGCTCCACGTGATGCCTTCTCTGGGCCCCTGCTGGAGCCYGACTAGTTCCACATCTTTAAATTCTGACTCAGAACATAGACAACTGTCCTAGGAAACCTCAAACTCCAAAAACACCACAGCAGATCTCCAAAGAAGTCAACAATGTGCAGCTGTCAGCTGGGCTATTTGTTACTACAGGAGTAAGCKCTGAGGCTTGCTCAGCTGAGCAAGAAATGCATGCTTGGGGTGGGTAGAGAAGCTAGACTCCTACCTTTGATTACAGTCTGGCTGCTGAGAAAGACACCCCACTGCAGAGCACAGCATTTG
>NW_026623397.1:828556-916306 GCF_030028575.1 Malurus melanocephalus
TCACCCCCCTCACGCTCTCCCTCCACCTTGCAGCCTCCCAGACAGCGTGGCCCCACCCACACAAGGAGTCACAGAATCCCAGGATGGGTCAGSTTGGAAGGAGCCACAGGACATCATCTGATCCAACCTCTSTRCTCAAGCWGGGTCATCCCAGAGCACATTGCACAGGATTGCACCCAGACTGCTGTTGAGTATCTCCAGTGAYGSAGATTCCACATCCTCTCTGGGCAATCAGGTCCAGTGCTCGGTCACCTGCACAGTAAAGGAGTTCCTCCTCATGTTCAGGTGGAACTTTCTGTGCATCAGTTTCTGCCCATTGCCTCCGGTCCTGTTGCTTGGCATCACTGGGGAAAGCCTGCCTCCATCCTCTTGACAGCCTCCCTTCAGATACTGACAGACGTTGATGAGGTTCCCCCTCAGYCTTCTCTTCTTGAGGCTGRACAGGCCCAGCTCCCTGGATGCTCCAGACCCTGAATCCTCTTTGCAGCCCTCTGCTGGACCCACTGCAGGAGCTCCAAGTCTCTCTCCTCACCCTGARGAGCCCAGAGCTCAGCACCCTACCCCAGGTGAGCCCTCACCAGGGCTGAGCAGAAGGACAGAATCACCTCTTGTGCTGGCCAYRCTCTTCCTAATGCACCCCAGGAACCACTGGCCTTCCTGGCCACAAGGACACACTCCTGGCTCGCAGACAGCTTTTTGTCCACCAGGACCCTCAGGTCCATGTGCCTGCAGTGGGGAAAGGCCCACCTGGGCAGGGGCTGTCCTTCCCAGCCTGCAGAGGGGCCCACATGGGCTTTGTCTCATTGCTGCAAACAGAAGGGGACCACAGAGACCACGAGTGATTTAATTTATTGGAGGTCTGGCCCCATTATRTACTACTCTGTGCATATTTAAGGGGTGCTGTGAAGCTGCCAGCATGGCCCACAGYTGGGCAAAACATGAGCAACCCTAGTTTAGAGCAAGAGGCAACAAAAGAACCTAAGAGAGGTCTGAAACCAGGAAAACAGGCTTGTTTATGAAGCCAAAAAGAGAGTGTAGCATATTCCAAGACTGAGGGAATTTTTCTCGCAGCATTGCTTTGCCTTGGCTACCTGGCCACTCTCACATAAACAATGGAGACACACCAAGAAAGCAAGGAGACTTCACAGAGGTTATAAAAATATCTCTGTGTAATTAGACTGAATCAAAACTCATGACTTTCCGGTTGGAAGGAATGCATGTGTTTCCCCTCTCATTTCTTTTTCTCCTCTTTTCAGTTTTTTTTCCTCATAAAAATCTAGATAAACAAAAGCCCTAGGATATTGGATGGTTCCTAGCATATTGTTTTAAAAGCAGAAACAACAACAACAGCAGCCACCGTGGTGAGGAGAGCCTGCAACCGACGCTGCACAGCCCCTGTTTTTCTCCATTTTCAGGAGCTCTTCTCACCCTTGCTCTGTCCCACAAAATGCCCATCCCCACATGCCCTGTCCCAGGACAGGAAGAGGCACCCTGCCATTGTCCCATAATTGTCCCGTGCCTCCCCGCTGCTCCCGCAGTCTCAGCAGCACTCTGCCAATGGGTCACACACGTAACCAACTGCGGCAAATCAGATTTACATTCCTCCCTCTSTCCTCAGCTTCACGGGCAATTCCCTACCTGCCTCCTTACAGATAACTGCAAACACAAGAGGGGAGAAGACACCCCTCCAGACAGCCTTGCTGAGCATGAGGAGTTTGTGAACTCTCCAGGCAGGGATTCCCACTGCCACGCACAAGGAGCCCGCAGCCCCGCGAGACACCGCCTGAAGATCACCCCCACACATTCTCATTCACGATAGCCACCAACATTCACCCACTTTCTAAAATGCTTTGGATAAAAAGCATGAGTGCTGCCAGCTTTCAGCTTCAAAAATGTTGTGTGTGGCCCTAGAACAGAATGATATAGGCTTCAAAATAATAAGACTTAACCAACCCAAAAGTATTTGGAGTATTTTTCATCTGTTTTCTTATTTGGACCCTCGAGGCTTCATATTTTCAAGTGAAGTTGTTTTCTTCCAGGATCAAGAGAGCTGGAAATGCTAGTCTGAAAAAAAAAAAAAAAAAATAGAAAGCTGAGAATCTCATTCAGCCTCTTGATTCCAACAGCTCAAATAAAGACCACAAGTCTCAAATAAAATCCACAAACATCATAAGCTTCACAATGATATTCAACAAGGGACGCTAATGTTTAGAAGCATGAAATGATAATTCCCACCTCACTGGATCTGGTTTTATTTTCTTTTTCTCACCTCAAATTCAATGACTGTTTCTCTGTTCCTATAGGGACTCTGTTTCTAGACAAACAAATCAATTTCTTGCCATACATCAGAGGGTGTAATCCTATCTGTCTGCTAATTGTCTTTGAAATTCTTTAGTCCTTGATGCTTCATGAAAACAAACAATTCAACAGAAGAAAAAAAAAAAAAAAACAGAAACCAAGTAATAGTCTTAATGAGAAAAACTGCATCAAGAGTCCCACAATTATCCTTTCTGTTAGTTTACTACTGTTCAGTCAGCTCTTTTGTGCCCCTAGGTTGCTCTCTCCTGTGCCAATAGAAGATAGATACAGGGMCAGGATACTGGAAGGCAAAATCCTAAGTAAAAATAGACCCTGAGGGGGAAAAACTCCAAGCTCTTCTGCCCTCCCTAGCTTTGGGGGCTCAGAACAAGTCAGAGATTTCAGCAGGAAGCCTCAGCATTCCCAGCTCTGCCCAAAATATTTTTTTCTTTTCTATTTTTTTTGCCCAACTATCATAGATAAAGAGGGAAAAAAAAACAAAAACCAAAACCACACAAAACACAAACTAATTCACATTTAGAACAATGAACATCCTGGTTTTTCTGTCATCAGAGTACCAAAAGCTCTGTCTTAGAAAAGGGCWTAGAAAAATTGCGATCCCTGCCTTCTTCATACATTTGCTGTAAAATCAGGCTGTGTTCCTTCGGGGCACATTTGGCAGTATTCAGATAGAGGACCTCCATTGAGAGGGATGTAGAAACACACATTTCAGCTGGGTGTCTGTGTGCAGACATGTCATCACTGCCTTCTAGAGGTGAAACCAAGAAAAGATAGCAGTGTGACACACTGTCTCCAACTATTCCAACTCAGGCAGCTTCAACTGCTCACAAAAGGTGTTGATCCAAAGAAAACACGAAATAGAAGTCAATGGATCTGAGTGGAAAATATTATAGCAGTCAAACAGGCTGCTCCAATAACACTACCTCTACCCACAGGTATGTTTGAAGGGGATGGGGAGAGAAGGGGAGAAGAGAGAAGGTTCTGTGCTGAAGATCTAAGAAGTTTGGGCTTGTTTGGGGATGAGGTTTTTTCCTGCAGAAATCCCTACCACTACTGGGGAGCTGCACAAGTCCCAGAATGCCAGAGGGTAATGGGAAATGGAAATACCCATCATGAACTGCTACAAGCAGCCACAGGACCTTCCCATAAATCACTGCAAGCTCAAATCATGGTCATTAACATATAACAAGGTCATGGCACAACCATTTCTGAATGCTCATGGCAGAACTGTGATGGGTAAAGTCATTCAGCATCACACTCCACTACTGGTTATCCATGCCCACCAAACCCCAGCCTCCTGCCAAGTGGCATCCCTCTAGGTAAAACAGTCACGTGTGAAAACTTGTTCCACAAATAAATCAGAACAAATTTTAGGCCTAAAAACTTAGTTTACAGGCTCTCTCACTCCATGGAGCAGCAAAGTCAGTTTTGCAACCAGTGGAAGCCATCCTTTTTCCAATATCTTCACACACGTGCACAGACATCCACACCAAGCCAGACAYCCCCCAGCACGTGTTTGCATGAAGGCATCCAGGGAGCAGCTCCCCAACAACCTCCAGGATCCATGGGAAGGCAGAGATGGCTGAGACGCTTCACAAGAAGGAAAGCTCTGCTTGTGCAGCAAGGAAGCACAGCTGCTGTGGCAATGGCATTTTAAAGGGTCAGATCCGAGTCTGGAAAGCAACATTCCATCTTGACTCATCCCTGCCTGGAGGGTTAGCAGTTCACAGGAGGCCTGGTAGTGTGAGGCTGCGATAGACATGCAGCACATCTGCTCTGTTATCTCAACACATGGACAGCTCCCACTAGTATGATCCACCCCTTATTTTTATATCCACCAAAATACATCRAATTCCTTCCTTCCCCCTTAGAAATCCAGCGCTGGCCTAGCTCACCACCTTCTTGTTGGACAGCTCAGTCGCTCCGAATTCATCCCGCCAATGCTGGTGAGAGATGAAACCAGACCCTGGGGCTTCACAGCCGAAAGCTGGTCCCTCTCCAGGTCCCTGAGAAATCCTTTGCGGTCGCAGGGACGTCACTGCTGAGGTGGGATCTACCTCAGAGTGAGGAGGCTGCCTCTGGTTGTTATTAGCTGTACTAAGGATTYGAAGGACACAGAGGCATCAAGCCAGCTTCTACTCCAAAATGCAGAGATGCTACATTTGCAGAACATGCATCTGGCCTTCATTAATTCYTAACTGGTCCAACGTGGAATCAGARTGGGGGGCAGGGAGGGAGCTAACACACTCCACACCGAACAGGAGACRTTCAGGCAACAGGATGTTTTGCTTTCAAGGTGTTTCTGATCCAACAAGTGCATGCTGCAGCATGAGTAGGACCGTGCATGGCCCTGGGTGTTTATGTTGGGCAGACAGCCTCCAACAAGGGCTTGGCCTCAAAATTGATCATGGTGGTCACCACACACCTTAGGATGGCAGCCAGGGGGGCAGGCCAAGCAAGGAGACTSTAAACTCAGCTATGAAAAGGCAATGAGATGGTCTTTCACCCTGCCAAAAGGAGGAACTGGACCCAAACATATTGCCAACCYGTCCAAAGCAGATCTCAGAGCATGAGTAGGCTGGAGAGATGAGGTGTCAGCATTCATTCTTTCCCTCCACACGGCTCGAGGCATGACCAGGTTTTCCCCAAGGACCCAAGAATAAACAGGTAACTAATTAAACAAACATACTACAAAGATCTATGTTTCCTCCAAAAGGGAAGAGCATCTCCTGTCTGGAAGGCACAGGAGTGGCAGATTGAATGAGAGTTTCAGTCTGGCTCACGAGAAGGAGAGTCCATCTGCGAGCGTGGCTATGAGTGTACATGGMAGGGTGATTCAGCATGTGTGAATATCTGCTGAATATCGGTGGGTCGCTGAGCACGCAGCTGARTGTGCTTGTGTGGGCAGCACAGCACATGGCAGAATGTCAGGACACAAGCAGTCTGTGGACAAACAAGGTGTGTCAGAAGTAAAAGGACGCAGCAGAGCAAGGGCAGTGTTTGGAGGAAGAAGTCAAGGACTGTGCCAGCTTCTATCTTCCATTAAATCTGGAACATCCCCTCGCTTTGCTGTGAGACAGCAGCCTACAGGGGGAAGTGGCCACTAGTCTGTATCTCATTGGTGGCATCAGATGGTGACACCTGCACTGATTTGGTGCTCAGAAATGGGGCAGACCTTGGGCTGACCTGACCTCTAAACGAGCAGAACGGGRGCTGTGGGAAATGACGCTGTAAACAGGAAGGCATGAGATAAATAAGAGACGTAGAGGGAAGAGATCCATTTAAAGTGGCAGCTGCTTTTTAGCTTCATTCCACCTCTTTTCAGCCAGAAATCGAGGAATCAAGGTCCCCCACCCTTTTCTGCTCGTCTATCAGAACAACATACACTTAGCACCCACAGCTCTTCCCTAGCTGGTGCAAAGCTTGCTGTACAYCCCTGTTAACAGCACAGCTGAGGCTGTCCAGGAAACTGGGGAGACACATCTACGTGCTCCAGCAGCTTCAAGAAACCTTGGGTACAAGGTTTCCAGCTAGCTCCTGTCTTAGGAGAGCCAAAGCTGTTATAAGCAACACAACAATGCCCAGTGATGTCCCCTCAGCACCACCAGGGGAGGTTGTGCCAGATGCTGGACAAGCATGGAATGTAGGACGGGGCCTCCTCCTAAGCATTTAGGGCGTTTAGAGGCAACAAAATATATCTGTGAGGAGTGAGCAGTTTAAGTGATGTAGTTCTAGCAGAACAGAGGGAAGAAGAGGAATTGAGTTCTCTTCTAGCTCCATCCTGGGTTAGGTGTCTTAGGAGCTGAACCTTGCTCAACATCAGTCCAACCTCCACTGCTGCAATTTGTGCCCTTTAGGGACAGTACTCTGCCCTAGTGGTCTCAGAAGAGAGATCAGTCTTTATCTTCTGCAGCCTGAAGCAGCACTATTTTAAGCCACTTTTAACAMAGCAAATCTACATTTAGATGTTAGACATCCACAGTTCTGTGTTCCCACTCCCAAGCCAAAAACACACTTTTCCCATTCTGATGGCCTCACAACCAGTAAAAAAGGATGGGGAACCTTCTGGTCAGCCTAAGCATTTCTGTTTCCTCCTGAGAACTGGATGTTCCTTGACTAGAATGGGATTTTAGCCCTGCAATTTCTGATCACTCCTGCTGGCAACTGCCTCTCCCTTTGCTCAGCTTTCCCCTGATCTCTTCCATCAGGGAAGTGGCAGAAGGCTGCGCCCTACATTTCCAGGGAAAAACACAGAACTGTCACAGGACAGTGTGGAAAGGATCAGCCCCATTTATCTGGAGCGAAAAAAAAAAGAAGCCAAACCCAACCAACTCAGCCCTGTTACAGAAACCCAGTTAAGTACACAAGCTAAACAAAACACAATTAGGCTTCCTTTGGCCAGCCTGGAACATATGGTATTTGTCAGCCAGTCGTGTTCCTCTCTCAGTTCTGGCAGGAGATAGCTAACTTGTTCCAAGCACTGAGAAAGCTCCTGGAAAGTCAGCATGCTGAGCAAACTTTTGGAGGGGGGCTAGCTGGGGATATAATAGCTCACACAGACACAGATTTGACAGCATTTCTTCCACATTGTTCAGTGCAGCTCTAGGTTACAATGCCTCTGGCCTTAGTGCATTCCTGGTTCTCATTGTTCCYAGTGGTATTGCATCTGTAAGTCCTCATTTGCTGAGCACACACACAGTTTGGGGGTTAAGGGCTCCTCTCAAGTAGGAAGACAAAGGTGTGGAAGGAAGAGAGATTCCTGTGGATTTGGACTCAAAGAAATCCTAAAATGACAAATGGTTTCAATGAACAGCACAGCGAGACCTTTTTTTACCTTACCTTTCCAATGTGGCTGAAAATGGCTGCTGCCATCCCAGAATGGATGGGTGAGCAGTTCCCTAGCAAGAAAATGACAATAAGCACTGTGGTGTCACAGAGACTGGTGGCTGAAGAAAGGAATAGCCTCTGAATYTGATCATCAACCAGAAAACTGCTTGAGGAGCCTAGCTCTGTGCTAGGCAGTTTGCAGTTTACAAAGCAGTTAGCAAAGAGCTGATTCACAGAGAAATGAGCCCATGTTTCAATACAGAGAACTGGAAACGGTGCTGTGGTACAGTAATCCCTGCAAAACAACTGCCACAGCAAAATCAGTTGTGTCTGTGGGACAAGGAAGATGATAAAGGACTATTGATTGATTCCAGTTTCAGACTGGAAGTGAGCAGAATGCTTCCCACTGCACAGTCTAGGCCTGCATGAGAGTTCCAGCTGCCTCTCGAGTCCTCTCGAGATARTTCAGCCTCATCATTGCTAGGGCTGGTCTGCCATCTCTTGCATAGGTTTGCTTGATCTGCTGGAGGCCTTTTGTCAGCAAGGAAGCCAATTTATTCCCTCAGTGCAGTTACAAGCCAGCACTGCCTCCAAGTTTCTGCACTACCTTTTATCTTCTCATACACAGTTGGCCTCACTGCGTATCTGTTTCTCCCCTATTCTTGTTGATGGACAGTCTGGTTGGCTCAGGCCACTACAGCCTCAGCCTAGTTTTCTTCAGGCAGYGAAAAAGTGGGAAATGTGTAAAGTAGAGCAAGAGGATTTCTTCTGATCATTCCTGTGCTCCTTGGCCCACCTGTTTGCTGCCAGGTTTTTGCTGTTTGCTTCCTTCCTCGTTTACCTGCTAGGCACAGCCATTCTTATTCCATCATTGCAGAGGACCAGGGCACTTCAACTCCCTGACACATGGCTTTTCAGTGACGCTCTTGCCACATCAGGAGCACGTCAGAATTACATGAGCTTTTTTACCTGCTCCTTGTAATCCTGTGCTCTTTGTAGCCAGAGGTATTCCCTCACTTCCATTTCCAGCTTTTTGTCATCCGAGATCTGGCTTAGGCAATAAGCTTCTGTATGTCCTMACTGTGTTCACCATTGACACCCTTGTCAAGTTTACTGAAATTAAATGCATTGGGAAAGCATTTTCCACCCTTCTGGGCTGCTATTATGAACCAGCCACATTAGCCACGATCACCATCCATGTGCTGAGGCACATCAAGGACTGAAATGCCTTGCAGAAAACCTTGCATCTGTTTCTCTCAGAGGACTACTTAGCCCCATCACATTCAGCAATTTTGCTGCAACTCAGCTCCAATGTGGCATTTCTTTGGGAATATCCATGTGCTCTTGGTCAGCTCATCTCTTCCACACTTTGGCCTAACAGACGTGTTGCTCTTGCTCCTACCTACAGTAACAACAGGAGGAATTTTCCACGGAGGTAAGTGGGCATAGCACACTGCTCACTATCATTTTTGGCTCAAGCTTCACTAGGGCAGCCAGACCAGCCACCTACCCTTTGCAGGGAGGGACCAGCTGAATTTTGGTTTCAGGAACTGAAGAATCTACTGCAGCTTCATCCTTCAAGAACATCATCTATCACCCCCTTAGGAGCTCTGTGGAGTGAAGCAACAGTGCATCACCATCCCCTCCCCACAGCAAGGAGACGAATGTGGCTGGCTTTTGTTCTTATCCACATCACAGACTTCAGTGGAGCCTGGTCACTGAGGGCCATTCATCTCTTTTGCTCTCAGGTCCTGCTCTGCAATACCCTCCTGGGCTTTCCTCATCCATCATTACTGGCAAATTCATCTCTGTCCCTTGCTGGGCACTTCCTSCCCTTGCCTTTGAATCAGAGGGGTTTTTTCCCCCTTCCTCAAAGGAGCTTGTAACATTTACTGCATGGTATTGGAATCTCTGGACTGAACAGAGTCACAGTTCAGCAAAATTAGACTTTCAGCTTTCAGCTTCCTCACAGTAGGAAGCTGGTCGTGCTGCAGCTGTCTCTGTTTTCCTGTTTAAACCATCCCATCTTCCTAAGACTCTGTTCTCAGTGGCAGCGCAGCTGAGGCACATGGCTTCTGAAACAGGAGATGGCAGTTGCCAAAGGTTGTTTGCAAAGCCATCCGAAACAAGAGGGGACATCTTAGTGTTTCCAATCAGCAAGCAGAGTTACAGCACTTGGCTCCTTCCAGCAGTCTCCCAGTATCTCTCATTAACACGGCTTTACAACCGCTCCTCTGGGAAATTTCACTGGCTTCCAGGATGGAGCTCTCTAAKGCAAACCTGGTGCAATGTCCCTGCATGCCCTATTCCAGGCTCTGTGACTTCACCAGRGCCACAGCAGACCACAGCACCCCCTCGGTGTGCTACTTTCAACACCAAGGACTCTTTGTATTATTTAGGTTATCTCACATGCTGGAAAGTATCACACAGTATTTTACAGGTCTCCAAACCGTTCAACAGACAAACAATGAAACCACACATACACAGAGATCTCAAAGGGCACCGTTATATTGCCTAAGCCTGTGCTGACCGTTTTCAACCTGCCATGCATCCCGAATTCCTCCCTTCCCTGTTAGCTTATTGAAGCCACACAATTTTACATGAAAGAGCGCAGTGCCAAATATTCAGAGCTGCCCAGCACGATCCAGATAGGCACAGCAGACAATCTGCTCTTTCATGCAGCAGCGAGGGGAACTCTCAAAAGATGGACATGTGCAAACCTATGCCACGTTTGTTTCCTTACACTGGCATTACTCAGTAGTACCTGCTACAGGGGAAACACTTCTATGCTGRGAAAACACCTGAGCACAAATGTTACTTTCATGTGCATGAACAGGAGAATCTGAGAGCCCGTGTTAGCCACTTGTAAAGGAGTGTGCCCACCTCGCCTGAAAAGCTGGCGCAGCGTGTGCATAAACGTAAGTATAATAAAAAATAATAGGAAACAGACAGGCAACAGAATTAAGAGCAGCAGCCAGCTGGGATCTTCTAACCAGTGACATCAAGGGATTGCTGAGGTAATACACTGATGGGTTTTAAATTAACTGTAACCACTCAGGAAAAAGATCTAGGCGTCACTGCGGACAGCTCAATGAAAACATCTGCTCTGTGCACAGAGGCCATCAGGAAAAAAAGAACGAAAAAATGTTAGGTTGAATAGGATAAAGAACAATACCAAAAATGTTATAAATGCCACCACATAAATCAATGACACATTCACACTTTGAGAATGAGCTGAAGCCTGCTCACCCATTTCAGAGCAGGGGTAACAGGAACATAGGCCAAAGAAAGATGCCAARAAATCTTTAGAGGCACAGAAAGGTTTCCAAGGCCATTAGGAGGAAAGATTAAGATCCAAATGGTTCAATAGCTTGCACTAGAAGTATGTAAAATGATGAGTGAGACAGGGCGAATGGGAAAATCTTCACTTTCTTATGCTAAAGAAATGGTGGCCACTTAAAAACACTCCAAAAACATTATTATAACGGGGGAAAAAAAAAAGCCTATCAATACTTTACAGATTGCCCAGTTAACATGTGGAGCTTGATGCCACAAGATGCCAGAGAATTAAACTCTCATTACACTACCATCACACAACAGTGAATGGAATGTATAGGATAYACACACGCTGCCTGGCTGGGCAGGCACTGAACCCCTGGGAAGAGACAGAGAAACCAACAGCAATGAAGAAAGCCAGGGAGCAACTTGATACTGGCAGGACTGCAAGGAGAAGGTGAAGGATAAAAAGGTGCCTGGAAAAGGAAAACAGAAGATAAACCTCATGTAACCCCATCTGGAAAAAGGTAAGAGACATGTTTTGTGGGATTTAATCCTTCACTCTCSAAGTGATAGAGGGGAAATTTTTTTAAGGTACTGCTAGGCTGTGTCAGAGCATGTGGCAGCATCCTCTGACAAAAAGAAAAATGCAAGATGCTGACCACAGGTGAATTTTTACAATGGCAGCCAGCTGGACTGCAGACAGAGCAGCCATGCCATGAAGAGCTGCCCCATTCAACCCCGTTATGCTATGCTCCARACAAAATCCTGGTCCGTCCCCAAGTACTGCATTCCCTTTTTATCCCARTTCACCATTCAAACTTCCAAAATAAACATCTGAATAACCTGCAGATGGGGAATTTCAGGCAGAATTGAGTATTTTCAATCTATGGTTTGGTTTAGACTGGCATTGAGAGAGTGGTGCACATTTTGAGCAGCATAAGGAGGTTATCCACAGTACTCCAGATTTACCATCCCAGAGTCTCACAGTGCAAGTGACCTAATAGGTATAGAGTTGGGGTTTCCTCCACCAGGGACTTACAAGAGCACAAAGCCTCAGGTGCCTGCAACTCAGCAAAACCCCTGCTATGGCAAAGCTCACACATCACTGTGCACAATCCGAGCAGGTCCTTAACTACACGGGCCAGTAAACCTCTACAGACAGCATGTTTGTTATAAGGGTCATCCTGATCTGCACMTGGCTCTGATTTCCTTTTCAAGAGTGAGAATATAGACAAGGACAGGAGAAATGGACCCTCATGGCCACTGAAATAGGGCAATTTTCCCTTCATGTTCAGGGATTTCCCTCAAGCTCTGCCCAGCTGCAGTAACAAGAGCAGCTGGGATGGTAATATGAGCACATGGGAAGCATTAAAGCACCACACCTCACAGCACTCATGCCCATCCCGACTGCTCACATGTTACAGAGCAGGGGGTCACCTGCTCCTCTGTCCATCAGAGTGCCCATGGGATGTCCCCTGCAGGGCTTTCCTCWGCCTATGCAGGCCTGACACTGGGGTTTTTTGCTCCACTGTGCACAGCTGGTGGTGTGGATGACTAGTGAGGCACTCCACTATGGGCCCAAACTGGAAATGTGCCCCCAGGCAAGCCATCACACAGAGTTATGGTAGTGGATGTACCAGCACACACACACATCCAGCAGTGCTCCTAGTCCTGGAACGAGACCATCCATCCCCAAAGGCATGRTGGCTCTTGCCAGTCCTTAGCCTTGGAAACAGCCCATGGATAAGAACTTGCCCTATRGTCCTTATAGTTCTGAGACAGCAGGACTATTTTCCTCCCTCCCCCTCCCATGTGTCCCCCCTCCACCTACCCTTCTCCCAGGAASCACAGAGCATCACAACCAAGAACAAAATCAACAAAGACCCCGAGCAAAACCCCCCTATAGTCCCATGGCTACTTGCACAACCTTTGACACCAAGCTGCCTGCTCCTGGCTTCCCCTACCAGCCTGGGAAGCAGAAGCCCCAGCACAGCCATCCCAGCACACATCACCCATTGCTCCAGCTGCTTTCCTCCACACCTCCTCCTCCTAATCCTACCTGCCCTCCTTCCCCACCACTGCTCTGCCAGCGGGGAACCCCACCACCAACATACTGTGCACACAACATAATAAAGCAACAGAGTCCAGTGTTGAGCAAGGCTTTCAAGTGCAGCCAGCATTTCAAAAGGCACAGTACACGCWGTATGCTCAGTGCCCTCAGATTCCAAGACTGAATTCTCCAGTGTTTTAGGAAAAAGGTAAGGCAGGACGAGAGTGTGGGGCGGGGGGAACAGACCAAGCTTTGTGGAATTCTTTTTAAGAGTGTATGCATGACTGTATAAAAGGACATTTTTTCTCCTGACCTCAAAGAGACAATATTATTTCACACAGACCTGTTTCCAAGAGCAGCCAAGCTATTTCTACATGAAGGAGTGCCTGGTTGAGGCAGTGACTGTGAAGGGGAAACCCTCTCTCSAAGTACGACATGGAAATTCCTTGACCTCAGCTGCGAAGCCAATCAACACGTGTGCAATGGGCCAATGAAAAAGAAATTAAAATACCAGAGTGGCCAACACAGATGAGGGCAGGTGTGTAAGGGAAAAGGCACAGCCTGCTTTTTCCAGTCAAAAAGCCTGACAAAAAAAAAAAAAAAAAAAACAGGGACATGCCAGGCTGGGAAGAGGAAAGCAGGGCAAAACCAAGGGCATTGAGACATTGGTTAGAAAAGCAAAGATGTAAAATGCCAAGCAAACAGGTTCTGAATCATATTCTACAGCCTGAAGGTAGAAAGGCAGGGCAAACAGGCATGGAAGGCAGAAATAAATATTTATTTTAGGCCACGCTATCATTTGCTGTGCTTTACGGAAAAGTTTGGGTGTTCACGATGAGCCCAGACAGAGCCAAATAAGTTCATCATCAGTCTAGACCTGSCCACACCAAGCAGTGACTACACCACAGACCTGTACCCTACTCTAAAGCTGTGTTTGCATCCTCCAGGCCACTGGAGAAAACACCTCCTCACCTAGAGTGAAACTATTTTTCCCGACTGACATTAAGGACACACCAACATACTGTCCCCAGCAAGAGTCTCACAAACAAGTGACCACTGGATAAAGAGCTGAATAGCAACAACTGATCCATGCTAGCTTGCAAGTCAAGGGAGACACGGCCTTTTACTTCTTTCTTGGAGAGATGGATATCTAAAATTAAAGCATCTGAAGCCTAGAAAACACTTGTGCTCAGGGGCTGAACCCGTTAGGATAGGCAAAGCACCATTTTCCCCCACAGAAGAAAACTGATTCATACCACAACCCCTCCGTGGCTCTGCAGTGGGATTAAACACGCTCCATGGTCAGGTCACTCGGTGTGAACGTGAGCTCATGGCACTCCTGTAGCATACCAGATGCACAGTCTGCTCTCTCCATGGGATAGATGTCAGTCAGAAGGGATCTCCCACTGCCAGAATAATTTGTCTTTTTCATGGCCTGCTCCCAAGGCAGCAGCAGGAAAGATGACTGCAAGGTCTGGGCCACAGACCTTCCAGGCAACCTGCATGRAGCAGAACAGCAAACACAAGAGGCACTAGTGGCACCCATAGGTCATTTTCATTTTAGTTACACACAGAGGGACAGGGATGCACAGCTGTGTCAGGGCCATGAGCCTCTTTTAAGACCAGCCRTGGATACAAGCCACAGCTACAAGCCTTATTACAACTGTGTTTGTATTTAAGAGAAGTAAATAAGAACAGCCCATATACTTTCATCCTTTTCAGAGTCCCAAGAAACCCCACTTAACAAAAAAACATTCACTCCTTACAGCAAGAGTGATGTGCACTGCAGGCAATAAGTTTGCTGCTGCTTAGATACTCTGCATTAAAGGTAAAAGCAACCAGGTCTAAATGAGCCCTGTGCTCCAAGAYCTAAAACTGTGTCAAAACCCCATCCATCCTCAATGAGTTCTCAGAGACCTCACCAAACTGCTGTCATTTCAGTACCTGCTGGGTTTTTCCAGGGAAAGACAAGTCTTTGAAAACAAGAATGACATCCAAGGAACTTGATTCTTACTGAACCTCCAACGTGGGCTTCGTCGAATGCAACACCAGTTTGGAATATACAGCCTTTCCTATCAGTCATCTAGAGGAATCCTGGATACTGATCCGGCCTCTCCTCTTCTCCCCTGGTCACCTGCCCCTCTCCTGCTAACGTCAAACTTTCCAAGGTCCCCCAGTGCTYGTGGTCTAGGACAGAAACGTATTTATTAGGCCAAAATGAACAGAGTGTGCATGAATTAGAAAATGAGACCAGTCTGTTCAACTAGGGTTGGGCAAGCTTGTTTTGCCTGATTTAGAGGCCATTCAAACATTGTGGGTTTGAACATTACTGCATTAGTGTTTCACTTAGGAAAAACTGTGAAAAAAAAAAAGAAAGGTGAAGAGAAGGGGAAAAAATCCAATGGAAACATAAATAGTGTATAACGTATATGGGGTCTCCACTTGTGCCAGCACAGATCTTCTAAGCCCTAACACGTTGCACAGGCTTCCCGTCAGCTAGAAGCTCCTTTGGTATAAAAAAAAAAAAAAAAAAAAAAAAAAAAAAAAAAAGAAAAAAATCCTGAATCTTCATAAAGAGGTGGAACAATTCAAAAGAGATGGATATACCTGCCAATGACAGCTGGTCCTAAGCTCTGACCTGTCTTCATTTAGACTTCAAAATCAAGATCATGGAGATCAAGAACAAAGAACTAATTTGCAAATTTCCAAGTCCTTCAGACCACCTTGGGTGAATCACAACAGCCTCCTGCAACAACAGGACATGCTGCAAACTCTCCACAGCTCCTGTAGTTGGCTCATTAGCTTTCTCCATCCCTCAGCTGCACTTGGCTGCATGTAGCACTCTCAACAGCCCAGCTTTCTTGGAGATGATTAGCATTGGTTATTTTACATCCCTCTAGGGACAGGACCCCCTRGTAGGTGACGTTATATTGGTGCCCATCAACTAAAGAATAAGGCCTTCAGGTTCCATAGCTAACCATATCAAGAGGATGGTTGGTCTCTTCCCAAACTTCACCTCAACAGCAGCAGAGCGGAAAGGTGTGAGACATCCTTAGTGCAGGGACTAAAAGCAAGCAGAGGACATATGATGAAAGAGAAAATTAGGCACGAGGGAAGAAACTTAAGACACTGAAGAAACAAGCAGCAAAGCACTCCTTGGCAATCTGACCACTTTAAAACCACCGCCTTTGTCACACATCTCTATTTCAAAAGGAAAAAAAACCACAAGAAATCAAGTGAAAACCAAACTGAGAACAGCCTACCTCCAGACACATTTTCTCCATGTCCTAATGGTTGATTTTGGTGAAAACAGAGACAAGAAACAAATAGGCGTGAGGCTGGCAATGGACACTTCTTGGCTGCTTGCAAGCAAGATCCCATGGCAGAGAGCATGGTCTGATTGAGCACTTCTCCCACCACCAGACACCTGCAGCCCTCATCGTGATGTCTACCAGTCCCAGAGACCTCACTCAGCTGATTAACTCCACCTAAAACACCATTCCTTCCTCCTCCCCCTTCTCCATCAAGCACTTTAAAGCCCCATACCTGTGTGGGCTCATCCTTTGCTCCCATTTACACCTGGGCTACACTCCTCCCCACTAGCAAGTCCTATAAGCTGCACCAATGAAACAGAGGTTGTGTTTGTACCAAGAAATTACAGACAAGGTACCTCCACCATGTTGGGCCATCTTTCCACGCTGGCTGTGGGCCCCTTGTGCCCCAAGGACACTTTCTAGACAAGCACAGTCACASAGCTGTCACCACGACTGCYCCAGCCCTGCCTTTGCCTGCAGTGCAGAGGAAGATGCTGTGAGCCCTACATGGCAATGACCCCACACAGGAGGAATCCCTTTTCTTCTCCATAACATCTCTGACTTCCCCCCCCAGCTAATCTATATTTTTTTTCCGGCCCATGTATACTTTCCAGCTCGTTTCCTCTTGCGGTTCTCATTTCCCGCTCCTAGGAGGTGAGCTCATGCGTTTCTCAATTACCAGCCAAAGAAAGAGAGAGGGAGAAAGCAATCTTACGGAAACAGATGAAGTCATGCCTGTGCAAGGCCACATTACAGCTTGTGCTCACAGAGCCATGATACAGACACTGCTGCCCCCCAACCCTGGCAGGGCAGCCCAGCTTCCCAGTCCATAGCTGAAGTTGTTCTCCTCATGGAAGGAAGATGCTCCACCAACACGCAGGGAGTGCGGAGCGTGTTTGTCTCCCTGGCTTTTCCCTCCTGTCCCCCCTCCACCCCTGCTTTCGATCCTGCCGCCCTTTTGTCCACCCCCAGCGATCCCCATGGATCTTTGACTCATTCACAGCACGCCACTGAGTCAACAGCGAGCCCACAGAGCGTGTGCAAGGCTCCCAGCGCTGCACGCTCTGCCTACGGCTATGCGGACGCCGGAGAAGTCACACTAGGGAAATCTAAAGGCAATTAAAAGCATAATACAAGTGGTTGTTTAGAAAAGGTGGTGGGGAGGAGAGAATAAAATTAAAATAAATAAAGGAATGTTTTAATGAGTGCAGCAGTGAAAGCGGGATTAGAGGTGCCTGAATGGCATCTCTATATTTCCCGTATGGAAGGGAGGGCCGCCCAGCGCAACCAGAGCTGACAAAAAAAATTAGCTGGGCCTCAGGCTCAGAGAAACATTTGGCTAGAAAGGAAAGAAGGTAATTGCTGCAAATGTAGACTAATTCAGGAAGCAGCCAGCCCTACACAGGGCCGGTTCTCGTGCCATTCGAGTGCTACGGAYACTTTGTGAGCGCTGGCTTGAGCGGTGGAAAAAAAGCACAGGGAAATACTAGGAAAAAACAAAACAAAACAAGACAGAAAACAACAAATTTCTCCTTCCCATAGCTCATACACGCTTAGTGTTTTTCTTCCCTCACCTCTCACTCCCCAAGGACACTTAGAATCTGCTGGGGGTCCTACTCAGCCTTGCCTTCACCAGTCTATCCCATGGGCATGGAGGGAGCGATCTTGGTGTCTCCCAAAGCGTGGACCATAGCCCTACCTTCCCCCTGCCCCAGGAGAGGAGCGGGCTGGAAGGTGAGGYGCAGGGCACGGAGGATGTGTTTACTCTCATAACACCCCTGTGAGGTGGGGAAGTCATAGCCTCATCTGACAGATGAGGAACAGAGGCAAAGTGAGATTAAAGGATTAGCCCAAGGTCACACAGGAAAAGTTTGTAGCAGAAGTGGAAATTAAACCCAGGTCTCTCTGTCCAAAATCAGTGCCTTAAGCGCAAGACCAGACTTTCCTAGAGCTGGTCAACCTTTTATATTTGATAGTTTTAATTTCAAACAGAAAAACAGTTTATTTTCTAAATACATATTTTCATAGAAAAGAGAGATGGAGGAGCTCATTTCCTGGAGGCAGGAGCTGCTTAAGATCTTATTTATTTCTGTTTAACTCAATTTCTTTTAGGTTTTAGCACTTCTGATGGTGAAAAAAATGCTGCAGAAATTTCAAAGCACAGGAACACATTTCTTTTCATTTATAATTCATCATGGGAAATATTTTCCACTTTCCAGCCAGTTCTGCCCTGCCTCTCTCTGCCTTACCAGGTTTTTAATACCTTTTCATTATTATTTCTTCATAGCCTTGACTAGCTTAGAAAGCCCACATTTAAACAGAGGCCTTTGTTGGACAACGCTATCGTCACTCAAACCCTGTTGATTGGAAAGGTGCTCTACAAATAAATACAGGCAACAGGTCCGTGCCTGGACATATGTACGCCACAGGACAAATCTGAGTTAGACCCCAGCTGCTGCTGACTCTGCTTATCCAGTCCCTGCCCAGACCATGCCTCCCTCTGCTTCTGGCTCTGAAACTCCCTATTTTCTTCCTTTTTATTGTGCTGCCAAGTCCAGTCCTTCCAAAACACATCTTCCTCTTGGCTCTGCAAGCCCCTTGGCAGGGGAAGGCAGTCCCACGCCTCCTCACACATGGGCCAGCTGAGGTCCRTGGAGGAGCAACTACTTGTCCACGATCAGCTAGGAGACCATCGGCAAAGCCGGGGAAAGTAGATGGGTTTCATTAATACAGAGCCTCTCTCCGTTTAGACATGAGAAATTCAGCCCTCAGAGAGGCCCCATGGAATTTACCATCACAATCCAAAAGGGGAGGTTTTTCACCCCGAGACACTGAACAGCAAGAAAGCTGCATGAAACAAACACGACCTGGGGCTGGCATATTTAAAGGTGACTTAAGGACCCAGACATTCAATCCCCATGAAAACAAATGAGAATCAGTAGGCAGAAAAGGGCAGTCTTATATTCATGCCAACCAAATGGTTAAAATTAGTTACAATTGGTAAAGCATTTTGAAGAAAATGTGGAACACTTATATAAAAGCTGAATGCTGCTCAGAAACAAAGATCTCTTTTCCTGTAATTGTGTTTAATGATCTCTGAAGAACAAGCAGACAATCCACAAGGATGACTACCACCATCACATATGTTCCTGTGACAATGAGGGAATTAGGCTGAAACAAAGACTAATATGCTATCCTTACAAGGCAGTTTTCACTTCTAGTTTGGCTCCCTCTTTACTTAAATACTTACACAAGCAGGCAAACTGTGCATCAATGATTAAGTATTTCACCAGCAGAAAAGAAAATGTATTATGACTGGTATCAGTCCAGTTTGCCCTGAAGATATCTAAACACTTACCTACCGCACATACAAAGAYTTCAGTCCCCTCCCTGACTCCCAGCTGGGCTGTGTCTGGTCCACAGCACATATCCACTCCTCTCCTCTGAGCTGGGGAAGGCCAACCTAAGAGCAGAGCTCCAGCAGCACTGCGAGGGCAGGTCCTGGATCACTTAACTGATCTTTATGCACGGAAAACGCAGCTTTGAGCTCTTTTTTTGACTTGTTTCAGTCCCAAGGAAGGACAGTTTGTCCCCTCTGGGACAAGCTCCTTGGGGCTGGCTGAACTTCTGCAGCAGTCCAGAGCATCCTGCACTGCCAAATGAAAAGCTTGCTCACAAATTTTGACTCACCTCAGTCAGTGCAGATAACAGGAGCAGCACAGATCAGCATATGCTACCCAAGACATGTTCAAGACCACCTGGATATTTTTGCATCTGGGCTGTGACTGCACCCTCTCTTTTTTCCCTTGCTTCCCCCATTATCACCTTGATTAACAGTGGGTGAGAAACTAAATTTACCTGCAAGTTCATGTGTTCACACAGGTAGCACAGGGGTGGGGTTCTTCAGCAGCTCAGTTGATTTGTTGTGGTCTGTGCCCCATGGTCACTGTTTGTAGGCTTCCTGAGGATATACCCACAGAGAAGAGGTGCAGAGAGGTCTGAACACCCTCACAGGGCTGGAAGCTTTGGGTGCAACTGGTCCAGAAAGAGACAGGCAGGTGCTAATGAACTGGTCTTCATCTTATTTTGCAGGTCCTGTCTGGATCTAGGACAGAAATACCCAGAGGAGAACTTCTCGAGACTACAGCTAATGCTACACAGGCAGAATGCGGTTTTCACTTCTTTGTCCCAAGTTCTGGGTAAGGTGAAATGAATTCCTGGAAACTGAAGGGTTTGGACACTAGAGTTGTAGGCTTGGAAAAATACTACTTCTGGCTACGATGATTTATTTATAGTTGCAATTAAAGACAAAAAGCCTCTTCAGAGAGGGAGGATGAAGTGGAAACAAGGCCAGGCCTAGAAACCTAAGACTACAGGRATTCCCAGAGCAAAATTAATCAGGGAACTGAGTTGTTTCCTATTTATTTTTTCCTAAAGGGTTATCTCTTTATTTTGCTTATCTGGCCCATATCTTTGCAACAAACACATTTCTGGACCTTGAGCTTTGGAGATTGGCCAAACACTAGAATTGAGAGTGGGGATGGGTCTCAAACTCACGAGAAGGACTTGTGAGCCTTCAGACACAAAGGCCATCCTACACCTTATCCCTGGAGCTGTTCTCTGCCCAGCCATGGCAAAGGCAGTGACAGCTTTGGGATGTGGCAGTGGAGAGAAAGAGGAGAGCCCATAATCACCAAATGCGTGGAAGAGCAAGGAAGTACAAGAAGGCAAGAGGCCTTCTTAATCTACAAAAATTCTTACATCTACAAAAAGAAATGTGTGTGGTAGGATTTTCTCTGTGCTGGCCTTTGATTTACAGCCTGCCAGGGTATATATTATTCCAGCTCTTAAAAGAGTGGGTGTGGTGCAAAACCCCCAGACAACCTTTTGAGATGGAGCTCTGTAGATGTCTCTTCAATTCTTTTAGATGCAGTTTTTGGCCCTGCAAATATCCCCTGATGAATAAAAGATCTGGCTCCAGCCACTATGACTTGGATAACAAATGTGGTGGGGAACTGCAGATCAGTTCAAACAGCAAGACAAGTCAAAGGAGGTGCTTCTTTGCTGTCCCAGTGCTTCACAACCCCTTCTGCCCAGGGGCTGCAATTGAGACTTGCAGGCTAGAGAGGACCTCTGAACACTGCAGCAATCAGAAAAGCACCCAGGCAGACCAAAACTGGGGACAKTATCTCACACAGAAAAGCCAGGGTTGCTTTACGTAAGAGACTCTGTCTGTTCATTCCCCAGTCTGGACTCTCAGGCCTCAACTTCCCTCTCTGGACTGGAGCAAGAGCCCCAGACAGCCTCCCGTGTCATTACCATGTGTAAGCACCTTCAGCTAAAAGGCTGCTCCAGGTTTCCCCTTCAACCTGCATTGCCCTGTTTACTTAGAGCATTCCAGCCGGGAACAAGAGGCCGCTACTCCCTGTTTATACACACTTTGCTCCAAGAGATGTTTTTCAGTCTTTTAGAGCTGCCTGACTTCCACACCGTGACAAGAAGCTGCACTGCTTCCTTGCACTTCCACATCTCTGCTACTTTTCATGCAACTTTCCCCACGCACTGCATCCATCGAAACATGCATGGACTACCAGCAGCAGTTCTCTCTAGCCAGGTACAAGATTCACTACTAAAACCCACGGCAGAGAGGCAGTACCTCTCCCTGGAATGGGGAAGAAGCAAGACTGGATAGCCTTTAACTCACAGGATTTGTAGGACKGGCTGAAGCAATTAGCAATTACCTAAGGGTCTCTTATCAGGCATGTCTGAGGTGCACGACAAAGAGAACAAAGCAAACTTCATGCCTAAAATTAAGTAAGCCCCTGGATTGCAAAAGGAAGGAAAGTCAGGTTAGCTACAATTCCCATAAAAAAAAAAGTCTGAAACATAAATAAATAATGAATAAATACCTAAAGCGTTCGTAAGCACAGAAGATAACAAAGCAAAATCTTAGGCTAATGTGGATTTAATCAGAAATAATTTGGATCCTACTAAGCTAATTTCCCTCTATGACAGGCTGCATGGATAGCAGAGAGGCCATTACATGTCTTGACTTATAAAGCTTCCGATGCATAACATCCTAAGAGATGAAATAAATGGTCTCAAATAAAMTTCCACAGAGCAGATGCAAAAGTGACTGGAAATATGATACTTGGATGCTAACTATCAAAGGGTCACTGTCAAAATGGAGGGATTAACCCAGCAGAGCTGTACTGTGTTTATTGTGAGTCCATATTTCTTCAAAGATTTCTCTAACAACTTGGGCCATTCAACAGATTGCACGCTTGTAAAACACACAKCTGCTATGTACCTGGGAAGAACTGCCTGAAGACAGACTTGAATTCTGATCTTGACAGCTGGGGGAATGTCTGAAAAAAATTTGGATTCCATTCAGTACAGATAAGGATAGGGAAAAACTGTCCACAATTCCTCAGAAAATTATGGAGAGCTTTGACATGGACCACAAGCTTAATAGGAGTCAGCCATGTCTCATAGCTACAGACAAAAGAYAAATGTTATCCTAGGTTGTATAAACATGAGTCCAGCCTGAAAAACATGTGGAGAAACCCTTCTGCTCTGGTCCACATCGCAAGGCCTTAGCCAGAGTGTTCCATCTGGTCTCAGGACTGTGAACTCCAATTGACAGGAAATACTCTGGAGGAAAGCAACAGGAACAATCAAAGATTTAAGACAACTTCACCTGCATGGAGAGCTTTGAGCAAAGTGGGAGTTCTCGTTCTTCACGAAAGAGAAACCCATCAGGAGATAATATACAGCAAGGGTTTTCAGATTCCTGAAAGTCTCATCTGCCTTTCTAAGCCCAGGCACCCTCCACCTCAGAAACATGGAGCAGATAATCAGCACACGATTGAGGAAAATACAGCATGTGATGGAGGGTGGTCCAGTGGAGATCACAGTGTAAGCAAGAACTTTTGGCCCACRAGAGCAGGAGCTACTGAATACCCTTTGCCTACACCAGCCCACCCAAAAGGCATCGCAGTGGAAGGCAGTTTCTGCATCCTGAGAGAGCAGCTGGGCCAGAGTGCATGTGAGACCTTGATTAAAAACAGGCTGCTCTTCACATTTCAGCTCTGCTTCTGGCGAGCTGTGAGAACTTCCTCATTCCTAGAGGGTCTCCTCATCCCACATGAGGGAGCTGGTGTCTGGGGAAGACCTTTACTATTCACTACAAAAATGTTTCAACCCTCTTGTGGGTCTCTCCTCACTTCACCAAAGCATGCAGACAATCTTATTTTTCAGAAGCACCCACCAGCTCTCCCTTGACTGGCTCTGCTATTYGAATGCCTGACTCACCCTACTGCTRCCAATGGAAAAGGCTTCCCTTGATGTAAAGCCCTCCACAGGTCTCAGTGGAACCTGCACAGGACACCMAAGCAATGACACCAAAAYGTGAGGAACCCACAGCTTCCACAAGTGACTCATGAGAGTAGGCTGAAGAGTAGGGGGAAAACGCTGAAATACTAGTGAGAGAGCATTACTCTGGACCCAAATCACACAGAAGGCAAGCAAGACCAAGCCACACAGTTCTGTGGGTTTGGGAGTGATCCCCCCTCCCCAGGCACTCCAAAATGCAGAAGCAACATGGCTGCTGTCCTGGGGAAAAGATGGAATGCCAGGCCCTGGAGGAGCTTCAGGTTCCCATCCCCAGTTGCAGTGAATTAAATATGGCACAGTCCCAGCTAGAGGGAGAGAAGCATCCCCAAACACTGAGGGAGGGGATCTCCAGTGCTTAAAAAGCCTAGAGGAAGGTCCAGACAACAAAAACAGCAAAAAGCAACCAAGTTCTGTGGAATATGAAAGGAAGAAATAAGTAAAAGCAGATGGAGTTGTACCACAGAGGGCTTTTCCCTTGCATCTCTGGCATTCAAAAAACGGTCACCTCCCCTGCCCGGATTGTCTCTGTCCTCACTGAACTGGGCAACTCTGCTCTCAGCTCTGTCTGGCAGCCCTTGTCCATGGGGAGTGCTAAACCTCAGAGCTCCAGCACACAATTTGCAGACAAGCTTTTAACCACTTCCCTTGCTCCAAAGCAAAGCCAACTGCACTGGAGTCTCAGCACAATGAAAGCATAACACAGGTACAAAGCTTCATAACACAGGCCAAAAACCTTTGAAATTTCATAACGTTTGTTATCCCCATTGTTTTTCCAGGCAGGTTCAAACATGGTCACACATATTCTGGTCTAACCATTAATCTGAATATCACTTAATGCAGAAGTTCACATTGGTTCAGTTACATCAGGTCAAAGACCAAATGGAGCAGGATCCATTTGGCCTGAACCAGCATTACTCAGGGATGTAARCGAGTTCTTTAATAATAACTTCCACTTAACAAATGCAAGTTTTTGTATAGGTCAATTCTAATCAGTGCCTGGTCTGGACTGRAAAGGTCTCTGTATATTGTATGTTGTTGTAGATGTGTTTCTAGTACAAAAACAATATCCCGAGCACACACAGACCATGCCTGTACTCTCAGTGAAACACTGGTGTTACTGCATCATGGCAAGAAGTTATATTGCTTTAAAGGCAGCAGCCCAGAGCAGTGTAAATTTTTTGCACAAACTCTCAGATCTTTCCCTGAAAGCAGGGGACAGCAATTATTCCTGAACCAAAACAACCATGCAACAGTGGCAGTGAATGATTTGATTTGTTTTCTGGAAAATGCTGTGTTCAAGCCAGGCCAATAAAAGTGATCCAGTATCCAAGGCATTTCTGCCATTTGTTAAAAATGCTGAATTGCCCTTCCAGCTAATTTACTAGTATAAAATACAGTACATTTTAATTGCTGACTAATTTGCAGAGATCTTACTGGGCCTGTGTCTTAGTTCTGCTCTGAAGAAAGCAATAGTCATAAGTGTCTGGGAAAAACCAGCGTGGCCTGCAGCCATCAAGGAAACATCTCAACAGCATGAGAAGTTTGGCTGTATCTCATTGGCAGCTGATGGAAATCCATGCAGCAGCAAGTGTACTCATAAATGTCATTGCCCAAGTTGAGTGAATCGTGAGGTTCAATTCACAAAAGGTTCAAAAAAAGGTGAGGAAACTCTGCTGTACATGGCAGAGCTGAGAGTCTCCTTCAGAGAGTAGGCACATGTCATTCCCCAGCTGAGCACTTTATATGTACACTCAGCATTGCAAAATCCACCACTATAATTCGGTTTCTGTAAAAACAATGGCTTGTGAGGGACACAGATGTGAGCTCAACAAAAAACGCTAAACACTCCTCCTTGATCATCTTTAGATCTTAGCTGAAGATTCTTCTGATCATGACCTAACACACCCCTTTTACCAAATGTCTGGCTAGAACCGATTGCTGTTGTTCCACCACCTTTGGTGCTGATCCCCRCTAACCATCCATACAGGACAATCTTTTTATGTAGCTGTCCTATGCAAGCAGCTGCCATAGTTTACAAAGTTTACAAAACAGGCATACAGAGAAAGTTCAGGTATGATTTATGGCTCTCATGAGGGAAATGTGAATAGACACTCCCAGTATTGCTTGCTGCTGTGCAGATGTGGAAGAGACAAGACTGGGTGCATCAAGTCTAGCATATACATGTGTCTGGAAGACAAAGCTAAGAAATAAACAGCCCAGAAGAATCACCTACCACCTTCTGGCCACTAGGGATTCACATGCTCAGCTCAAGGGAGCAACAGTTCCTCACAGAGATTCCCTGAGCTGACTCCAAACAAGCTGGGACATCCAGCCAGAGTGGTAGAGGCCTGTGTGGAGAGACCAGATTATTGTGAGGAGCACGGGGAGCCACAYGAGCATGGCCCACAGCCAAGCCCAGGCAGCCTGCAGAGCTGCTTGGCTCAGCTGTGGTATCACACCGACACAACTACAGCTCTGCAGGGGCTGCAGCCGCCCTGGGCACTGCATCACAGGGATCACATCTGACAGACAAAGGGCAGGAAAGGGAACAGGGACTCGGAGTCACTTACCTGAGGGTGCAGAGCTGCTCGGCCACTGACACAGGTACCACACCCACCTCCAGCCTGCTGTCCACTTGCCCACGCTGTCAGCCTGCCAGGGCACAGCTCACAGCACACTTTCAGCTGCTCACACACATATGGTTGCTGGCACGTGGCTCGGGAGGAGGAAGATAATAACAGATCATCTGAGGATAACATAATACCGTATATCAGATCATGCCGACAGGGGCCCAAGCCAAGTAAGCTTTTTTTCCCCCCTCTTCAATGGAATTTCCTCGTGTGTGCATGTTTTATTCTGAAGATGACATTTGTTTGCCTAGAAGAGGGGATTATTCTGCAGACTATTTTCTTTAAAGGAATAGAAATAAAAGTTTTCCAGTTCACTAGAAAAATTTACAGGTTTTTTTAAGCAGAAATCAAATGCAAGAAAGGCACACAGTGAGCATAAAGTAAAATAACAATTCTAGAAAAAATGGGAATAAATTAATCCTTTAGTTTTGCAGATTAACCCTGCATTTTTTCAACCATGCTTAATTCATGTGTATCTTAATATCTTTGCTCTCTTCTGCATCTAGGTGTACGTGGCTCTGCCAGGGAAGTTCATTCCACACTTCCCCTAGACAGAACCACAGGTGAGCCATTTTCATGGGGTTTATATTTTCAGCCAAAAGCTGCTCTTTTTGTCTTCTTCTCTTTCATCTCCACTCCCTGTCCCTGTCCCCATCTCAAATCACAAACTTATCAGGGACAGACATGTCCATGGGAAAAACAAGGACACAAGAACAGTCTCCCCCACAGCACTTTACCAAGGTCATTTGAGCTGCCTGAAGATTCTCAGCCTGAAGATTCCTACTCTATGTTTCATCCCTTTCTGAATGCTTAAGGTTCTTCCAGTACACACATCATCTGCAGATGGAAATTCACAGACAATATATTTATGTTTCTTATCAACCTTTCACCCCTAGACTGTAGGCTTTTCAAACATAGGTCAAAAACTGCTTATCTAGTTTCTCTCCCTCACATCCTTCCAGCACTCAAGCAATTTACTCCTATTTGTCATGCTTGTCAACCATGTCTGAACCTTGTAAAATTTTGCAATTAAATACTGGTTTTAGTCTCATCATATTCTTCTCCTGCACCTCAAAAAGTGGTACACCTTAGTATCAGAGACGATTTCAAGTCACAAAGGACCTCCCAAAATCATCCAGTCCCATGTGCTGTTTGAAGCAGGGACAACTAAGAGCAGTTTGTGCTAGGCTTTGTCCATTTAGGTTCAGAATATCCCCAAGGATGAGCCACAATCTCTGTGGGCTCCTACTCGTGTGTTCCACAATCCTCAAAGTGGCCTAWTTTTTTTCCTAGTATCTAATAGAAATGGCCATTTTTGGAACTTGTGTCCACTGCCATCCCCATCACTGTCCACCCCTTAATCAAACAGCATGGGTCTCCAGGCTCCTTTTGGGTACTACTAACAAGTACATTGCTCACACAGCAATTTCAGTCTCAGAGTTGGACTTTGATTAGGAAATGAGAGCAGTTCCTTCCACATCAGCAAAGGAAAGCTAGAAGGACAATGCAAAAGCATTCCTAACCAAAATTTAGTGAAGCAACCAGGAGTCTTCCCATCACCGTCAATAAGCTTGGAGTTAAATCCAGGAAGCTGACAGATAGCACAGTGAGAGAAGGTTTAGAGATGCATTTTATTAATGGCTTAAGGCAAACTGGTTTTAAAATTTGTCCCTGCAYGCATGGATTGCATTTCAGATCCCTTTTTAATTCCTATTTGAAAAAGCAAGAAATAAAAAAAATTCTCACAAAATTGTCATTTGGTACTCAAAGAATRCTTGGCATAAATTGGAGAGGATATGGTATAATTTTTCATGAGTAATAAATGTTTAAGTCATGCTTGAAGTGCAAAATTCAATTCAACTTTAATTAGAGAGGCGTCACTAAAGCTCTTATTATGATTTTATAGGCCACAGAGGAGATCAGATCAAATTCTCGAGTTACGCTGAACAGGGCAGAAAAGGCAAAGAAGAGATCGCAGGCAGGACAATCCAGCTCATCAACACTCTGCTCTTTGTGTGTTCCAGTTCAAATTTACCTCATCCAGAGACAACTCCTATTTAAGGATCCCTGATAGAGGCTGTAGCACTACAACACAGGAGGTCTTCAAAAGCACTGCTCCCTGGCCCACATCGTGCCATGGACTAAACCTCCGGCAGGAGCTGGGGCAGGGTGAGCAAACTGTGATAGGCTCTTAACCAATTATGATCAGATACCTTTCCCGCTGCAGCAGCATCAGCTTTGCCACAGCCTAACGTTCTTGGTACGTGTGCCTATTTTTTCTTTCCTCTTCCCAAAATAAAAACACACCTTCAGAGCAAAGCCAAAACAGTCACAATGGTCCTCCAATGTGCAGAGTCAGAACCCAAGCAACTGCTGTCAAGGAAAAGATACAGAAAATATATCATAATGCACCATCCGGATTGTTAGCTGAGATTAGCAGGTAATATTTCTGTTGAAAAATAAAGTGCAGGGACCACAGGGACACAGCTGCAGGTATRACATCTCTGGTGACCCCCAGAACATGTGTGTTAGAGGGAGATAAGGTTCTACCATTTTTTCTTTTCTTCTGCCACCTAGGCAGTAATTAATCTCTTAACACTGGCTGAAGACACGTGATTTTATGGGAAATACAAATCAAGACACTGCAGGTTTTAAAGGCTTACAGAATTACTTTTTTTTTAATATTAAATAGTTTTCTTTTGAAAATATTTCCAGTAAAATGGCCATGTAGCCACATCAAGTCCTGCAAGTGTTTCTGTTCACTTTTTTTGCACGTGTTGCAAGAATAACTGGAGTATATGAACAAAAAAAAAAATAAAAAGAAAGCAGAGAATTGTACAGTAAACCATAGAAAAGAGCAGAAAAATGATGGTAACAGAAAATATACCAGTAGGTGTAACTGCGATCCAATCAGGTCAACTAGGATAAGAAACCATACCTTGGACAGGGCCCATTAAAAACAGACAGGTTCATGTTGCACAGGCCTGTTCTGCAATTCTTGAGAAGTCAAGCAGCAAAGTGGGCTTTCCCTGGCTCCTGGGCTCCAACAGCATGCAATAGGACAGCTGAAATAAAACAAAGATTGAAGGAAGACTGGAAGGAAAAAAAAGAAAAAAAACCATACACTCTTTGCTATTAATGCCTTACAAGACACTGCATTAAGAGGTGGAATTGTCCAGAGGTCAGTCAGGGAATGGCAGATTGAAACCCTTCCCTTCACGGTAAGTAAGGGCAGACTCCTGGGAGCAGCAGTAGTACCACAGCCTTGGAGTCTAGAGAAACAAGGTGTGGGAGGGGATACAAGTACCTTATTTTGCACACAGGTCCTGTCTGCACAATTATGTCCACTATGTTGACTTTAGAAGAAGCCATCTACAAGAGGACACTGAAGAGCATTACCATACCTTTCAGTCATTCCTCCTTCCTCATTGTATGCCTTTGCAGTTAGGTTTGCTCAGCAGCAGAATCCCTASCAAGTAAGCATTGACAGCAATGTAGATCAGAAAGGTTATTCCACCAAGATTTACCTTGAAAGCAGCTGGTCCCATTCCACACACAGAAGGAGGTTTGCATGTTCAGCATATCTCCTTGGCAAACTAAGATCTGCGAATTTTGCCACCAAAATAGGTACTAAGGCACCAAATGCTATCAAACATCAGAGCCAGGAGGAGAACTCGGTGCTTTGATCCGTCTCATCCATCTAGATCCCATTGCAATTTACCACACTTGGTGGTGCCTTCCTTCTCCCACCACATATCCCRTTTTCCACTTGGAAATGCTGTGCTCCTGCATCCCCTCTCTGTTAGATGAGAACCAATCAGTTAAAGCAATGCACTGAAACAATTAAGCAACTTGCTCACCTAATCCAGGAGAGCTGGCTAGTAAAAGAGAACTATTGAAAACTTTGCATACAGACAGATATGTAAGAAAGAGCAGTGTTTCTTACCCAATCTTTCTCCTGGGATCAGAGAGTAGGGTTGTGAAATATATCAGAATTCTGTTTTCTTCTTTGCTTTCCTAAGTTTCTGTCTGAGGGCTTAAATTTTATTGGGATGGTGTTGCAAACAAGCCAGCCAGGGGTTTCAGAAAATGTCTTTATCCCTGATCCTTCACAAGCAAGTCCAAACATTCTCCAGTTGGTCTTTGGAAATTATCTGAAGCAAAGGGGTTCTAACTCTGATGTGGACATGGTTAAAAGCTGYAAGAAGCTCCCTGGGCTGGAATGGCACCTACAGGCTTAACGTATTTACATTAATCAAGATTCAATCAAAGGCTTATTGGCACTCTCAGTCTGTGTGCCTGCATTACAAACAGCAATACAGATTTCTGGGAAGGTTTAGTCAAGGCCTTAGCATAACTTGCAGCTACAGTACAAAAATACATAAACCATATAAGGTTACACAGTTCATTAAATGTTAGCAATATGCTTAAAACTAAAACTAAGGCATGCACTTTATATACAATTTTGATTGTCTATAATCCGTGTCAACACAGCTGTGCTACAGACCTCCTAAGTCACTGTTAGCAAGTCCATCTGCTTCACTGAGCTGTGTCTAGCTTTCAAATAATGGCAATTTCTTTAACATTTTATGATTCCTGACTGTGAAAACTGCCTCTTGCGTGAGCCTGTGTCAAAATCTGACTAATGTTGCAAAGTGTGTGGTGCAATGAGATTTTGTTGGCAGTTGGAGAAACATAAAAATGTTAAGACACTTCGCAAAAGTTTCACAAAGGAGTCACTGAATAAATCTTTTAATCTCAAGTAGCACGTACTTCATTACATCAGCATTTTTCAAGGAATGTTCCTATTGTCAATGAAAATTAGCTCCAAGAATCTGAAAGCAGGAGGACTTAACAAGGGAACCAGAATCCCAGAATTATGGCTTGTGTGTCAAGCATTTTGTAAAAAAACAGACTTCTGAAAAGCTGGCTCTTCCGCTTTACAAACACAGGCCTTTACTACCCCAGTAAGACCAAAGCAGATAATCTTTACAGGAAGATTTTTGAGAGTTCTCAGTTAGAGAAATGTCATCATTCCCATCTGTTCTGCTGTGTACTAAATCCACGGAAACTTCCCATCACTGCTGACAGGACTAGCTCAGGAGCCTTAACTCCCAGGCTTGATTCCCTACAGGCTCTACAAGAGTGAGTGTTTACAATCATGCTCAGGATTTTGTATTTTCCTCAACAGCAGTCACTACSCAAGTTATTGAGGAGATTTAATTACGGCAAAAACTTTGAACAGCTGATGATAAGTTGTTTCTGTGTAGAATAAACACATATATCAGATTCCTAAATCAGAATACTTTTTCATAACTTAGTGACCAAAGCGCTATTTTCTTCCCTCCCCTGACTTCATTTAGGTGTTGTCATTTGCCTTCAAAGTGGTCTGGCAAGTCTAAAATCAAACCTGGTTCTCCCAAGGATACAGAAAAGCCATAACAGAATGTTGCATAGAAGCAGGTTGCAACTTGCCTTATAGAAGAAGTCAGCATTTTCCCCTAACAAGGTCTTTAAATAATAGAGTAACATAAAACAAGAGGCCACAGAGCTGCCACCTCTTAAAAGCAGCCTTTATGTGACAAACAAAACAACAAATCCAACCTATTTGCATACTCAGCAATGGCTGTGGATGTTCGTTCTGCCTGGTGTATGGGCCCTAGTCAGTGCTGTMGGTGTGCTCTCAGAGATAGTCTTTTGCACATTTACCGTAACCTTTTGGACTTCATCTGTTCCTTGCAGGAAGCCTAGACATTTATACCTTTAGTAGRCATCTCAAACAAAATGAATAATATCTGGCCAGCTCACTGCTGAAATGAGAGAAGCAAGCGAAGCGATGAGTGAGTCAGCAGCTGCAGCTATTGCTCATATGTGGATATCGAGTGTACGCCCCAGCCCAGGGTAACRCACGCGTGGAGGGAGGTCTGGCTCTCTGTGCCATGTGCATGGTGGGCTGATCATTACCAAAAAGCCCTTTCTCCTTGCCAAAGACTAACTCGCAGGGCGACAGAAGTTCTCTTGGTGTGAAGGCCAAGACGATGAGACAAGAGCTGCACAGCTTGGCAGGAGGTACCATCAAACACAGAGCAAGTCTGGGGAGAGGGTGTTTCAGTCACCCCTCCTCTGTCTCCCCATTTCCTTGTTCTAAAGACTTCATTGCTTCACCCTCTCATGCAAAACAACTCCCCCTGCTTGGCCCTCTACTTTTCTCCTTGGGAACAGAGGGGYAGAGAAGAAGCCCTCTTCTCTCCTGCACCCACCTGGCTCACAGCCAGGAGACATCCCACCCTTCAAGCAGTGCTATGACCAGCCTTGTGCTCAGAGCAGGAGAGCARAGGTAGCTACTCACGTGCTTCCTTTCTGGCACAGCTGTCAGATGTGCCCATGCAGCCCTTCACTACATCTGCTTCATTGCACCCTAATGGCCTCCCTGAGTGCACACAAAGACAAGCTAGACCATTAAAAAGGGATCATTCAGGGAACAAATTATTTCAATGTCCACCTCTCTTCTGCTCTTCTACTTTATCTACCCTTCTCCCATGGGAATAAACGCTTCTACAACTTCCCCTATCCTGACACTTTGGACACCTAAGGAAAACATCTCCTGGGAGATCCCAGCATGACTGGGTGCTGGGAAAACATCAAGCACCCAACTTTGTCACAATCCGTAAAATCACCTCACCAAAAGGCTTTCGCAGTTCTCAGAAAGGGGACGTACTTGGAGTAACTGGAAAGACCTTGACCTGGATGCAATGGCCCAGTGGTACTGCTCAGGCTGGGATCAGAGAGAGGCAGAGGCAGCGCTCCAAGAGGACTSYGTYGYGAGCCAAGATACACACTGAGACTTGGGACCTGTTTTAATTATTGTTTCATTTCTTTCACTGCTCAGGAACATGTAACAAGCTGAAATGTGCGTTGTGCCTGTAAACATTTACTTTCCTTTGGTCTTGCGCAATGCTGTGTCTCAYTCTCTTGGATGGTGCCTGGAATGCAGGAATAGCCATAACAGATCAGCTGAATGACTGTCAACTCAGCCGTCCATCTCCGACAGTGACCAGCACAAGCTGCTTTGAAGGAAGTTGCTAGAAACCCCACATCGGGCAGTTGTGGATTAAGTTGCCTCCAAGGGAAGTTTCTCCTTTCTGCCGTGCGATTCATGTTTGACTCATGCTCTAAAAAAAATCAGGAAAGTTTGCCTGCCCATCCAAGAATGATTTTTTTTCTCATGCCAATTCATGCACACTCAGGGTGCTTTCCCCTGGTGCGCCTGCCAGCTCCTTTTGGTGGAGCACGACACAGGGCTGTGCAGGTTAATCACGCCTGTACACAGAACCACGGACCTCGCACGGTCAGACACGTGGGGCTGCAGTTGCCGTAAGCCTGATGGCTCACAGACACAGAAATCTGAGTCAGTGTCGGCACACTCTCTGCAGATGCACTCTGGCCCTTTGTACTCTCAGCCTGCRAGCACGAGGCGTTGGGGATCCTGCCCCTCTTGCTTGCAATAGCRGTTGTTTTCGAACGGCGCAAGAGAAGGGGCATGCACGCCATCAACAACTTGTGATCCTCCCCAGGCCTTTGGCAGAGAAACTATCTCGCAATTTGGCAAACCTCACCAGATGCACAAGAGGCCAGATGGGGCCACAGTAAAGAGTGGGCCAGTCCGGGAGCGCCAGCATCCCCCGGCCCTCCGGCAGGGCTGTCTGCCTCACACTGAAAAGGAAAAGAACCTTTGCCCCTTCYTCTGGGTCCGAAGAAGCATCTGTAGGAATGAAACCAATCAAAGCCAGCTGTGAAAAATGAAGGGGAGAAGGCAGGGAAACACTGATTATTATGACTAGGAAAAACGCTATTAAAAAAATAAAGAAAAGGGAAAAACTGATCCCATATGGGAGGCAAATGAAATACAAATTCAAAACAGGCCATTACGCAGTGTCTCTTGTAAGGCTGCCGCACTGGGGRCTGTGTTCACGTGTCAATATGCAGTGCCCCTGGGACCTGTGGAGACACCCCTCTGCTCTGCAGCAGGATTAGTGTTTCCTTGGAGCACCCAGGGATGTGATTGGCATAGGACTGCTGATTAGATAGCCCCTGCAGACAGACCGTTCAACTCCCCCGCAGACACACTCATAGAGTAAYCTCAGGTCTAATCATTCCACCAACCCTTTTCTGCCTCAATTCCAGGCAACTTTGCTGCTTCTGAGATGAGCACTTCCCCTCCTCCACTCCCATGGGGTCAAMCACACAGCTGCCCTTTCGTCACTTCTCTTCTCATTCCACACTTCCCCTTCTTCAGCAGATCATCTCCATCACCCGCTTCATCTGCCTACCCAACACGTGCCCTTCAAGCTGTTTCTGAGCTACAGCCAAACCCCTGAAGCCAGGCTCTCAGGGGCAAAATGTCTTCACTGACAAGGAGGTTTTTGGGGTGCAGTCCAAGCTCAATCCCCTTTTACTCCCAGGAGGGAGATAAATGCYCACCCTGTACCGCTCATACTGTGAGGCTCATTCACAATGTTACTGGACCAAGGGGGCCAAAAGCCAGCTCTTTTTCTTCTCAGGTGTTTCYTCCACTGCTCCTGAAGATTCAGCACAATGGGGGCTCATTTATTTTAGAGGTGGTGGCGACAATCATTCACCCACAGAAGGAAAACTGGAGGGCAGCAACATGAATTCCCATGTCTGTACGCTGTGCTCATCAGAGATAAAAGACTCTCCAGATCTTGAGGGACAGATGGTTAAAGGGTGGCTTGCTCAGTCTGCCCTGCTCTTGTGATTCTGTCAAAGACACAAAGTATTTGGTACTTACTGCTTTTTTTCTTCAAGAGGTCTCTGCTCAAAAGTGAATCTCCATGTCTATTTAAAAGACAAAGAAAGTAATTTCTTGCATACTGTAATAGAGAGAAAACATACAAAAAGGTGAACTTCAGAGTTCAAACCACAGAAAGATAAATGAATCCCTTTAAGAAAATTAATAGGAAATCCTCCCACTATAAGCCAATCTCACATTTTTGGAGTCCAGCTCAGAAGGAATAAAATCCCCATATCTGCTAATATGAGGATAAGGAGGCACTTCAGCTATTCAGAGGTACAGACCTTCCCAAGCCTGGTTTCTCTGCCCACCCTGTGCCAGGGCCTGAGCAACTTGGACCTGCTTATTGAGAGCCATCTCTCTGGTGTCTGGATCTGGGGGAGAAGCAGGAAGAGAGGGGGCCCTGAAGGCACTCCATTTCTCAGTACCAGAGTGCTCCACAACATACCCAGGGCCACAGCCAAACGCATTAGACCACAGCACTCCAAGATCCCACTCAAGAGTCTTCATAATTCCTCTTCTCAAGCCAAGAAAAACAGCAAGCAGAAAACAAATAACAGTGGGCAAGCAGGAGTATTTGTCCCTTACTACAATGGCCTTAAGCAATCAGAGAGGTAGGGCTGATGAACCTTTAATTACTTGTGCAATAATGACCTCTGTTTCCAGCATTCCTTGGCAGGCAGGAAGCGGCTGGAGCAGTCAGGGACCTGTTATGCTCTCTCCTCCACAGGCTTGAAATTGATACGAAGGCCCCTCACCCAGCTGGTCACAAGTTTCAAGATACATTGCACACAGAGGTTGTTTATAGCTATTAAAAGCAGTGAAAACAAAATACAATAGAAACAAAACAGCTCTTTTACTGAGGAGTTGTTACTGAAAATCACGGCTCTATTGCTAAGGTGTTCAAAGCTCCTCTGCTACTTTTTCCAGACAGCTAAAAGAGTGAATTTTAAAAAAAGCAGGTTATGAAACCAGCTTTCAACCTCGGTACATCAATATTTTCTGTAGTGTGTCATACTCCACAAAGAGGGAAAGGAGGGGGCACGTTTTACTAATGATGCCTAGATATTAGCTAGAAATACACATGGGGTCCAGAGGAGAGTGATCACCACTAGATAATTTCKATGACACAAAATGAAGGCAGAAAGAGATGTTATGGAATTGACCCAAGCTCAGCTGAATGCAGTTTGGGAATTCACTCTCCTGATTCCCAGGCCACAGAAATGAGCTTTCTTTTGAGGGCAGGGGGAAATTGAGACATTCCCAACTGCGGCTGAAGAATGCAGAAGGGTGCTCCATCTCCCCACAGGGTCTACCACACAACTGGATGTACTGTAGCTGAAACAGCTGCCAAACCTGATGTCTTTCCCAAGCTCCATCTAGGCTGGGATTCTGCAACACAACAGAGGCTGATCCAAAGGTCAGAAACAGAAACTGTGCAAGAGACAGCTCACAGGCTATTTCACTTCCGAAATAAGAAAGTCTCTTCCTATCGCCATCTCCATCTGCTGGAGTCAGATTGTGCCTTGACGCATGTGGCATTGACAACTTCCCAAAACTCTTACTCCTTTAATATTACCATTAGCTTTCTGATATCTTGGTTATCCACAGAAACAGTCAGAGTGCGTCTGCATCCAGCAAAGTTCTTGGCCCTGATATTTTGTGGCAAAGAATTGCACAACACTAATCTAACTCACTGTTGAGTGAAAACATTTTATGTCAGTTTCTATCTTGCCTTCTTTTTTTGTTTCTGTGACAGTCCCCATTCCCATACATCATAAAGGGAGGTACTTCTGCATAGTCCATCTCTAATTATGTTGCTTCTCATTTCTCCCTCTTCTATAATTACTATTTTACAGGCTTTTCAATGTCTTTTTGCAAGGGGTCTTTCTTGCTACAATCACAGTTGGCTCCTTAACTCCCCGTCCTCTTGAAGACAAAGGGCCAAAACAATATCGTCTGTCCCAGTATTTAAGGGAATCTTTGCAACACAGAAAGATGTCCTGGAATTGCTGCACAGCTTTCTTATCAGTTAAAACAGGGAACACGGAGATAAAAGGAGTCAGCTCCTTCTGTCAACTGAAATTTCTCTGTCCTGAGATGCATTAGGGCAATAGAGAACTGACTTGGGTTAGAAAATAGCAGCTTTGGACACAAGACAGAGGGTGTAGGCAGACCCATCAGTCCCTGTCCTCTTTTACCAGTCAAAAAGGATAAGGAAACTCCAAATGGCAGAACACCACTGAGATACAAAGCCTGCTCCAGTGGAATTATCCATTGCTTCCATTAACAGTTCCTTTGCCCTGCCTCACAGTGCAGAATTCTGTCTACCACGTGCCACTGCTCTCACTGCCCAGAGCCTAGAAGAATGCACATGCAAAATACATTCCCAGGGACATGCCTATCCGTTAATCTAATGACATCTAATGACAGCCTGCCTGTGCAGCACCCTTAGTTTCTTTTCTAGTTGTTTCAGCACCATAAGATATGAAGATCCAGYTGGACAAAGCTGCCTCATCCATGGAGATGCCAGCAAGCAAAAGTAATACAGATCTCCACTTTCCCTCCTTTGTTGGATCTCCAGTCAGGTCACAATCACTATTAAGTCCATCTGGAGAAACTGAAGCATTCAGAAGTTCACTGAGTCATCAAAAGCAACAAACAGCAGCAGTAGCGGGCTGCCACACAGCTCTGGAAAAGTCCCCTTCGAAATATGAAATCCCTGGAATGAAGGGCTGCCTTGGCTCATCCATGAGATTATTTTAATGGCACRTTCATGAATTCATCCGAAACTTCATTCAGAAGAGTCAACAGGGAGGTGCTGGGAGAGAGGAGCTCCATCTCCAGTTTGAAAGCAACCTACCAGGAGAGATCCCATGAGCAGAGTGGGGAGCACACAACATTAGAGAGCTACTCAGTTTCAMCATCAAGTCTTAGGGCTCCTTAGGTCCCCTCACACTGATCTTGTAAAGATTTGCCTGATCAGCCCTTAAAAACTGGACCCATCTTTGAAGTTCAGGGCCCAGCTATGTCTGCCACAAGAAGTGGCAGCATCAGGCCCAACATACATTGGGCAAAAATGCAAAAGAAACAGTCCACCTCTGTTTCAAAAGGCTTGAAAGTTCCTGCCCTTCTCTTCCTCTAGTCCCTTCCATAAAAACTTTGCATGCAGAGCAGTGTCTCTTGAGTCCCTCATTCTCTTGAGCAAAGTAAACAGACCTCCCGTGCAGTGACAAATGAACAACAAACAGAGAGAGAAGAAGAAAAAAAAATCTTGCTGCCAACCCGAAGATTTTTTTCTTGGCATGTTTAATTTACAAAAAAAATTAAAATGTTCAAGCTATGCCCCAGGGGTGACCCTGCATAAAGCTTTCTGGCAGCTCCAATGTCTGCCATTTTCCTCTCACATCACCACAGACACCCCATCTCTTYCTGTGCTTTTACCCTGATGCACACACACACATACAGAGCCCTAAGAATCCTGGCACCCAGACAGCTTTTTCTTTTTCAAGCATGCCAAAACAAGCTCAGCTCCTAAATCCTTTTTAGAATTTGGGCTTGTGTGGAAATGTGTTTGCCTCCATCCTATGTTTATTTTCTTTTGTTTTCAGGTTTGTTAGCCCAAGGGCAAATGTTGTTCCTAGCACCAGTTTTGGGGTTGGGTTTTGTTTCATTTTTTTTTTTTTTGGTATTTATCTTTCAATCAAATGTTCCTCCTTGCAAGGATAAACAGGATGTTTAGAGACTCTGGGTATGACGACCAGTCTTTGACAGCTGTTGTGAGACACCACACACTGGGTTTGCCATGTGTGCAAGTGCTGGCACRGCTCAATCTGCAGCAGGCTCCCTTCATGACCTCCAAAACCTTCAATAGCACTGTGCTTCCAGCGCAGGCTCACGAGCCATGCACCACACAGACATGATCCAGAACAACTCCCTGSCTTCTCCCTCTGTCCACCTCACAGCCCTTCCCTTTCTAGTCTGCTCATTTCACTTGTTTAGCTACACTAAACTATGCTCTGCCTCTGAGAAATTTTTCTTTTCCAGGTACATACAGACAGACAAGAGTCAAAATACTTCTAAATCACAAATCAACAGAGGGAGTTTCCCAAGCCTTTTTTTAGGAAYGGAAGTTTTCCAAGCCTTGAATCACTGACATTGGTATGACACCTACAACAAGAACTTTGGAAAATTAAAGATAGTACTAAGGGCCAGATCTCAAGCAAGATCTACCTGTCTAGAACACTGTGTGTGACCTCTCCAAAATTCCAGTCACCACAGAAGAAAATGCACTGCCTAATTCTACACTGCACAAAYTCTCCAAAATCTTAATCACTTTTTATTTGCAGTATTTTCTAACAGCTGAAGGCAGAAAAGATTAAGAGACTGATAATTAGTCCTGTTTTGTAATTAAAAACCATTACTTTTACACCAGGCTATAATTACTGGGTTCCCAAGCCACAGAATAAGTTACTGTGGTGTATTTCCCAAATTCTGCAAGCTGGGTGTGTCCACAACAGCAGCACACACTTTGATAAGCCATATTATACACAAAGAGCTAAATGCTGTCTAAATAGTCATAAATCACTTGAGAAGAAATGGCTCAACCACTATGTCATCTTATCTAGTCTAAAACCCTTTGCATTTAAAGAAAACAGTATTTACAGAAATTACCTCTTCTCTACAAACACATGATTTCTGAGCAGCAACACGCACTTTTCCCCATTACAACCACTTTGTGTAATTCACAGGACAAATGACAACATGTTGGTGACTTTCATGCTGTTTGGGCCCAGCTTATTCAAGGAAAATGACTTGGTCCTGCAATGCTTGTCAAGTTCAAGCCTGGAAATCTATTCCAGGTAACATTCAACCACAAACTTCTGGCCTATGCACAGAAAGTACAGCATGAAATTTTATGGTGTGTGTCATTCAGGAGGTCAAAAGGGATTGCCACAATGTTCCTTTTTAGCCCTGGTACCTAGGAGCCTTGGCATATAAGCCACTCTGGAAAGTCATTCTCAGACAACGACTTTAAATTAGACTCTGAGCAGTCCTTGAACTCTACTCCAGGAGAAAGCAGCATTGTAAAGATAACGGTTTTACAGCTTTCAGTCCTCCCAGGAAAAATAGTGCTTGCTTTGTGTACCTTGTCCTGTTGCATACACTAAGTAGACGTCCTCTATCCAACCCTCACCACTCTCTGCAAGCTGTTCCACAAACACGCCAGAGCTGAAGCAGCAATAGTCTGTCCTACAACCTGAAAATTCAAATAAGTAAAASAGTTTTCCTGCAATAAAACCCCCTACTTTGATGTCATTGGGATAACTGGATGGAGGAGGAATTCCCCAGCCATGAAGAGATTTTTCACAGCAAATCCACCTCGGATAAAGTAAGCCAAATTCTCCTACTGCTTCATTCATTCAGCACTGCTAATGGCAGTGGGTCAACAGTGGATCAAATCAAATTGAATACATTTTTTCTGACACTCAATGCATAATTTGGGGATGCCGGTAAGGAAGCAGGTATCAGAAACTCTGGACTACCCATCCTCAGGCACRTGCAGTCATGAAAGCCAGCCATCTACTTTCCCTGTGCTTCACCCTTCCTTTGCCCAGAACAAGWACGTTTCTTAACAGGATTAGCATGTACCTTTTCTGGAATCCACTTACTTCTTTCCTGTAATTTAGCCTTCTGTCTTTTAACTATCAGTAGCTTGAYAAACAGGGAATGATGGCCAGCACTGTAAAAACTGATGCCACCATGTGCAGGTCACACCTAATCTTTAACACAGTGGTGTCCCTCTGGGCTCCGTACCGGGACCGGTTCTGTTCAATATCTTCATCAGTGACATAAACTATGGCAACAAGTGCACCCACGGCAAGTTTGCAGAACAACACCAAGCTGAGTCATGCACTGACACACCTGAAGGACTGGATGCCATCCTGAGGGACCTGGACAATATCAAGAAGTGGGCCCATAGGAACCTTGTGAGATTCAGCAAGGCCAGGTGCAAGATCCTGCTCCTGAGCTGGGGTGTGAAGATGATTAAAGGATGGAACACCTCTCCTCTGAGGAAAGGCTGAGAGAGCTGGGGTTGTTCAGCCTGGAGAGGACTCTGTAGAGACTTTACTGGAGCCTTTAGGTACTGAAAGGGGGCCTATAAGAAAGATGGGGCCGGATTTTTTTAACAGGGTCTTCTGCAATAGGACCAGGGATAATGGTTTGAAACTAAGAGAGGGTCAATCTAGATTAAATAAAAGGAAGAATTTTACAACATGGAAGGTAAAACACTGGAACAGGTTTCCCAAAGAATTGGGGGATGCCCCATTCCTAGGAACATTCAAGGACAGGTTGGAATGGGCTCTGAGCAACCTGATCTAGTTGAAGACATCCCTGCTCATAACAAGATTGTTGCACTAGATAATTATTAAAGGTTCTCTTCCAATCTATTCTATGATTCTATAGTTTGGGTAACACAGAAGATAAAGCTACAAGAGCTTTATGTCTAACCACTTAACAGCTGAGCTGCACTCTCTGAGGTCATATAGCAAGGGTTGGCTAATGAGAAATGGTTATAAAACTCAGTGATTTTGTTATCTGCAGGAACCTCTCCCTARCACCCATCAGAGCACTACCTACAACACAAAACTCTTTTCTAAGGTGTAATGTTAGGTGAGTCAGACACGTCTGCACTCTCTATGCAGCCATTTTGGTTTGTTTCARAAAATCAGAAGTAATTGTGAAGTGTCTGCTGGGACAGTGCTCATCATAGCTGGTTGGTATTGCTGGGATAGCACTTAGCATAGCCAGATGCCTTTCTCCACCAGATCGGCCATCACAGCCAACTGCACATCTGCTGGCTGTTCCAGCACTCTACTCTCTTTGGGGGGTTGCACACGTTCAGAGAGGAAAGAAACTGCGTTCAGCATCTCCCCTGCACGTCAGAGAAACCAGCAGCTGCAGAGCTGTGCACGCCAAGCACAGGACATGGCTTCTCCTGCACCACAGTGAACATCAGTCTCTTCAACCAAGTCACTACTCTGGTCCTTGGAGAAGTTATTCACATGTATATCCATATCCCTGGCCCACAGGTATGGCCGCTGACATAGCCAAGGACAGCTYGACACCTCTGACAGCAGGGCTAGATGGGACTTCACAGGAGCTGCTGATCCTTTACATCACCCAAAACAAACATCAGGATGTGCTGGAAGGAGCACAGCACATTGAACAAAACTCAGAAAAAACTCTGAGTCCCTGTCCTAGTTTCAGCGCTTTTTGCTGTACTTCTCTCAGTACATCTGATACAATCTGTGCCTGGTATTAAAGTATCATCTCTGTTATCTTTTAGCCCACCTGTAAAGCTTGGGGGATGGGATTTATGAAGCGCTGAAGCACCAGACCATATTAACCACTAGCACTTCCTCAGAAACACTGCTCAACAAGAGACTAGGAAAGACTCGAGATCTTTTTACTCCCACTTTCATGGCATTAAAGTCAAGAGCATTAAAGAAAAATAATGTTGGGTCAGAGACTTTTTTGCCTTTTTAATCTTACCTTAACTTCACAGGAATAGTTTTAGAGGTAGCTGGTAACATTGAGTATTAAGTCCCAGCCCAGAAACAGTGGCTTGGAACTCGGTGACCTTTTAGGTCCCTTCTAACTCAAACCCTTCTATAGGATTCCATGACTGCTTTTAAGCAGCTCAAGTATCTGCCTGGATTTGGTCACTTCATACAGACTTGGGTGTATCTCTGTATCTCTTGTATCTCTGTTTCTTCCCTTTTGTGCCACTTTAGACAGAAACCTGCCTTGAACCTGAGCTAGAGATTAACTGCCCATGGAGAAATCAGAGTAGCAAAGCATGGTAGACCTACACAGCAGCTTTTGACATTTACTGAACCTAGAGCATATTTGGGACTGCAAATAAATTTTATTCATCCTCAACACTAGCCCAGAAGTTGACTCCTCCTGATCATTAACAGGGAAGGCAGAGGGTGATGGTTAAATCTACTTTTGCTGTTACACCTAACACATCTAATGCAGCCTCATTTATCCAGGGCTAACATACCTGACTGTGTGCTTGCTCAAGGCTGACCAACCAGTTAGGAAGACTTATGGCAGCACTAGATTAGGTCTTTCTATCTTCACCATGGTGAAAAAGATGGTGTTACCTACATCGGAGATAACCAAAAATGAAAGTGAAGAAAAAACATCACACTCAGTAAGATTATATTGAGGGAACAAAACCCAAGTTGCAATATAGGTCATCTCCATACTGATCTGTGAAACAACCCCTTTAAAAATGTATTAGACAAAGGAGGGGAGAAGAGGAGGTTGTGTATAGCAGAGGAGAGACCCTTACCCCTAGACAAATTCAATCATCCTACTTTTGTAGGGTGGCCTACATCCTGCAGGCCTCATTTAACCTGGTGTTTCGCATGTCACTACAAAACTTTGGAAGTGTTGCCTTTGCAGATATGCCAAACATATGAACTGTTTTCAGTCAAGTCAGTATTTTTCCACATCTACTATTGTAACTCTGCTGGCAGGCTGGGAATAGCAAATCCTCCCTTATCTCCCTCCTCTCTAAGAGCATCTCTCTGTTTAAGTACCAACTAACTTAGATCATACATGATCCCCCTTGGAAAGTGGACAAAGAGCGGGGTGTAAGCAATAAACCACAGAAGGAGGTGGACTGTCRTGCACAAGGAAAGTAGCAGGGAGAAAGAGGTGACTAATGAACAGAAGGGGGTGYGTAAAATCCTACTTGGATTGAGTCTCTGGAGAACAGCTGTTTCCTTGTAAACATCTTGCTAGATGTCCAAACAAGAAGTACAGATGCAGAACAATAAAGGAGAGCACCCGGGTAGAAGCACTGAAGGCATGGGCTCATTCACTATCCTGCCAATTGCTCCAAGTGGCAGAAATCAAAAGCCAGAGGAACATTAGCTATACATTTAACCCTGCATGTGCTGTGTTGCAGYAAACAACCTGCAGAAATACCCTTCCCCTTTTGTGGTGTAATCCTTCCTAGCCTTCTTTTTCCCCCACTATTTCTGACACCACGGCAGAGCACACTACTTGACAAAGAGGAAATAGTCTCATCAGAGCAAAGTGAAACAGCCACAGAGCCAAGAAGTGTAAACACTGAACGTGGCAGTCCAGAAGGCCTAGACAAGTTCTACTACCGCCCTGGCATCAGCAAGTTGAAGTAGAGGGAGTTACACCAGAAAAAGTAAAAGGAGTCTTTTTATTAGTCTTCAGCACAAAACAGGCTACACTGGCAGAAGCATTTCTATGCCAATACAACTGTGTCCACACAGGACACTTGCCAGCATTGCAAGGTAGCTGCAGAGAGGGGAAGGAATACCAGCATAACCATRCCAGTAAACATTCCTAAGGCAGGCTGGTCACAGAAGGCAGCTACCTGCACTGCACAACAGCAAGGAGAGATGTACACCTTTGTCTGTTTTTTGATGCTTAAAGGGATCAAACACATATGTGCCTAGTCACAAACCTGTCCCATAAACCCTGTCCCCAAAATGCCCCACAACTCTTTCCAGAATACTGTAAGATCACATGCACTTCTCCAGGAAAGGAGGGGTCACTGCAAGGAAGGCACTAGGATAGTAGGACACAGTAAGTCACAATAATGGAACCCTGTGTCCTGAGCCTATAGTTTAGTTATCGACACTTTAATGTCCACCTCTGACTAATCTATCTTGACTTTTATACTTTCTATTCCATATAAACTACACACATTCAAATAAAGTAAATGCCATCCATTTCTACTCAAAACAACCCACAGCAGCACAAAGAAGGTAAACACAATGACACTCTCATAGTCAGAAATGACAACAAGGAATTCCACATTTTAGAAATAGTCCGCAAGTTCACAGAAAAGACCTGATGCAGTCAGAGTTATTTTACCTTTTTATTTCTTCAGGGCTGTTTTGTTGTACTCATGCACAAACAGCCAGAAAAAAAAGACACACTAGCAAGGGCTGCTCAAGAATAAACATTCCGTCATCACGAGAAGGGAAGAGTGCAAGTTGCACTAACCAAAATCCCTCTGAGTCTAAAGGAAGGCAGCTGGCTTGTTGCATCAAAGTCCAAACCAGTCAGGGACTCCACCTCGTCTGGGGTCACCTTCCTGCTTCTGCTTCTCTTTCTCCAAAAATTTATCCCTGAAGTCATCGAAAGTGCGAGTTTCTGTGTCTTGTTCTTTCTCTGGAAATAGGTTGGGAAACTGAAAGGTTTGTCCTTGGCCCTAAAGAGAAAACAAATGGTCAGAGACATTCCAGCCTTTCTGCAGTAGCTGTGATGCATACACTTTCAGCAAAAGACCACCCTGAATTTTCAGCTAGTGCAAAATGGTACCTCGTGACCTCCCAAGATCTCTTTCCACCCATGCCCCCAAGACACATGTACTTCCCTTACTCCCAAAAGCTAACTTTCAGCCTCTCCTTTTCTGTGTGCTACTTAAGATACTGCCATCTTTTTTTTTTTTTCACAGATGAATGATCAGGAGATGGACATCTCTTCAAAGACTTTGAACCAGCTGAGAGATGTTGTGTGAGTCGAGTCACACAGTGAAAGCAAGATGGTCAAAATAAGTGATTTTGTTAAAGTAACATCACCAGGGAAATACACAGTGGAGCAGGCATTCATTATGTTAACACTCAGGATATGAGTAGTGGTTGTAGTTGTTTAGATCTCAGCTAAGGATAAGAGAAAACAGTCCTAGCAGCTGTTACTGTAGGGTGTAATGTGGGAATACAGAATAACAGATATCAGAGGTCTCTTATCAACAGACATAAAGACTATGGTTTAAAACAATTACAGTGGGAACAATCTGTCTAATATATCACTAATGAGATTAAAGTGATTACATCTGCATCAGTCACTCTGCCTAACAGACAAGTCATTTTAGTGAAACATCATCATCATATCTATGTCTCCCACTTGGAAAACAAACATTTGCTTGGTTTCTGGTTTTTATCTAACAGCAGGAAACCATTTTTCTGTGGAAATGTACTATCCCATTAACATTACCTACTTATTTTTAGTGGCGTTTGCTCTAAGCACAACTTCATTAAACCCAACAATATCAGCCCTTCCTAGATAAGACCTAGAAAACTAAAAGTTGTAACTGGTCACTCAGCACTCTAAAATTACTCTCCAAAATACTTACAAATGTTACCATACATTAACTTCTTTGGCAGTACTCTGCATACAGAAATCTCAATAAAAACATTTAACTGCTTCAGATGAAAACAGGTGGGTTTATTTTTTTTCCAATCAGCCAGTCTTTAAATTTATGCAATAAATAAAACCAAACAAGAAGCTCAGTTATGAAATGGTTCCACAAAGGACATGAAAGAAGCCTTCCCCTACATGAAGGAGCTTTCCCCAACATACCTACTCTTTGGGCTCCAAAATATGACATAAATAAATTCAATAGAACCGTCAACACGTCCCTCACCCAGCTGCATGTGTGCTATGTTTCATCTAATCACATACATTCAGCCTGGAAAATAACAGGTGTGAAAAAATCTAAACCTCATATGCTTTGGAGAGAAAAAAAGCATGACTTATCCCTGATGAGATTATCCAGACTGGAATCTACAAAATACCAACTCTACCCAGCAATGTTCCGGTTGTTTTTGTAGTGCATACTTCTTGGGGGTTCCCTTAGAGCCTGACCATACTACAAAAACAACAAGAGAGCTGCTGTGTACATTGCTCTTTCCTTGATTCTGGCCTGGATAAGATCAACTGGAACATATCAAGGTTTTCCTTTCCACTGGTGTGCAGCCTGGGGTTTCAGCTCTTTTGTACCTCTAAATTACCAACAGGTATCCTTGTAATAGCTGTCCTTTGACAGTTAAAGCACAGTCCCATTTCCTGGCACACAAACTGGCCTTACCAGCGTCCTTGAGCAAGCCCAAAGCTGCAGCCTACTGAACCTCTTCCTRTAGTAGGGTCAGTAACAAGCACCCCATCAAGCACTGCCCAGGATTTTAGCACACTGAAGCATTTGGAAAAAAAATTGCCAATATTACAAAAAATTGCTGTGCGTTAACAGCGCTGTGGGCAGGTACCACAGTGGTACCTACAGTCCTGTGGTACCTACAGAACAGACACTACTMAAGACCTATCTGCCCTGGAGAGGAAGCCATTTTAGTTAAACAAGTCAGAAAACAACTCAGACTAGCTAACATGGTAGGCACACCACCTCCACTGAAAATCTGAGAACTATTTATATTGGTAACAGTGTAGTAAGGGACTGCTCTTGTTATGCAGCACTTTCATTCTGGTACGCTTCCAGGACCAATGCATTTCCCTTAYTGGAGAATGAAGGAAAGCTGTCCCTAAAGCATACTAACAACATCCATGGTAATTCACTAAGCATTGCAAAACAGCTATTATTTTAAAAAGACGGAAGAAAACAAAAAATATATACACAGAGGCTGTAGTAAAACCAGACAAACCTTCAAGCTGTTTATCAAAGGGCTCACAGTTCCCATTTCAAGGCTGGTGAAAGTCAAATATTGAGCTGAAAATGTCAATCTGTATCTGGAGTCTTTTAATAAATCAAAATCAGCACAGACAAGTTGGCTCTTTCCAGCTCTTGTTTTGTGAAGAAATTCTGATTTTGGCTGGCAGCCAAACATGATTCAAAACAGCCAAGACATTACACCCTGAGAACTGAAGGTTGATAAATCCTAAGTAACAATACTCTGCAGTAATACTGCACTGTAAGGCTCTGGAGTGATGAAAGCTGTATGAAAAATAGCTGTTGTGCATGCTCAGTAGCTGGTTTTCAGAAGAAGCCTGTATCTTGGGTATTTCAAAATTTAAAAAATACCAAAAAGCATCAACTTACAGAAAGGATTGTGAAGCTGTCCAGGCATATTTACACTCAGTGCATCTTCCACATAATGCCAGAGGCTACTGAGGTTCAAGCTCATATGCAACCTCCTCAAGAAAATGCCTACCAAAGGAACAGCGGGATTGTCACTCCTTTACACAGTGCTGCTTTTTCTTACACTTTTTCTTTGCAAAAGTTTTCCCTTCCACACAGCAACCATTTGACAACCATATGATAAATGCATCCTCAGAATGAAATCCTCAATGGAATAAAGCAAACAATTGTTACCAAGTTCATCAGGGTTTATCTGATTTACAAACTTCTAGAACATGAAGTGCTGGCATATTCAACTGGAAAGGAAGATTCTGGCTTACTTGAAAACCTTGCATTTTTTCAGTTTCACCTTTTGCAAACTGTTTATCCGTGGTATTCCTCTCAATTGCTGAATTACTGAAATTCTCATAAAATGAAGTAACCTCTAAAAAGACTAGAACTTGCTTCTACTTTAGAACTTCTGCCAGCATAATTACCTTAGACAGACAGAGAAAGGGGGAGAAAGTAACACCACCTTTATACTCAACATAGCTGAGCTAAAAGAAAATCCTGCAAAAGAGACAGACACCGGAAAAAAAAATTTTGCTTCGATAATTTAGTCTGTCTTGGAACTTGGTGGTGCACCAAGAGCAAAAGATCTTTTTCACACAGGTGAAGTGATCCCCTGATACTCTGGAATTTGTCAGAATTAAGCTCTGCCATCATGTGCTCACCTCACTCTTAACAGAAGCCTTACAATACCAAAAAAAAAAAGAACAAAACCCCCCAAAACAAGCAAGTCAGAGAGGTGGCACTGAACACCTAAAAAAATAGAGGCAACCTGATGATTTTATGCATAGSTCTTCTCCATTTAGGGTCTTCCCAGAGACCTGCCTTTTTCTTACAAATTCTAAGGTTATGCAGAAGCGAGATGTGTGGTCCAGAGCTCAGATAAGAGAAATGGGACCCATTAAACTTCTGCACAACTCTAATCCTCAATTCAGCATTACCCAAATGTAAAGTGAGATATAGACAAGGTCTTATGAGGATTCATTTTCAAATGCTAATACCATCCTTCACAATAAAAAATGACCTAAGCATCAAACATTTCTTTTCCCTTTAGATTTCAAGCTTTTGTCCTTAGAAAGTGTAAAAACACACCTTGTTCTTAGAGTCTGTCTAAGGAGTTATCACATGGAGTAATACAAATTGGCTCCATTCATTTTAATGAGAGGTCAAGTGACCATAATTAAGCCTGTGAAGTCAAGTGCTGMCCCTTCCACTGTTGAGCCTCACGTCAGAAAACTGCTGGAAGGATTATCAAGCACAAATTCACTTAGACTTCTCTGACCTTTGCATCCCTCAAAAGTTTAGAAATGGAAGGTCAGCACAAATATTACTGTGCAGCAATGATGCAGCAAACATCGATCATGTAAACAACTGTGAGATCTTCTGTTATTTGGATAAGTGAAGCTCTTACTACTGTCCTTCGGAATTAGCAGAAAACTGATGTTTATTGTATCATTAACTACAAAAATGTTGGATTCCCAAAAGCATGGGATTCAGTCCAGCAGTAGCAGCAAATGCAGCTAAGTTTAATAATCAGTGCATTTGAACAATTCTCTCACTATTGCAGTGGTAACATCTTATGCTAAAACATATGGCAAAACAGCACAGAAAAAACTTCAAAAATCCATTCAGGAATGACACCACATATGGATCATCCAAGTTGCCTCTGAATTCAAAAGAAAACTGCTGTCATATGTGATGTGCAAATACATTAATTACTATGAATGTACAGGATACTCTAAACAGGGGTTGAGAAGAAAGCATTTGCAAAAATGTTCCCACCGGTGTCATCATTCAAGCAGCTAAATGGGTGTTAGTCCTAACGCTGACAAGGTCAGACTCGCTTTTACAGCCATCTCCACCAGCTTTCTCAAAACAGGTTTAATTAAAAATAGCCCTGGATTCCAGAGGCTTGTCTACAGTTGTGCTCCCACGGGTACTAACACCTGTTAGGCTAAACCAATGAGAACACTGAAGGAGGACAAGGAGGGGATGCTGCTGTTTTTTTTTAATTTCCCTGATATTACTGCAACTGCAAACTTTCTCACTGGCTTTGTTTTCTTCTTTTTATTTCTTTTCATTGTGATAATTACAGTTATATTTGAGTAAGGAGAAAGGCTGCTCTATTATTTTATTCCATCTACAAAGATATAAAACTCGGTTTTAATTTAAAAAACTGAACGGTGTAGAAAAGTAGCATTTGATACACAGGACCACAAGTCTCTAACTTAAACCTTTCTCATCACATTCCAAAAGGGGAAAAAAGGCAGACACGCTGTGGAATGGCAAGATATTGTTGATCCACAGCCTTCTATGATATGAAGTATTTTTTTAGCGTGAAAATATTATGCTTGGACTGATCACATATTTGTCCAGTTACCGCCTGAGAATAAAGTAAACAACTCAGAATCTCCAAGAAGTAGTATTTGGAAAAGAAAGGATAACAATTCTTACATGTGCAGCAGCTGGGGCACTAGTCTGACACCTAAGGGTATGTTGAATATGACTTCATACACCTTCCACCTTTGAGACACTTGCAGTAAGTCAATGGATAYGTGTGTTGCACTGGGACACATAAGGTGATGCTTTATGAAGCAGGGAAATGTAGCTGGTCAAGAGAATAAACTCAATTTCATTCAGGTAAACTGCACCACAGCTGCGACCAAGTCATACTGGAAAGAGCAATACTGCCACCTACTGGGCAACGGAAAGATCAACCCAAGACCTTCCAAAAACACATCCATTTTTTCCAGTCATAAGCAGTTTTAACTTGAAACTGGATTAATGAGAGAAAACACAGCTGGTAAAAATGGTGGGAAAGCCCAGCTACTCTGACTCATGGCAGATGAAAACTAATTCTCATGAAAATAAGGATTTTACAGTGGTTACCAAAGACTTTCCTAAATTAGGCAGATACTAACAATGGACTGAATGGGGCCCGTAATGGCCTGAATTACACCATCATGAATGAGAACTAAGGCAAACCCTTTGGATTCAGAAATTAAATTGGTTTCTGGCTTCACCCACAGTTTAAAGATGGTGCGAACACAGAGCTGGGAGCTCATTGTCTGAGACATCAGAGCTAGTGATGAAAAGCAACAAACAAAAGGAAAAAGAGAAAGGGGGAGGAATAAAGAAACCTAAACGTTAATGGAATTACCAGACCACAACAACAACGGGGAAAAAAAGTGACCAAACAGACCAGGAATGAGGTGAGGAAAAAACACAGAGACCAAGCTTCACTGGCAAGAGTTGAGCAAATGGTCAGGATTCCCTCCCTTGACATGAAAAACACCACCAAAAAGAGGTCCCCTGACCCTGTTCATAGAAGAGATGGAAAACATGGCATTCCTGAAGAATTTATTATGGTAACTACAGTAAAAGGCAGTAAGGGACTCTTGTTGTCCCATACGCTAAGAGACCTCAGCCACAGTCCATTGCCCAGAAGACAAAACGAGAGGTTGAGAAATGACCAAACTACTCCTGTGCACCTGCCTCCAATACCAAGCTGGTTTAGGTAGATCTCCACACCTCTGCTGAGCAACCCTCAAGGTAATGGCAACTATTCTAGGCTGAGAGGCTGAATATGAAATAAATGTGCAAAGGCAGTGCCTTAAACAAGTCTCTTACTCCAACAGAGCAGCAGCATTCTGCTTCCCACTCCTTCCCCCTGAGTATCTATGGCTTGCAGACTACTTCTTTCTCAACTCAGCAGACCAAGGATGCAAGACTGCATTACAGTGAAATAAAATTTGAGAAGTGACTACAGTTCACTAGAGACACGTCTGCTTCAGTCTTGGGAAACAAGTTTCTGAAAGCAAATTAGTCACTAGCAGGAGGCTGTGGCAATGGAAGTGCCTGCAACTACCTACTAAGGAACAATACTCTGAGAAAGCAACTTGTGAGATGAAACATCATAATTCCAAGCATTCAATTCCTAATTGTACAATCCTGGTCTCTGGCAAACAAAAATCTAGCACAGAAAATCCAGGAGGGAGAATTTGCTCACCAAAGCAGACCCTTCCTTGAAAAACGAATGTGCATTTTAGCCATCAAAATGTAAAATCCTCACACAGATGAAGTAGCACTGAACTTTAGCAAAGTAGATCAGTTAGTCCTCATCTAAATACAACTGTAACTTTCTAGTTGTACTTCATACTGTTCTTTTAAATTACGTAACAGCTGTCTAAAAAACCACACCATCCTCACTTTTCTCTCCACTCCCCTTCACAGAAGAGGCTTAGGAACACACTTCTAGGCATATCTGAACTTTGAAATACTAAAAATCAGATTTCCCACTGTTTGGGCCTCTTGAGTTTGACCCCAAGTCCAAGTGAAGCCTTAGCCAGTCTTTAAGATCACAGAGTGTTCCCCCAATATTGAACCCTTGTCTCAAGATGGAGTCACAGGGATGTTGTGCTGCCAACGACAATTCTGAGCTTATGGTTTTACAACCATAAACAGCATCCCTTCAATGTAATTTTGGTATGTAATTTTGGTATGTGAAGGGATTTTCTATCACTGGTTGCACTTCTTTTTTGCATCAAGACAGGTAAGCCCAGRAGAAGGCTTAACTGTAATATGCTCCTGTTGTGAAAGAAATTTTTAAGAACATGAAGCTCCTTTTCCACTGGGCAACCAACGTGTTTCAGAATCCAGTTCAGCCACAAAGCATGCTTGTTTAGACATGACTAAAGGCCCTCCAAGGAATAAGCCTTAGTCTTGTCTGAAATCCAAAGACCTTTAATAAGAAGTTCCCTACCCTCACAACATATTCTTTCACTTACTGGACATTTCAGCAATCAACCACACAAGTCGTGAACCTTCCAGCACAGAGTACAGGGTCAGCATGAAACTCTCTGGCAAAAMAGCACCCTATGACATCAGACCACAACCTACAGAGACACCTCAAACCAACACAGGACTTGAAAATTAACCATTTGTTTGAGTTTGATCTTTAGCCCAAGTCATTTAAATCTCTTTACCTTCTGTAATGTGTTAAAGAAATTGTCATTATTAGAGGATTGGCAGAAATAGTCAACCAGGACAATTCACAGGACATTACTTTCAGCTTGGCTGGTTAATAGTCCCTTTCTTTCTTCACAAGCATCCATCTTCACTCACCAGCTGTACATAGGCAACCTTGTAATCTGGCTTCTTCACTCTCTGATTCCTGTGATTCCTCTTGTTGTTTGCACCTGCAGAAATATAGAGAATCCCACTTTTTACTTCCCAGGACTTCTRAGTTCTGCAAAGCAAGGCAAAGATGAAGAGGGGACTTGGCTAGCTCTGATTTATTGTTAAGAGAAATACTCTTCCTTCACTACCACCACAGCACCACAATTATTAAATTTAATGAAACTGATGGGCACTGCTCTCCTCATTTACAAGAGGGAACCAAGGCATCACCAGTCYGCTGCCATTGTGCCTTCACAAAAAAAGTCTGCAAAGCAAGGAGAAAAGTCCCTCAGGGAGCAATCAGGGGTGATAAACTGTCCTCCCAACATCCACAGCTCCAGAAAGACAAGGAGAAAATCACCACTAAACAGTCTTAAACTTGACAATTTTTACTATTCAGCTGATGAACTGGATCTACTGTTTMTGCACCGGGAAATTATACTCCACATCCAAACAAACCAAAGCACCTCAACCTTCTCCAAGGTTGGAGGTCACAACTGTGTGGGAAATAAAACTTACTCCCTGCATGTCAAGCAGACATTAAAGCTCTCAAATTATTAGGCATTCTAACCCTTTTTTATCCCTCACTATACACAATCACTTAAAATTAGTAGTGAGGGACAAAATGGTTATAACCGACAAGCATGAGTATTATTCAGTGCTATGTGGATCCACATGTGGTTGATATTTAAGACTTTATTTAATTCTGTTTTTCACACAAGCATATTACAGATGATACATCCCTTACAACCTTACCTTATTTTGAAGCTTCTTCTTTCATCCACCATTTTTCACTACTTCAGGTCCTTTTTCCTACTCTTTTTTAATTCATCCTAAATCTTACCAATATAAACACATAATTCCTTTCTGAGAGTCATTATATGAAAAATAAAAACCCAGCCATCAAAGATGTCCTGACCAATAAGTCACTCTCCACTCAATAATTACACTGCCTGTTAATCAAAAAGATAAATYAACATGAAAAAATAAATGAAAAATGTTCCTGACTTTGTACTGCATCCAAACTACAGTCAGAGAAGTTCTAGGGAAAGAAGCATTCATAAGTAAAGATGACATTATCTAAATTTATCTTATGTCAGTTAGAGATGAGTCCCTCTGCCTCCAAGTCAGAGCTCATAGTAAGTTGAACAAGGAATGTTCTTCTCTGGGGTTGGATTCTTTTTGGGGTTTTCATAGGTTTTGGATGGTTTCTTGTTGCTGTTTCTATGGGTTGCACATGAGAGAAACAGCACAAATGGAAACATTCAAGTCTGAAGTAGATATCTGGTAACAACAGGTGATAAAAATCTGAAAGTTTTTCAAGTTGTTTTTCTGATAGTATCTTATGATTCAACATACTGTTTTTCTTTCCTCTACAAACTTTGCCTTTTGTTATACTGTAACACCTCCTCTGTGTGCATGCAAAGTAATCTCAGMTCATTTTTTAAATGAAGGCTATGGCTGAAATTACGTTTAATTACTACTCACTGGTCTTCAAGGAGAAAGTACCAACTACAAAAGCATAAGCCAGATAACTGTAAGGATGAYTAGGCTTTTTAAATTCAGATTTTTCTTTTTAGAGTGAAGCTTACATCACAATTTAATCAAAGCATCCAAAYAAGAAGTGGTGCATGTTCATTTGATGGGATGAATAAACAACTAAGCTAACACACGTCATCACTGCACCTGGAACCACTGGAGCCAAAGTCTGCTGAAATCTAACAGACCTTTTGAGAGGTAAWGTCTACTCCAGCTGTGCAGAGATGCTGTGTTCATCCCTTTGGATTACTCAACTGCACTTACCATACTGTATCCTGGTCCTCACAGCAGCTACTGGCACATTGTATATTTTTTCAAGGTAATTCCTGATATCCACTTTTGTCATTCTAGGCATGGAAAAAACATTTTGGGGAAAGAAAGAAGAGAAAGTGTAAATATTTAAATAAAATAAACCAGAGACTAGTTGATACTGTGGAATAAATTACATCTTCTTGTTTTAACCAAGACAGATTTGCTACATGAAAGTATAAACTCAACCTAGACCACACACTGCTACAGCCATTTATAATCCATAAACTGCAACAACTGTCAAATACTTTATCCTCCGTAAACTCAGCATTCAAAATGTCAGGTATATTCTGTGCTCARCAGGCTTTCTCACTGCCTAACCTGAGATGTCCTTCTTTATTCTGAGTAGGAGATGCTYATCTTATCAGAACCTGCCACAGGCTTGTGGGCTCTAACGCGTGCCATCACACTGGTCAGGTTGAAAGAGTCCTGACAAATAATTGGATGCTACCTTGCTCACTCTGGATCAAATTCATAAGCACTTCCTYCTTCCTAAGCCCGTCCCAGGGAAGGCTGAGCCTCACTAACACCCGAGGAGAGGAGATACGCCAAGCTCGACATTAAATCAATGACGAGCAAGGTCTCCCTAAGGCAGAAGCCCCTTCCTTGTCCCAGCCCTCGGCCCTCCCAGCCCCGCTGCCGTGCCCGCACTCACTCCATGGAGACGCGGAACTGGACGGTGTCCTCGGGCTGGGGCACGCCAGGCCGCACCGCCAGCATGAAGAAGTTGGGACGGAAGATCCGCAGCTGCGGGCCGCCCCTCTGGAACAGCGGGTACCTGCGGGGACACGCCGCTGACTCGCTGACCGGCCCACAGCCCGCCGCCGCCCTGAGTGCCCCCGGCCCCATACCCCATACCCCATATCCCATATCCCATATCCCATATCCCATATCCCATATCCCATATCCCGGCCCATCCCACACCGCCCGCCCCGCTCACACGGCTCTCCTGGCCCCCGCCGCCATGGCCGAACCCCGCGGGAAGCGGCGCTGCCAGAGCGGCTCCGGCGGSCGGCGGCGGCGGCTGCGCCCCCTGCTGGCGCGGAGGAACGCGGGGCCCGGCCCGCGGCACAGGCGGGATGCGGGAGCAGCCGCCAGGCCGGGAAGCGGCTCTGGGCTCCTCAGGGCAAGGAACACAAGGAGCTGCCGGAGGGCATCCAGCAAAGGGTCACAAAGATAATGGACGGTCTGGAGCATCTSTCTTAGGAGGAGAGACTGCGGGAGCTGGGCCTGTTTGGTGTGCAGAGAGAGGACTCGGAGGGGATCGCATACAAATAGTGCATTGCATACAAGTATCTCAAAGGTGGGTGCCAGGAGGATGGTGCCAGACWCTTTYCAGTGCTGCCCAGTGACAGGATGAGGAGCAAGGGTCATGAACTAAAACACAGGAAGTTCCACCTCAACAGGAGGAAGAACAGCTTTACACCGAGGGTGGCAGAGTTGGAATAGGGAGAACATGGAACCTCAGTCCCTGGAGAYATTCAAAACCCACCTGGACACATTCCTGTGTCCCTGCACKMGRTGACCCWGCCTTGGCAGGTGGGTTGGACTGGRTGATCTCCAGAGGTCCCTTCCAGCCCTAATAAATCTGTCATTATGTGAAAACGTCACCTCTGTGAGACTTTGCAGTTCTGTCTGCCTTTCACAGGATCTTGTCCCGACAGTAGCAGGAGGGAGGTGACTCTCCTGTCCCCAAGACCCCAGTGCAGTCCAGCACAGGGATCCCTAGCAGGACAGACGTGGGGTTGTTGAAGCTGGTCCAGAGATGCTGGAATGACTGGCACACCTCCCTTGTGAAGACAGGCAGAGAGCTGGCGTTGTGCAGCCAGGAGAAGGGTAGGCTCTGGGGAGATCTTACTCTGACCTTTCAGTCTTTAAGGTGGCTTTTTAAGAAGGGCAGATTTTTTACCAAGGTATATCGTGACAGGACAAGGGACAGCTGTTTTAAACCGAGGGAGGGCAGGTTTAGATTGGACACTGGGAAGAAATTCTTTAYTGGGAGGGTGGTGAGGTACTAGMAGACATTGCCCAGAGAAGCTGATGGSCCATCCCTGGYAGTGTTCAAGGCCAGGTTTGATGGGGTTCTGAGGAGCCTGGTCTAGTGAGAGGCATCCCTGCCCATGGCTGGYGAGGTGGAACTGTRTGATCTTYAAGGCCTCTTCACACCTTCACACTCATGACTCCATGATACCTCAGCATGTGCCAACAGAGAGCTGGAGCATGCACAAAGGCACCAGAAACAGTATCTGGGAAATATGGGAGAGACCCTGATGGACTTCCCTCCACCAGGGTAGTTCAAGGGTTGGCAAAGACAAGAGGCCCTACAGAATGGCTCACACCTCAAATTTGGTAACAGTCTCTTGTGTTTTGGCATCTACATTGAATTAAGCAAGTGATTCACACTTCAGTATTGGGCTTTAATATTGTATGCAGGCTAACGRCCTCAATAAATATTTTAATGTAAGATATGAATGAATCATTCTGTATTGCACTTGTCTACAGTTAATAAAAGCTATATGCTGAAAACTATCACTTGTTCCTTTATTCCCAATTCTTTGATTCACTTCATCACTCAAACTTTGAAGTCAATTTTAACTACATTTGGCAACCAGATTATGAGTTCCCCGAGAACAGTCAGCTCTTGGTATCCACCTGTGTGATGGCTTAAAACAGGCCCCCAATSCTGAATTTTTGCTGATGATTCTGACCCTATTCCCTGGTGTAAAGGCAGGACAAATGGTRCTAAATAAGGGTTTGGACCAACTCCCAAACCCTTGGAAAATGAGAAGGCATTAAATAAAATACAAAACACCATTCCAGAGGGCTGTCATTGGAGTAGGTACTGGTTGCGCTTTATTTACAAAATCCAGAGATTTGTACACAGCAATCTACAGGACAGCATAGGGCTGGTGTTAGGGGGATAAGGGACATGCTCAGCAGGAATTGAAGATGCCAGCAAGGAGTCATCCCAGTTCCACAGGGAACCTGCTTCCCCTTGACTGAGGAAGCCACCAGACCCCTCCAGAAAGAAGAAAAGCAGCAGCAATAGCCAATCCAGGCTGGTGCGATTTTTGTTATCATTGAGGCATGAGAACACAAGTGATGAGTGAAGGAGGAAAGAGGAGACCAGCAGGGGTTGAGCACACCACTAAAGGCCATCSTGCCCGGTTCTTTACTTCCAGCGCCCACCAACCTTGCCCTTGGCTCCTGCCTTCTTGCTGCTACAATGCAAAAGGAAAGAAAAACATGTCAGCATGATGGAASCAATGGGGCTCTGTGGCCACTCTCCATTTCTGACTCTTAGATTAGGTTTGAGCTGCTTTCACTGTTCACRTGTTGGGCACACCTGTCATACACTACGCCCTGAGAAAAATATTGTTGATATTGTGGAAAAAGATTCTCCCTGGGGCTCTTAGTATGAAAGGCCAGGATGTGCATGCCTGAAAGATGTGGATCCTTCCAGACTCCTGCATTTTGTCAGGGTAAAATCCAGGTGGTCTCAAARCTAAGTGACAGCCACAGACTCGATGTTTTCTGAATTCAATTCTTTTATGATCTGCTTTTTAGGATTTACAGCTCTCTTTAGAGAAATTTGCTCAGCATGAAAGAGCTCTCATCAAATTCCCCAGATGCTCTATTCAGTAGTGGAGGCAAAAAGCTGAACACTAATTTAAATACAGCTAAGAATTGCTTTGCTCTAGCAAAGGCAGAGTGGCTATTTATAGCACGAGAGCAAGAGCTCCAAAATGATCCAAACAACTTTTTAGGCCTGCTCTCATATCAKTGTCCTTGTCTTGTTCATGTCGTGTGGGAGCAGTCCAGCTCCACTCCCCACTCAAAGCACCCGAGGCAAACTCTCTCCAAGAGTTCTTGCACACAGAAGGGCAAATCTACATGCAAGCCACTTACCTTCTGCCTGAGAACCTGGGCTCAGAAWGGGGCTAGGCAGGAAGTTAGTTGAGTTAGGTTCTTCACTAGTTCCCGTTAGCAGCACCTTGGCTCGTGGGGCTCGGCAAACCCCCRAACCTTTCCATCTCACACACACAATGACGAGGCTGCTTCTTGAACCAAAGCACATGCAAAGTGGGGCAGCTCTTTGACGTGGCACAGTGTGGCGTTGGGGACCAAGCACAAGGTGGAGGGGCCTTGYTGTCAACAGAGGCCTTCTTCAGAACCACTGGTTCTTCCAGGGACAGGAAAAACACAGGGACATCACATCTGGAGAGATTTTTGTAATGCTGCCCCATAGATTGGTTCAAGAGCGCCAGCCATATTTACAGAAGGATGTAGCACAGTGACAGAGACACACAGATGGTGGATACTTTACCTTTGACCAAGATAGTCTTGGTCTATTTGAAAAAAACCTGATGCTTTACATAAAAGAGAGCATGCACTTTTTGCTTATCTTAAATTAATCTCAATGTCCCTTTTGCCAGCTTTTCTGAAGGTTCAAAACCCAGTGTAGGAACTGCATAGCTCCTCAAACAAAGGCAGAGTCCTTTTATATCCACAAGCACCTGTGGTGTTTGATGTTACACCTAACCTTTTAGAGTGTGCTTAAGGAGATTTAATAAAGTCTGAAGCAAAAGACTCATTTGATCCCTGTATAACTAGCAGGCACTGCTTTGGAATGATAGTGTCTAGTGTGGATAGAAATTTAAGCACACAGAAATCTCATTAGCTCTGGGATTCTCAGTGTAACCTTTACAAATGATGTCCTGAGAGAGTATCATGTCTTTTGAGGGAACAAGCATGCAGTGCCCTGTTGTGGGTGGTGTGGCAGTGCCCCACAAGAGYAGCAATGCCCAGACAAACCATGGCATCCTTCTGCAGCTGCACATTCTGCTGAGGTTTATCAGCCTACAGTTCTGTACAGAAAATACCACGGGAAGGTCAAGCCTTATGTTTGGCATTACAGACAACCAAACGCCCAGTGTTACATTTATTTGATAAGTCAGGGTGTCTTGGGGAAGTGGGAAGGTGGTACTGGTTACTCCTATCATCCAAAGATATCACCAAAGGCCACTGCTGTATTCTAGCATGACTTTGCTAAAAAGCTACAGATGCACAGGGAAGATCAACCTACCACTGGAGAGCTCTCCTCCCTTTCTTCCCTGCAGGTACCTCTCTGTGAGTGTTAGTTTTCTACATGTCCTAACCCCCAAGCTTCTCCTACCCCTGATGTCTCATAAATTTATTAAAAATAGCTAGAATAAAGATATTATCCTCAAAAAAGTAGTGAAATAATCTTGTGCTGAAGTGGGAGAGGGATGATGAGTGAAAAGAACTCACAACAGTAATCCGATTATGTTAGTCTTGTTACACACCATTCTTCATAATCTTAGCAACCACTTGTTTATCCTTCATARACAAGGGTTGTATTCCCTCAAGCATTCAAAGCACCTCAGTCAGGTGTTTGAAAAACCCAAAAATAAGCAGAGGAAAATTCAGAAGATATGGTGTGAAGAAACATGTTTTTTTTCTTGTTAGGTGTTATATTCACTTCAGTTTCCCCTTCATTTTCTCAATGTGAGACAGGATGGGAGCGGCCTTTCCATCTCTGGCCCCATTTCATTGCAACAAGAAAATGTCAGTATTGAGGCTGAAGTGACTCATTTGAACACTGAGAAGATATCCCCAAGCCAGGAGCTTGGAAGGGGATATAAATACTTACTGCTTCTGAGCCTGATCGATCCGGTTTCTGAGGGTGACAATCTGCAAACAACATACATGACCAGGGTTTTTAGAGACAGAGAAACCTTGTTCCCTCAAGGAGAGGGAAATTTTACCTGCTGMAGTGCTAGAAACAGGTGCCTGTAGAAGGAATTAATGCTTCCTTTGAAATAAAAGCTCACCCATGGATGAAGGAGAGAAATGTTCCTTCTTGGCAATAAATCTGCAAGCCACCTTCACATGTCAAGGCAGAGYAGAGCTAGAATTTTATAACCCTTATTAGAAGTGTTTCTACAAATTGAAATTAACCTTCCATGAACTCACATGTCAAACTGCAGGCAGGTGAACCTGAATGAGTATCATTTTGGCCAGCTGGAARGCTCTTGGATGGCTGCAACACCTGCATGTGCCAATCTCACCTTCTCACTCTTCCCTTACTCGGATACATCAGGAAGTGTGTAAGCCCAAAGAGCTTCAGTGCTCTTTGGATGGGGACCTCAAGAATGGAAGATGGGTATCACATCATCCTGGAGYACCTTTGGCTGGCAGAACAGGAGGTGAGGAGCTTGCAGCAGTCACCACCTTCCCAGCCACTCAATGAATATTTTTAAATGGGCTGAAGAGGAAAATATTCAAGGAATCTTCAGCCACAACAGAGGGAAAGGTTGAAGTGGGGGTCCTGAAGACCTTCCCAAGTTTTTTGATGACTGCAAGTCTTTAGRATGTCTGTCCCACCACATGAAGCATATGTCTGTTTAGCTATGAATAAAATGTGTATTTCAACCTGATGCACAGGAAAGCAAACACCTACCTTGCATGGGATAAACACCTTATAGCCTGACTTAGCACCTCAGTTTGGTCTGTAGGCCTGCACTCGCTACTGAAATCCTGTTACTCAGGTACTGGAAGAGCCTACAAAACACTGGGGTGTGATACACAGCCCTTTTGCCACTTCATCTTCTCATTTGTAACTGAGTCAGCGTTCTGCTTAGTTTTCCTGGACTGAAGGAATGCCTTTGACAAGATGCATGCTTTGCTTCTGCTTTTGGTGCAATTCAAAATTCTGCACTGACTCTGCCAGTCCAAAAAGTGGTGACCCTAATTTTGAATGTTTAAAGTCACACTTGACATTCCTCGCGCGCAAAAGAAGAAAACCAGAAGTCATACAGTCCGGTTGTCCCAAGAACTGGTAATTCCTGGTTCACAGTTTTCCATGGCAAACAGAAACAAAATAAGAGACTGAAACGCTACCAGGAACAGGACAACACAAGCAAGGAAAGATCAACAGATCACTTGCTTTTGTACTTACTTGTGGAAGTTTWAGTATTTGTCACAGCAGTTTAAATTACTTTTTTTTCCAACCGGGTATTTTCTCCAAGAGTGGAGGAGAGCAAGTTGTCTTCAGTGTGACCCAAGGACTTAAGACTTACCTTCAGTGGTACCCTTATGATGGTGACTATAACACTCACTCTCCAATGCAGCACCAAAGAGCAACAGACACTAGAGCTACACAGTGGCTCTACTTCTGTGTGTCCCACTTCCTTCCTTTGTCTCTGCCTTGCATCCTTGCTTGTGTCTCCTTTTTCTTTCCTATTTTCACTTACCTTTCTCCTCACTTTTTTCCTGCTATCATCTTCCCTTAATTCTTCCACTTCTCCCACCTTAGCTGTTCATTTTTCTTCTGCTTTGCTCATTCTTTGTATTTTGGTTTTCATCAGCAGGCATCCACCTCTTTGTTTATGCAGAAGTTTCGTTACCATTGCATGTACCTCTCCCTGTCATTGCCTTATTTCCTGTATTTCCACACCCACTTGACCTGCTATCCTTAAGCTAACCCTCTCCAATATTTTGGATCTAGATAACCATGTGCCACAAGGTGGAGATGYTTTCCAAACCCCATACTATTCTCTATGTTCTGTAGTCCAAGCTATTATACATGTATCCCTAAACTTTTGCTTCCCAGGTGCATCAGGATGATGCCCCCATGCACACAATACCAGAGTTTTGGACAGGGAATTATTTTAGGGTGCTCTCAGTAGATTGCGTGCTCAGTTCTGTAGCCAAATCCCCGTAGGAYTTGTGACTTTTTCCCTAAACTACCATTTTATATCTTTTCAAAGAATGGAAAGGGAGAGAAAAAGGAAGTGAATGGAGAGACACAAGATCCTTTTTTCTCTTTTCTGTCTGCACTTGGAGCCAAGTGCCAGCTCCCGTCTGGTGCCTGGCTCTGACCATGCGGCAGGCTCATGCATTGGGTAGCCTTTGCTGCTGCTGTTACACAGGCAAGTTCATTGTACTTACAACTTGGAAAGCTCCTGCAGCCTGCAACGCATTGTTAAAATCTAAGAGAGATTGAGATAGTTACATTGGTGTTGCTCACTCCCTGTCAGCATGTGTCTGTGTGATTGGGAATCAAAAGGAGAGCGAGACAAAGRGACATCAAGTAGGATTTTAGGATTTCTCAGCCACTGAAACCTAACATGGGTGAGTGCAGCCCTATCCAGTGACTGTGTGAAGGACACATGTCCACCTTCTGTTACCATATGACACTTCAGTCAGAGGCTCCTGTCTGGAGACAGGACTGGAGTTTTCAGTGACTCCAGAGAGTTCAGTCCACAGGTAATCTGTTCGGGATGGAATAAACCTTGCAACATTCAAGTTTGAAATCAAAGATGGATCTAAAAATATTACTTTGCAGTGGAGGTGCATGAACTGAGAGTTACTGAATTTTCAGGCTACAGTTACCTATAGATAAACAAGGAAGAGCCAGGCGTGTTTCAGCAGAGGGCAGGGAGCCCATTTTCCATTGGGATTGCTTTTCCATGGGGCACTGAAATCCTTAAAAGTGATCTATTCAATTTCAGCCTAAAATGTGAAATCCATTTCAAGTATGTATGTTAGGGGATTGCAGTTCCAAGYATCTTGCTGCTTAAATATTGCAAAGGGGCATAGGAGGCTCAAATAATGTCACAACATGACTTTTGCCAGACGAATCACGAAGATTTTTACATTTTGGACCCAGTGCCATTAGCAAAATGGCCTCTCAACTCACCTCATATTTTTTCCTCTTGATTTGCTCTGTAAAGTCATACTTTTCAGTCTCCAGCTGATATAACCAGTCCCACAGTTCCTTAGCTTTGTCCCTGTGTGTTTATAAGAAAAGGAGATAGAAGAAACACATGACATCAGATATTTTCATTAATGGTTTTCGCATTACTAGCAATGAAATTTATTTAGTGCAGTTCACACATCTTCCTGTAAACGCTTTCTGTTCTCTGAAATCTATGCATCATTTTCAAGGTTCCATTTTTCTCACCTTCAAACCTTTTAGACTTGCAGTCTTGCATGTGCCACACATTAACATAATTCCTCTAATTTTCCCCCTAACTCCTAATGAAAGTTATGACTGCAGTGGAATCAGACAAGAAGGAAGGAGGTCACTGAAGGTTACCCAGATAAGCAGAGCAGTTGCCATTGTGTAATCTCACCTGTTGTCAGGGTTAAGGTGAGTCAACCTCCTCTTTCAAKCATATGTAAACTCCAGCATGTGCAGTCCAGACCAGCATCTGATGACTGCTCTGCAYCAGAGCACTTAGCTTCCAAACCTCCAGCCTTCGTGGAGATTCATATTCATACCTCAGCACCAGGAATGCTACAGATACCAGTCTGTGGGCTTGTTCAGCTAATCTCAGAGGGAGTCCTGTCAAAAACTAATCCTATTTAGCAGGAGAGGCTAGCARAGCTCTGCCAGGAGCACAGCTAGAGGGCTGCCAAACCTTTTCAACACTTCCCTGCAGCCCCATTTCTCCTTCATTTTCCAAGTATAGCAAGGGCACAACTTGATGAGTTTCAAGGAAGGCCYCCTCCCCTACCTCCTTTTATCACCAGAGAAGACTCCAGGACAGTAATTCAGTGGAYTACATTCCATGAATTAGGATAAGTGTGCTACCTCAGCTTGTCTTCATTAAGGTGGTCAATGTTCAGGGGCTTGCGCCTCTCCGCCAGGACCTTCTTCTTCGTCTCTCTRGCTGTTTGCTTCTTTCCTCTCTTCTGGTCAGCCTATTTTCAGAACATCAATTAACATCAGATTGCAGAAATTAGGCCTGAATGAAACAATTTCAGTGACAGTTAAGTAAGACAAGCTGCTAGGGATCCAGAAGAACAAACATTGGGCCATTTTCTCAACTTCTTATGAATACTGTTCCCAGTCAACCTAATAGCTTCATGTTTTCATATTTCCTTCCTCAATCCATGACTTTTACCTTAGCCAGATAACTGCTGTATGTTGCACCCATGGAGGACAGAGCCTTCTTCTTCTTCAGATCATCCTCAGCTTTTCTCTTGGCATCTTCTTCCTCTCTCCTTGCCTTTTCCTCCTGTGGAGGGAACACACAAGAACAAGTTACGGTAGGGTGGACTCCCAGCTTCCCCAGCAGCCGGTGTCAGTGCTGGGAATGTGATCAGAGAAGTGCAGTGGTGAGAATTAGCAACTCCTGTTTTCTGCCCTTGCCTTAAGAGAGCAGTCACTTCCTCTTCAGACTGAGGCAGGCAGAACCTGTAGCTTTTTYTGTCTCTAGACAGAATCTCTCCGGTTTGATGTAGAAACAGGGAGAGGGAAGCAAAGGCACTTACCGCAAGCCTGGCCTGACGCTCCTTCTCCTTCTCAGCCCGGATTCTCTGCTGCTCTGCTCTTTCAGCTCTGCGTTTCTCCTGCAAGGAGCAGTAGCAGAGCACTGGATCRTCATTGTGGCTTTACCTGCCTCTGCTATCACAACCCACTACCAAGGGCTTTGTTTCATAGAGTGTGAGCCACCTTCTCTCTTTCTAGAACATGCAGAAGGGTCTCTTGTACAATTCTCAGAGATATAACAAGGGGCTAAGAGAGGGCATAGATGGGGGAAAAGCCATTTGATGCTGACTGGAGCAGTCACGTCAGTATGTGACAGCACAGGTTTGTGTCAAACCTGTCAAAACTGTCTCACAGTGGACTGATGGTTTCATCTCATCTACAGATGATCTCTCAATTTAGTACAAGGAAACAGCAGTATAAGGACTCACAATCCTCTCCTTGAGGGCAACCAGCTCTTCCTCTTCCTTTCTTCTGGCTTCAAAGTGGCTGTCAATCAAGGCCTGCAGTTCAATCAGGTCTTTGTTCTGCCTTTTCTTTTGGATGTCCTAGAAAAGCAGGAAAATGCATTGAGTCCATATTGCTCTAATATTATGTCCCAGACATTCCCAGCACCCTATATACACAGAGAAACAAAAGCAGAAATTGTCTGTAGATATCCATGSAAATCTATGGGATTAGCTTAAATGGCTGTTGGTGCAATCAGACACTTGTTCAGACAAGAGTCAGGAGCCCAAAATGGTAAAGAATCCAAATCTCCCATTCCCTTACACCRTATTTGATCCCTGGCTTTGCTTACACACTTATTTTTGCATATACTTAGCTGCCTCCTCTTTGCTTTGTAATAAAAATCTTCCCTAGAAAATATTCCTGCATTTTGGGCAAAACAAATATTTCTGTAGAGGTTTTCAACACCAGAATGTCTTCATTTTTCTAGCAACTTTCTAGGAAGGTATTTGGATTGCTACTTATTATTGTAATTTTACCCAGTGTTTCTCAGCAACAGATGAGGGCTTGCAACTTTCAAGCCATTTACAACAATGGGCCAGAGGACCTGAGATCTCCTAAAACACTTACTTTCTCCTTCTTATATTGGCTTCAAAGATTCAAGGAGTCAAAAAAAAAAAAAAGAAATTCATTATTTTCACTTGGTTACATTATCAGTGAATGCATTCAGACAGCTTCAGGGAGCTGAGAGTAGCCTTTTGCTAAAATCAAGTGGCAAATAAACCACTTTTGTCATTGACTTTGCCCTCAGCAATATCCAATACAGGAGGAGTTATGTGGGTTTGCACTCATGTCTATTATCAGGTACAAAGGACAAACACAGCCAGTCTCAGGAATACTTACATCAAAATCTACTTTCTCACCCTCTGGTATCTTAGGAGCAGTTAGTCTGCAGAGAGTCAAAAACAAAACAAAAAGAAAATAAAAGAAAAATAAAGGATTTTCATTTTATAGAATATGCAGCTTTTTAAATAGCCTGTCCCTCCCTGCCCTCATGAACCACGCTGACAAGGAGGAATGTTGATGGAGATAAAGGGGTGAAGGAGCATGTCAGTGGAAAACTACTCCAGAATAGTACCAAGGACCACTGTCCTTCCTGGAAAGTTGGGCAGGGCAGGCAGTTTTATTCCCAAAACTTTTGGTCATTCCCTGCCACATGGAAAGATGTTGGTCTGTGAGCCTGTGTGCAGGGCTGTATACTCCACCCTGTGCAGCTGGCAGAGTGGCAAGGGAAGGTGCTGGAGCCCAGAGCCACAAGGTCCATACAAAACCTTAAYGAAGCTGAACTCAGCCCAGCCCAGCATTTGCCACCCTTCCTACTGTCAGCAACCCCAGATGGAGGGGCAGTTTCCCATCCATGGCCTCTTACAGAGGATTTCCTGTTGAGYTGCCTGTGTTTTGGGGCACTGTGAGACTCTGCATCTCAGACAGCCCACGAGTTGTCTAACTCTACCAGACCARATCTTCAAACCCAGAACAGTAGCTGCCACTAAGGCACCCCCTGAAGGAAGAAAACATCCTGGAAAGGTGTGCAGGGGCAAACAGATGGATGCTGCAYGAGGGAGAGTCAGATAAAGGCTTCCAGTGGCCATTTGCCTAACAGGGAATCTAAGGGCTTCTGCTAGATCAGGAAAATTATACCAGGGTTTCGAAACCCTGCTCATCATACTTACTTTATTCTGGGCTTCTCCTCTGCATTTGGAAGGATGTAGCAAAACAGGAAGGGAAAAAGAGGAAGAAAGTTAAAACAACAGAGATCAGGCCAGCTGCTAAAGTAAAAGGAGGGAAGGGAAATTTAATCTTAGGGGAAACATCCAGAGAAACTGGTAAAATCTCAWGCACTTCCAAAAGAAATACACGCACTCACACACCCCTTTTTCTAGGAGTGAATCTGTTTTCACCCTCAAAACAGAATTTGGCAGAAAATAATCAAAAGACTGTGTAAAAGTCCCAGACATAGCATCTGAAAAGCAATGGTTTTGTGTAAATGCAAAATTATTTTTCTCAAACCATCCTTACCAAAGCTCTAAAGAGGACAGCTGGGCTGGAGGATAGAAGGAAATGACGCCTTTTACAATCAGCACTTTTTCTGCTAAAGTTAATTTAAATTCACAGTATATCTCARTGATAACTGGGCTTCGCCAGTTTTGTTCAAATGCCTCACATGGAGACCTGGAGGGGAAAACCTTTGACACACATTTTCTCCAGGTTCATTGGCTTCCAAGGCAGCTTAGGGCATGAGATACCTGGGTGCCATGGGGAAGCTGCACCATTCTTCTGCACTGTGTGGTGCTCCTCAAACCCAGCTTTGAAGGGCCATCCTCTCTTAGCAAGCATCCTCTCCTGCTGAGGCACATGCAAAATTCCCATGGGCATTAATGGGAATGATCTTTTCATCTCCAGGAGAGGCACAATGCCCTGATAGGCAGGCTGAACCATCACAGAGACTGCCAACCTGCACCTTCTGGCAGTCAGAATTGTTCCCTCACAAGTGACCTCTCCCTGCCTCTCAGACATGTGCTGGTCTTGTGAGTTACTCACTTAACATTTGTGCTTGTGATCAACTCCCCTCCCTGCCTTTTTTTTTTTTTTTTTCAAACTTTAGTTATTTACTCCAGCATAATGCCTGCAAGTTCAGTGCTGTTACTCTCACAAACAGAAATAAATTAAACCTATGTGTTTATTCTGGCCCATTTTCTCAGMGATCCAGGCTGACTTTCATAAGCACGCACTCCGTTTGAACTTTCAGGGGTGCCGATGGATTCTGCGGTACAAGGCTGTGTTGGCTCAGTGGGAGGAACTCAGGTAAAAAAGCTCACAGCCTACTGAATCTGATAAAAAAGAAATCAAGTAAAAGTAAAAATAAACCCTTTTAGTAGTGGCTGCATGAGCCCTGTAATCAATATTATATTACAGAAGGATATATTTTTTCAAATGCTTATTTGCATCCAGCAGTTTTGGAACAGGTGGTGGAAATTTGGAATAGCAAATAGAAAAAAGTAGGAAAAAAATTAAATTAAATATTATAAGAGGGAAAAACAGCAAAAAAAATACACTGAAAAAACATTTATTGAGGCAATCAGACATAAGAGTGTTGGATAAAAATAAATTGAGGAAGGGGTTGGAAATGGGTTATTCAGATAATCAAGAKAAAAGATGTAAGAGATGTGTAAAAGAAATCAGAAACCGATATTTCCTTTTTCCCACTCTTTCCCATACAAATTTCATTAGTGACATTTTAGGGGGTAGAATTTTCTCATTTACTGCAAGAACACTGCCTGCCAAAATATCTCAGCTGAGGCTTCCAGATGCCCGAGCAATGCTAAAAAAATAAACAGCCTGTAATTAGAAATGTGTTTTAGACTGCTCCACTACAAAGGAAGTCCCAAATCACTCCTGAAGAAAAATACCATTAGCCAACAGCATGCTCCTGTATTTCTCCAGGGTTTTTTTTTATTTGTTTTGSTTTTCAAATAGCCAGTGAGCTTCTTAACATGTTAACTAAATTGCCTTTTACCTGGAGAGAGGAAAAGTAATCATGATTAAAGAGTCTATCAGGTATGTTATTTACACAGGATTCCCTTCCTTCAGGACATATCCAGATAATTTTCACAGGCATTCCTGTTTAGCTTAAAGCTGCCAGTTAGTAACAYTTCACAGAGAGGGGGGAAAAAAGAGTAGACAGGAAATGACTGCTTTTGTTTGTTGTCCTTGGTTGCCAGGATCAACACCTGTCTGTAAATAACTGTGAATTTGGTTTCAGCTGCCACCAAATCAGCACTCCAACAAACAATTGTAAAACTAAAAAGAAAAATTAAGGTTAGTTCTTCTTGAAAGAAGAAATCGTAGTTAGAATTCTTAACAGTACCTCCAGAAAAAGGGATATTTCATTAAAAAATAAACAGTAAAAAATCGATCCTCTACAGTGCGTGACCCAGCATTTGTCTGTAGTGTATGAACCAAAAGCAGCCCAGGGATGGGATTTATTCTGAAATGCCCCTTCTTTCAAGACACTGAGCCAAGGAACTGGGCCAAAATTTGTTGACAAGCAGGAATTGTCATAGCAAATTCCTGTTCCTGTGGTGGATTTTGACTGATGTTCTGGTCATTCTAACTATGAACCACAGGGCTGAGACAAAATCCCCACATACAACCCTGCCAAAAGAAGGCAAGAGACACTGGAAATCCAAGTTCACTGCCCTGGTGATTAGAGAGTCTTTGAGTTCCTGGTTTCCCAAAGGCTTAGCACAGGGAGAGGATACACCACTGAAATCCCAGCACCCTTCTTTCTCCAGCCCAATCTATGAGATATTCACACGGTGCTCTCCTTCTCTGGGAATCCATTTGAACTGCCTTCACTTCACTCATAAATCCCTAAACACCCTCCCTTAATCCTGCTTCTCAGAAGCAACATATCTAACTCACACTGTGTCCTTGGGAAAAAAAGGAAATCAATATGCTATTAAAAATAAAAGAAAAGAATGAGAAAAAAAAAAGATAGAGAGGGGCTCAGGAAGGTCCTCGGGGTATTTCCCTAAATTAAAAAAGAAGCCTGGAAAGCAAGCAAGAAAATTAAAACAAAAGAACAACAACAACAAAAAATCTTCAAAAGCAAATTGAAACAAAACAAAGAAACACAGAAAATGCAGGGTGTTTTCAAGTGACACAGGGCTTTGTCTTTTGAAACAGCTGCCTGGGTGTTCTAGGAGCTGGGGCAGTCAGGAAGGACCCATGGAGCTTCTAAAGCTCCATGAGAACATTTCTWTACATTTAAACTGTCCAGGGAGGGGCTGTGTTATCTTGTACAAGACCAACACTGACCCTGTACACATTTAGGTTTGGTTCTTTCACATGAGTCTTGTCCCTACCAAGTATTCCAACCAGACTATCTTTAGCCCATGGCCTGCTCCACCCATCTGAATAAATCTATTTAAGTTTAATGTTTAGCACAATATTAAKTGCATGGCTTGAGCAGAAGTTTACATTTCTATAGATTAAGGCCTGAAACCCATGGCCCTCTAAGGCTGGGTGAGGCTGCAGGTCTATGCAGGGCTCAGCTCCATTTTTCAATCCACTGCAATTGAAGAGATTCTTTCCCAATTTTTGCAGGCATAGAGACCTTTTGCTGATGAGAGCTATGACAGAACAGATTCTGGCTCAAAGACAAGTCTAGAACAAGCTTCTAGAGCTTGATTTTCACCATCTACTATCCTAATGAGGATGTAGAGGCTCCTCAATACACTAATGACTCCCCAAGGGTGATTGGATATGCACAGTGAGCGATTCTTTGCAGCAGAGATGTTTTGGCCCAGTTCCTGAGTTTAAAACAAAGTGAGGAACAAAAATGGACACATAAAAAGAGTGAGATGTTAGAAAGATGCCTTTGTTGTTCTAAGACAACACTGAGCTACCATCATTGCATTCGCCTTCTTCATTGGCTGTACATTGAAGGACAAAAGRAAAAGAGAAGAGCAGTAGTCAATCCACAACCAGCACTGTTCTAAGACCAACTATCCCCACTCCCTCCCTGTTATGCTGGGAACCTTGGGCTCTCTGGAGATGCAACAAGAAGAAAAAACACCTTTTTTTGTTGTTTAATTGGTGATTTAATTTGGCTAACATATGGCCCTTTCTCCATGTACATCAAAATCCATCTAGAGAGATCATTTCCCTCCCTCATACTCTCTTTTCTCTTGAACAATGTCAGTGTTTTTGACAGTTTCCCCAGCACTGAAAGAGAAAAAGGATGAGAGTCTGTAGGTTCGTCACATACCTTCCTCATGAGCTTCCTCTGCTGGTGTCATGATGCAAGCAGTGATGGAAAGACAGGAAATAGGAAAATAAAAGCAGAACAGTTATTTAAAGTTCTTGAAATCCTGCAAAAGAGATCCAAGAATGCATGAGGGGGGAAAAAAATAAAGGAATTAGTGAACTAAGGCAGCAAGAAAAAGTATCTGGAGAGACTGTTGGGATGTAAAAATGCTGCAATGTTAAAGTAGCAGTAAGCATGGAGGTTAAAGGARAAGAGGGCTGCAAATGAGCATTGTGGTTAATATTTGTTTCTCTTGTTTTCTTCTCTTCTAGCAGCCCAGGACTCCTGTTCTYTCCCTCTCTCACACACATACACACTTTCATGTTGCACCTAGGTGGAGTACACCAGAAGTCGTGTCACATACCTGGCTCATGAACTTCAGGTGTGAAGTGTCATGGAACAAGTTGCGATGGAAAACAAGAGAATGAGAACAAGAAACTTGTTATTTCACACACCAAAACAGCTTTTGAGCCAATGGGAGGAGGGGCAGAGAGGAAAAGGGGAGTCAAGAGTGAAGTTAAGATGTAAACAGGTAAAATAATTACATTTGAAATAAGACATAAAGAAAAGTCACAGAACAGGAAAGGTAAAAGAGGCAGTTTTATGGTAATGGTGTAGTGCTCAAAAAACACTTCTAATCATCATATGACATAAKGCACAACCTGACAGCACAGTGTACCAAGTTTTACCTTGATTGAATATATGCACATGAACATAGCCAGCACTCTCAAAGCACTATTGGACCCATCTTTACTACAGCAGTATTTCAGCCATTTGAAATAAACACAGTGTGCTTCAGAAACCTGCTGAAATACCTGCTATAATTCATCATCAACGTTCATCTAACTTCCAAAGAAGCTCAGTTCCCTTCTAGATCTATGGCTCGGGCTATTTTCTTCCTTGAAGACAACTTTGATGCCTATATAAATGTTATAAACTGCTGCTCTTCAAATCCATTTACAATGTAAAATTACAAACGGATTACTTCATAGGAAGAAAAGGTTTATTAGAAGTTTGTGCAGGTTTACACGTCATTCTTCTGGGTTTTGGCAAAGCAAGGAGAGATCAGCAATGTGAATTTGCAGGGCAGATTTTATTTTTCAGCCATACACGCACACACCCCACCAAACATTTTGCAAAGCAGGCATAAAAAAACCACAAACTCTCACAGTGTTTCCATTCCCTGTGTACAGTCAATGGGTAAAATTCTGCCCTGAGATTTGAAATAAATCCTTCCCCATAGGAAGAAACAATCATTCTCATATCACAGGGCAGAATTTGACACGTTCCACAAGGAGACTTTTTGCTGAGCTACCCTTTCACAACAGTCTCTGTGTGTTTCCCCAGTTTCATGCAACGAGTAAGTTTCCTCCTCCTTGCTGTTGATTGTGCTTTAATGAAAAAAAAAAATATTCAACTAAAATAGAATCACCCCAAAGGCATGCAAGTTATAATCCATCGTTAACTGATAGGTCGTTATCCCCTGTCACCTTGTGTTCACTTCTCACACACACCATCCCAGCAGACACACACCAGGGAGTTTAGAAGTTAAATCACATACCTGGAGGGGGGGCTTCATTTAGTAGGAAGTGTCAGGGGAAAAACACAGGAAAGGAAGATAAAAGAATTAGAAATAAGTTATTCAGGAAGGGATCACCTCAAACTTAGGTAAGACTGGGTTGAAGAAGTACAATTTGCAGACCAGGTTATAGGGATGGACTGTTAATAAGAGTAGAAAMGGAGTGTAATTACAATGGGGTGTGAAATAGATAGGGAAGAGATGCCATAGAAACTAAAGATAAAGGGAATTTGAATGTTGATGATTTGCAATAGTTTAAATCATGCAAATATATAAACCATGGGCAAGTGTACTAACACTGGTGATCRTTAAATTTGACAGCAAATATTCCCAAGAAAAGAGTTTTGGAAGCATTTAGTGTTACCTGTGTTTCAGCTACCCTTTTAGCTATCAGAGCTGGCACTAGGATGTGAGAGTTACTAAAGGAGGGACTGTTTGGATGTATCCCCATGCCTGCTTCTGAAGATCCACCATCTAAGAATCTCTGCTGGCAGATTCAGGGCTCAGCTCTGCAGAACTGGCAATATTTGTGCACAGAGCTTGCCTCTGCTGCAAAGGACTAAAAACTGCTTGAGTTTGTGTGCCAGGATCCTGCTGCAGTCCACTCCCTGCAAGTGTAAGCAGCTCGGGTTTCTGCAGCTCAGTACCTGCTTTACGTCAGGGCTCTGGTGTAGGCACAGCCCTAAAAGATTTCAAGGGCAACAAAACAGATTGTTCTAGGCATCTTAGATGGTGATTTTTCATCAGTTACAAACAATATTTATACTTTCCTACAGGGAAAATAGATTTTAGGGAATTTCAAGAATGGATTGATTCTTCATGATTCTGGTATTCTTCAACATCTTCAATTCCTACATACAGGAACACTTCAGATTCATACATAAGAATTTAGATGACACAAACATGAGCTTGGTTAAGTGGAAAGGGTCAACAAGGAAAAATGAAAGAATTAGAGCAAGAATCCCACAAGAGCAACAACTGTGAACTTGTGCAGGCCAAAGCTGTGACTTAGAAGATGTGGTAGGCAAAGGCAGCATTAGTAACAGAGAAAGTAATCATGCAGTTACATGAAAAGYAGGGACAGTCTCCTTTTGAGGTAAAAGGTTTAGTTAAGCTTGTTATATTTACAYTGTCTTTTGGTTTTATTGTGCTTTGTATTACAGAGGGAAAAGAAAGCACAGGGAGGCTGTAGGTATGGCTTTATTGTTTATCATGTGTTAATACCTTGTGTTTCACACAAATTTCAAGCTCAGCCATCTGTCAGTGCTAGAGAACCAACTCTCAATTGATGAGTAGTAGTTCAATACACTCCACGGGAAAGAGGTACAGAGGCAGGCAAAGCAGCTGTGATGGAAGAGATGACCTTTAGCTTGTGCAAATCAAAGTCAAGAAAAACCTTAGGTGCAGATTAAGAGACAAGAATGAATACAGTTAAAAAGAGATGAGAAGGGTGTAAAACAAGAAGCGATRAGAACAGGAGAGATATGAGAAGCAGTGAAGAGATGAATGTTGAAGTATTAAGTCATGTAAAAATCAATCAGCTTTCACCTCACTCCAGCCCTGGCAAAAGCATTGATCTGCTCTGAATTAAGAGGCTGCTCTCCCTCTGTGGTCAGCAGAGTGAAATAGCTGGGATGGGAGGCTGCTGAAATATGACTGCTTTATTAAAGCTACTCCAAAYGGCACAGAATAATTTTCATACAGTTTAGAGGACACTGCAAGTTCAGTTTCTGTCTTCCCAGGTAATTAACATGATAACATTCCCATACGCACTGTGAGGATGGCTCTGAGTCCAGTCAGCAGMTGTTATTACTGCTCAAACATTGAGATGTTTGTCTACAAAAAACGTTACTACATTTTTCATGCAGCAGTTAGCTTTRCCCTCATTATTAAGCATCAGAGAGTGATGAGGAAATTATGACTGGTCAAAGGTGTGAGGAAGCTGCAAGTTACAGTTTATCATTAATATCTGATTTTTATGTTTACTTCCACCATCTTTGAATTCCTGAGTATAATACTAGAGTTACTGTTAAGATTTTCCAACATAAACAATAGTTACAATTAAATTTTGATGTTTCAGAACTCACATAAATTTAGCTGAGATTTTGGTTAAAAAAATAGAAACCGTTTCACAACCATGAAGGCCACAGAGACATTAGCATCTCTGGAACAAAACTTTTTCACTTTTTGCCTTGTGGCAATCTCTCATTCCAGATTTGTTCTTGCATTACACTATATATACACCCCACATTATCCATAAAGGAAATGCTTCAGAAGCACCCAAAATAGAATTTTCATTTCAAAATTTGGAAATCTTCCATGGAGGAAAGAGGAAAAAAAAAAGTTGGAACAAAATGCTTTAACTAAATAAAAACCATAATTTTCAATAGCTGTCAAACAATGTGCTCCTTTTTTTTTTTTTTTTTTTTTTTTTTTTTTTTTTTGTTGAAATTTTTTTTTTTTGTCCCAATTGAGCACATGACCCAGTTGTGAAATTGCCAACTGGAACTGAATTTCCAGCACACAATAACCCTTTAGATTGACGCAGAGGAATTCAGAAGTCACATACCTGGTTCATGGACTTCTTTAAAAGGGAAGTAGCAGGGAAGGAGATGCAAAGAAAGATAAGAGAATTAGAGCAAGAAACAGAGGATAATTAAAAACCCTTACACTTTTCTTAGCCAAGRTGGTGGGGAGGGGTGGGGGTTAAATGGGTACAAATCATTAATAAGATTAAGTGAGAAATAGAGGGCGCATATGAATGTCAATTAGAATTTTGGGGAGGAAGGGAAGGGTTGTTTGGATATAAAAGATGCAGATAACTAACATGGATATTCATAATGTTATAAATCAAGTGCCACTGGTAGCCTTTGGTTGACAAAAACATTCCTTGTATTTAAAGCAAGTCCATTACCCATAGGTTTGAATGTGCAAAAAGGGTGTAGACAGCCTGCTTTTATTCATGTGCATAGAAATCCCGGCCGCTGTGGAAATCAATGGGCTCTGAGGAGCTGGCATTGATTTCCTTGCCACCCAGGATTTCACCACTGGTGTGTAGGGCTGCACACCGATGGGGGCGGGTGAGCACGAGTATTTACTGCTGTCCAAYCTGCTGGACAAAGCATCTCATGGAAGCCTTGGTGGGCAAGCAGAGAGGGGCAGGCAGAAGGGCAATTGAAAGGTAAATGGGTTTGGGCTGCCAGGCTGATACTTTAATAAGTATTATCTTCGACTTTGCCAGTCACACAGATTGTCTTACCAGATCTGGACCTCGATTCCCATTACAAAATCAAGTAAAAATGGAACCCTGCTACCCCCATTTTTGCATAGTGCACATTAACCCAGAAACATCCCAGTAGTAATGGAAAAAGCACACACTACACCTTTTCTCAAATATGCTCCAAGCAAAATGATGCCACTTGGTCCAACCCTTACCCCAACAGTAAAAACTAGATATGACATGGTGTCACTTGTTGACACACTCATGACTTTGGGTGSAAGTCTCCCCACATCTCCATACACTGCTGCAAAAGGGAGTTTTGTCTCTGTGCAGTGGCAGGGGCACAGGGGGAGGAGATGTATCCAGCTGAGGGACACAGCATTGCCTCGGGACATGACTGTCCCACCTCTAACCCTGGGAATGGCACAGAGGAAATGGTTTTGGGAACTCTATCCCTGTACCAACTGGTGTCCATAGGAATAGCCTGGCTAGAGACATCAGGTGTTGGAGAATACATAAGCAGTGCCCAGGCTGTGCTTCAGGCATTGTTTTCAAACAGAGTTAGTGCTTATTCCTCATCACGCTGCTTATCCTACAAGAGCAAAGCAACCGTGCACAGGGTATTTTTGCAGCRGCTCATCTCAGCCACCTCCAGAATTCCTGCACGAGTTACCACTCCTGACAGAAACAGAGGAATTCACAAGCCATGGCACATACCTTCCTCATGAGCTTTAGCGTGTGGGAAGAGTCACAGAGCAAAATGCAAAGGAAGAKGAGAGCATTAGAAACATCAGAACAACTTTTCACTTGTGCAAAATGGAGGGGGAGGGAAAGACTGAGAATTCGGTGCAARGAAATATAATGAATATGGATATGAAAAGCTGGAAGTGAGGGTGCAAAYGGTCTGAGATATTAAAAACATAAAACTGATTTAAGCAGGCCTATCAGATGACATCTGYCTTATACAGCCATTCCTGCAGTCCTGCACAAAGCCAGGAGCAGCACGCTGCTTCACAACCCTGATGCTTGCCCAMGTGGATTTACAACCTAAGGCAAGCAGGTTTTGGGTGAGTGCAAGTACAGCCATGAAACAGTGGCCTAGAAACTCCATTATGTGAACAAGAAAACCATCTTTAATCATTTGCAAAGCTAAAGCATCCAATTTATCACCATTTGCTCTATACCACGGGATTTAAGCTGAAAAAACAAAAAAAAGATGTCTGGAAAGGCTCTTGTAAGAATGTCAGCCAATCATGAGCATTTCTGCCCTTAGTCCAGAGGCCAGACCAACCCTGAATGGTCCAAAATAAGCCTCCCAAGGAGACCCATCCAATCTCAGAGTAAAGGCTTTTCAACATTCATCCTTTCAAGAGGTTTACATTTCCCAGCAGTTTTCAAGCTTTTTTTTTTTTCGTACAGCAATTACCACATACATTGACAGGGCATTCAATGCCAGGACAGAACACAAAGGCAGACAGTACAAAAAACAAAATGGTGGCAAGCTTTAGCCTATATTAATATGCCTGTTTGTAACTCCTGTTTCCTTTTGCCATGTTATGGTTTACTGGCTAAACCAGAGCTCACTCTGTAAAACAGGAATTCAGGAGTCGAGTCACATACCTTCCTCATGAGCTTCTTTAGATGTGAAGAGCCACGGGACAGGATGCAAAGGAACATTGGGAGAAATACATTGTTACATGAGCTGAAGAAAGCTGAAAACCTTTCATAAGCAGAAAATKGTGCTCGAAGGGAAAGGTTTTATTCCAGTAAAAGATGTGCTAAAAGCCACGAGGGAAAGGAATTTGAGGCACATGCRGCTGGGAAACAACTTCACCATGTGAAGGGAGGAAGCAAAAATAAATCAGTGAGGGGAAAATCTCACAGAAAGCTCAAATGTCACATGGGGAAACTTCTCTAGTTTTGTTTTTAGAGGAGCAAYTCCTGCCCTTGCCCAGATGGGCTTTGAGGTGAGCTCTGCACAGGGCAGTAATAGCAGAATTACCCCTGAGCTGACCCTGCTGCACTGTGCTCTGAGATTATTCCTGAGTGTTAGCCAGGGGCAGAGCCTGTCACAGATGAGCTGGAGAGCAAAGACAACAGAGGCAACGAGGCAAAGTAACTGAGCCCTGCTCCTCTTGCACCACCCTTGAGCCCCCAGCACCACTGAGGAGAACACAGGGAGCAGTTCGGGGGGTGATGGCACATACCTGCCGGAGGAGCTTCGTCAGGGTGGGATGTGGCAGCAAGCAAAAGCAATGAGATGGAAAACAAGAACAGTTAGACTGAGGAGTGTGTGAATGCAACACGGGGTTTAAAAAAACAAAAAAAAACCAAAAAAACAAAAAAAAAACCCCACAGGATGTACAAAATAAAGAAACAGAGGAGGAGATGAAATGGAGACAGGTGACCAAAGCACAGATACAAGAAATGTAAAACCGTCTGGACTTGGATGCTGTAAAAACTCTGCAAACTGCGCAGAGTGGGTCTGTTGTGGCTCTATGAACAGGTTTATCCCTGTTTAAAATACACCCATAGCACAAAGCTTTGCAAATATGGAACCAACACACCCTTTGGCTCCTTGCACCTGGAGCACCACATCCCAAACCTCTCAAGTGCAAAGGGTGAGTTCCTGTTCCAGCCCCTCTTTTGCCCTGTCTGTCCCACCTTGCCAGTGCTGTGTGCAACGTGGGGAGCCAGCTGAGGTTACCCACCAGCATCTACATTGTTATAATTCCACAGCATTATGTTCATTATATATCATATGATATATTATAGCTTAAAAACTTATAATATATATGATATATTATATATGACATATTATAGCATATGTACTATATAACATAGGGCAAAGCACATATAATTTACCACAGATGGATTTGGACTTCAAAATCCATCTGATCATGCTATGCAAGAGAAACCAGTTGACACCTGATAGAAACCTTTCTAGCCAGACCCATTATTCCATGGCACACCAACAGCCAGGGACAAAAATCAGCCTCGGACACTGTTGTGTCTTGGATGAAGGGATGCTATCCCACATTTTCCCTGCTGCTCCCTGCTCGAAACTGGAGCAGATACTCAAGAACRTGGGGTACCCTCAGTGAAACCAGTGCAAGTGACAAGAAAAGCCCTCTGCCTGCAGATAGTCTGTCCCAGCATCTTTTTCWTGTCTCTTTTTTTCTTCTACCACCTTGCAAAATCGAGGTGCYCATCAGCCCAAACTCCTGCTGCAGGAACCAGCAGGGCTGAGGAGCTTCTTCACCTACCTTCTTCCTGAGCCTCTTCTGTGGGTCAGATGTCACACAGAAAAAGAAATGGGAGGAGAAAATTACAACAGGAAATATGTTATTGGAACATTCCTGAGGTTTGCCAAGCTCCCAGGCTGTTACGGGTAAGAATACACTATGATGGAATTTTGGGGTGAGAGAGAATTAAAAATAACAATTTTATGGGCACATTATGAGGTTATAAATGTTACTGAAATATGGGAATATGACCACAAGTGGAAACCACATAAAAAGGCATCCAATATGTTATTCTTTATTAGAGCTGGYTAAAATACCCTAAACCAAACTTTTGGTGAATTTTTAATCAGAAATAAAACTGCTRCATTTCTTTTGCTTTACATTTTTTTCTCAAATGGTGAAAAATTTTCACCGACATTTATCAATTTTTGACATGTCAAACAAATTCATTCCTGAATTTCACCAGATGAATATAAACTTTATAGGGTGTCCCCCCTCCCTTTAAAATATTCATTTCAACACCATTGTGCCAAAAATAAGTCAAGCAGTTCAGTAAAAAAGGTAGAACAAAACAAATATATATGTTTTTACATGCAAATATGCATACATATACACATATATATGTTTATATAAAAAATCATGTATGTGTGTATATTATATACTTTTTTTATATATAGATACATTTTATTTCTTTCAAATATATGAGTGGTTTAGTTTGGTCTTTTTAAACAAATAAAACAGGTTAATAAAAAATTCCCCACCAGCTCAATAAATGACATCAACGTCCACTATTGCATTGATATCTGTGGCTCAAGACCAAYTCCTGGCCCTTGGGTGTCTTCCCACACATTCTCTCTCCACGCTGAGAGAGAAAGAAAGCAAAGCCATGTCACATACCTTCTTCCTGAGCTTCAGGTGGCAAGTGTCATGGGACAAGAAGCAACAGCAAGCAGGGAAATGAAAACAGAAAACTGTTAGAAACTGGTGTTGGGGTGAGCTTAGGCCTGGAGAAAAAAATGGTGGTTAGRAAGTGATGGAGAAAAGTTACATGAAAAATGAATGGATGGCTTCAGAAAGAAACACAAAGGTTAAGCAAAAGTATGGAGCAAGGGGAAGATACACCTCAGAGGAGTCAGTCATGCAGATTAAAAAAATTTGAAAGTCACCTGCCTATTAATTTCATATCAGTCATTAAATACTTGAAAACAAAAAGTAGATGGTTAGGGAAGAAAGGAGAAAGGCAAGAAATGCTTCTCCTTTAAGAAAGGCTTGTCTGTAGAAGCAACACCCTTCGCTTGCTCTTGTGATATTTGACAAGATGTGAAGGATGGAGCATGAAGAAMACCTTCCCCTTCCTGGCTCTGCCACTCCACGCAGGACTAGAGACAGATGATGGCTGAAGGCAGCTCTGCAACCTGTTTGGTGTCTCTGTTTTCCTTTTCTTTTCTTGAGCCCCTGATCCCTTCACAAGCAATTCAAGGGGAAATAGTGATTTAAGGATAATGTACCTTTCAGCAGGAACTACTCTCACCATGGCCACAGTTACACCTCTGTTCCCACCACCACTGATGGGAATTTGCCTGTTGGACCATAAAAAAAAAAAAAAAAGGCAGCTGTGTATAAATCCCCAAGAGGGACATTTCTACACAGGGACAACTCTGTCTCTGAGCTGATCTTATACCCTCCATGAGCAATTATTCTACCTCCGGTAAAGGGTTTCCTTTTGACCCTTTGCAGATATCATAGACATGGAGGGCAGATCCTGGGAGAAATTCCAGGATTTTGGCCCTTAATAGCCAAAGGCCCTRTTCCAGTCACCTTTGGAAAATGAAGGATGACAGCAGCTGGAAGCCACTCTTGCCTGAGCTGAAGCCAGCATGTCAAAAGTGCCCAGCAAAGACAGTGATACATCTCCAAAATCATCTTCTCCCTGCTGCCTATAAAAGGTGAAACAACTTGGGTGAGAAGGGTTTTCATGCTCCATCTTTCCAGATCAGCACTCTGTCTCTCACAGCTTGTCAAATCATATTTTGCCAGCTAAAGGCATGGTAAGAAACGTCATCTTTGCCAGTTGGTTCTCTGCCCTGCCTTTTCTATCCTCAGCAGTGCCCTGTGAGCTGCCCCTCAGGAGCTGGACAACCTGCTCTTCCTTTCAATTTCAAAATTTAAACTCAATCTGTGGMCACTGCCATGAGAATGGCAGGATTTCACCCACGTTATGTTATGTGGGCACTGCCCCAGTCCCTGCTCTAAAARGTTCTGAGTTTATGGCCAGGTGAGCCCCCAGCTTTTTCCCCATCCCCTCATAGAAATATCCATTTCACTGTAACGTGAATGCTCTGTAACATCACAGCCTCAGCTTGGCTGATTTTTTGTTTTCCAACTGGTTTACTGATCGAGTGTTTCAGATCGCCTTTAGCAGCAAGCACCAAAGAGAAGGGTGAAGTGTAGACAAGGGAGAAGCAGGGCCAAGAATCAAAGAAAGAAAAATTACGTTCCGCTTTTTTTGTTACCTTCTTCTTCATACTCCTCTGCATTGAAATGGGAGAGGGGGAAAAAAGCAGACAAATCAACCACCAGATTTGACACATCAGGAGGACATTACCCATGGCAGAGCCCTCTGTGCTCAGAGGGATGATGGGCAAGATGGTTTCTAAGAGGCCATTTGCAAATCAGCGAGTCAAATAACAGATTAAATTACTTTGAAAATAAAAAAGAGTAGTTGTAAAAAGGGGAAGAAGACGATAAAGTATTGAATTTTTCCTTGGGCAATGGGAACTCAGGGTTACACGAGCATTAGAAGGAAAAAGGTAGCAAGAGGGCCTCTGAATATAAGAAGATTTTATATGGTATTGCTTATAAACATCGTGAGGATTTATGTTTTAAAACTGAATATATTACATATACAAAAGTTTCAAAATAAATTGCCAGCAGATGGCAGTGCCCCTACAAAAATTAGCAGCATCCCCTCCCACCAGGGCATGAATTTGGAGCTGAAACCCCAAGGCTGCCCGCAGCACGAACACGRCCAGGCTGCTACAGGTGGTGTAAAAACACCAGAAGATGGGGGCGGTCAGACAGACAGAAGCACGAAAAAAGAAACTTCAGGTTTGTCTAACCATACCAGCTGGCACAGCCAGCAAATGCTGCAGSCTTGCACAGAAGCAATTACAGACAGATTCAAGACTTACCCTCTCCTTGCTCCCTGTGAGAGAGGAAAAAAGGATATTGAAACTAAATAAGTATTTCTTCCACTCTGTACTGACGTCAAGCTTTAAAMCATTCACTAAAGCACCCCAATGCAATGTTGTTTAAAGTCTGTTGTTCCTTCTTGCCCCCATTTTCTCTGCTCTTCCAGGAAATATTTGGTTTTAAGAATAGTAAAGTGACTGGGTTTGGGTTTATTTTAAATACTGCTCCTGATTCTGGAGGTGCATATGGATCCACATCCAGGAATAATCCCCACCCCAGGACTCTGACACAGGAGCACCATGTGGGGCTGACAAAGGTGTCCCTCAGACCCAGAGTGCCAGGAAAGCCAGCCTGCAATGGCCCCACTAACCCAGATGTGCTGCAGCCTAGGGCTGCCTAACAAAAATCTGGCATCAAACAGGTGCTGCTCAATGTTGATCTCATGGCTGTACCAACATCAGCCTTGTGGCCTGCTCCTCTTCCTCACCCACGCTCACCAGCTTCTCCTGCTCTACCATCCCCTTGCAGGAAACCCACCCCCCATGGCAACTCTAGGGCCACATTCTAAAGGACAGAAATGTTGGTTTGGGATTGCCTGAACAAGGTGCCAAATTTCATCTTAAGAAAAAAAAAAAAAAAAAAAAAAAAAAAAAAAAAAAATAAAAAAAAAAAAAAAAAAAACCTAAGAGCTGTACAGAATGGAACAGGTTGAGCTGAACTTGTCTGAAAGCAGACGAGAGGGATAAGTGACCACTGCAGGTCTGTCCACGATTCCTCTGATCCCATGACTGCCCTAAATCTCCCCTCTGTACCTACTAATGTAAAAATGTCAAATAATCCCATCAGGTTTGGTTATATTACTCTAGATTTGTTAAACCAGGGCAGAAATCACTGTGCTGTGAATTTTATTCCTCCTCCTCTGAGTGCAGCGCCAGAGGCACCGGGGGCAGGCTGAGCTGGGCGAAGGTGTTTGGGACATGTCCTGTGTTGGACACAGAGGGGATTTTTGACACTCTACRTCCAAATGCCCCCTCCCCACTGGCTCAGGGGGCTCTAGGCTGAGCACAGAGCAGCGCCCTGCAGGGATGCCCTCACTGCTGTGGGGAGCCCAGCCCAGCAGAAGAGCACACACACAACYTTCTCTCTACTTACACTTCCTCGGTATCAGACATGTTGGCAATTAGTTTCTAGACAAAAGAGAAAGAAAACAAACAAGAAAAAGAAGAAAAAAGGTGTTATTAATGAGTGYACCTCATAAAAAATACCAAGGCAGAAACAGATGGATCGACATTTGAGGATAAAGAAAGCCAAGCACCTGCTTTCCCACACAGCAAGCAGTTCCCCACCAACACTGACATTCTGGGAGAAGCACAGACCATGTCAGAGGACAAGGGAGGGSAGGAGGAAAATATCATCGGGAAAGGCATATCCCATCAACCCAGCTGCTTCCCACAAGCAGACCCAGGGGCTGCCTAGTCCCAGCTTTAAATTAAAAAACACCCAGAGCTCAGGGAGACAGGCAAGGCCAGGATGTTCTCCTGCACCCAGCTGACGTTTCTGTTGCTCCAGCAAGATCAGAGAAATTTTTCCTTCTTTTGTGCTACCACAAGTGAGAAGGTACCAGCTCCTAAGCCTCAGAGTTAAAAAAAATAACTGAAACTACCAATTTACCTAGAGATAAATACTTATTTGTCTGCACCCAGAAGTKTGTCTGGTTTTTGCAACTGATGAGTGAGTGAAAAATAATTTGTTGATTAGTAGATGATGAAAACCAGCCACATGCCTGGTTAGGCAGTTCACACTGATATAACCATTTCTGTGTAATGCAACACTGGCTTTCCTGAAAGCATCAGCTGTCCTGAGGCCAGGGGAGAAGATGAGGAAAGGCCCCCTGAAATTGTCTCCAAATCCACAGTAGGTCTTAAATTAGAAAGCCAGACTTCTCCTTGCTGGCCCAAACCCTGACTTTCATGACTTCATTATTCAGCTGATATATGAGAGATGTCTTGAAGGAGCAGGTGGGCTGACTTAGGTTCAAAAGGAACAACTGCAGCTCAGCAGCTTTCTATTTCAGAGGAAGGCAGTAATCCCACAGGCTCCAAGCCTGCCCTATAAGGGATTCTCTCCATTCCCCAGCAATGACCTTGGGCACCATACGTTAACATCAACAGGATTTAAAACCCCCATGTTCCAAGGAGAGATAAACAGCCAACTTTTTTTTTTCTTCTTTTAGTTCCTCATTGATTCTCTTTCTGAAATTCAGCACTGCCCTGGAAGTAGTGCCAGCAGTAGCTGTGTTATGATCTGAGCAGAGGTGTGGGATGGGAGGGCAATCTACTGCCAGGACATGAGATTTGGGTTCAGTGGTCACCTAGTCCCATGCTGCTTTTAACTTTGTAGCTGTGGTTGCCCACACCTCAAGTGCAACAGCCATCCAAAGGAGTACTTTGGGGGCTTTAGTCCTAGCAGGCAGGGGGAGCARGGAGAATTATGTTTGGAAGGAATTTCAGCTTTTGAAAGGCTTTTCTGCTCACCAATTCACACTGCTGCTTCTATTAATTACTTGAAYGCTACAACACTGCTGGTCATTCTGCCCTGGTCTTTTCAGTCTAGATTTCCTAGAATCTTCAGGATGAAGACTTGCACTTACTATATGTTCAGTGGCTCAGAATGTTAGCAGTCTGATTTCAGCCTCCAAAAATTATTCAAATATTAGTAACAATGCTTGTTGGTTTATGCAACAGGACAGCAGAGCTTCTTCAGGCAAAAGCCTGTAGAGGGAACCTGCCTGACGCCCAGCTATTGGCTTCTTCCAAAATACATGTTCTATAAAGACTCAGAGCAATGGCCAATCCTCCCATGGATTAAGCTTTTATAAATACAGCTTTCCTTCTTCCCAAGGTGGAGGATTAAAAAAAAAAAAAAAAAAAAAANGGCTTTTAAAAGGCTGTGGGCTAAACTCCTCTCTCATTGCAGTAAGAAGAAGAGTAATACCACTAAATGTGAAGAAATCAGCTGGAGAGCCCCGTCTGTGCAGAGAGGGAGTGCGTCTGTTCCATGCAGGGCAGGCACACAGCGCTTGTTCTTTCCAAGGCAATTGAAGTCAACGGGAGCCTTTGCAATCAGGCTTTCCATTAGCAGTTATTGGAATGAGCTCATCTAGGCTCCAATTTAGCTCTAAGGACATCTTGCTGAGGGTTGTCACATTGGCTGTTCCCCTACCCCCTTCCATATTTGTTAATCCAAGCGCTGCAAATGCGAATGGGATTTTGCATGGCATCTGTCCGTGTGCTATAAAAGCGGAGTGAGAATGCCAGCATCTCTGACACCATAAGACCCCAACCCTGAGGGGATTTCTTGGCCCCAGATAAAATGAATTAATAACCAGTGCATTGGCACAGTCTGCACAAAGATGAGCCAGACGCAGGAACCCCACAGGCGAGGGCAGGGGGGACAAAAAAATCCAGGGGAAGATCACAGGTTTCAGCCTCGCAAGGGCCAAACATTCAACCAGATTTGGTTCCTCTGTCAGGAGAAGCTGGAATTGAGGCAGCAGCTGCCTACCACTGCCCTGGCTGCAAAGGTGAAAAGGTTTGGCTTCAAGAAGAACAAGGTGTCTGTCCACTTCATGGCTTTCAAAAGCCATCTGGTCCCTTAAAGCCAGGGGCAACACGCAGGCTGTCATAGCTGCAGCCAACCAAGACAAGAAAGGCTCTTTGATGCCCAGCACTATCCACACAGCTATCTCTGTCATCAAAGCAGCCAGCAAAATTGGACTATATTTACATCCAAAAGGCAATAAAGAAAGCAATCTGTTAAGAGCRGCAGTTTTTGCAGTTAGGATTAAGTTCGCCTGAAGGCAATGGAAAGTCTCCAGCTGGCTCGGGATTACCCTTTGGTGGAAATTACTTTACACACAGCAAATGTGGCCCAGGATTAAGGCTGTTAGCACCTTCAGGCAATAATTGGGCTTTGTTTGTATAGGGGTGGAAAAATGGATTCTGGTCTTGACTGAGGTTTAGGGATGTAATAAAATCAATTAGTTAATACTGCCCACCCTTTGGAAGGAAATCAAAACACATGGGAAAGTTTCACCAGGCAGAAAACTTCCTCACTGCTCCCACCACTTCAAGGTGACAGCAAAAGTTATTTTCTGAATTTTGTTCAAGCCAAGCAGGTCACTGGAAGGACAAGTATGCCAATSCTTAGCCTCAGGTGGGCAGGAATACCATGTCCCTTTTGGCCCCAAATGCTCCTGGCCTCAGCTGAAAGAGCAGAGCCAGCACATCCCAAGAAGCCTCTTAGCAGCTGAGAATGCACCCGGGAGGGGGAAYGGGCTGCCTTGCACCTCCAGGCCATCCCTGGAAATAACCCAGCCATCAATCATCCCCTCCCAAGCCAGGCCATACAAGGTAGGCAAGGTAGCAAGAGTCCTACAGAGAGGGGGCATGACAAAAGTGGCCATGCATGGGCAATGGGACCTGGCAGGGACAGCTCTCAGACATTCAAGAATTCAAGATTCACCAAGAACCATATGGCCCTTCTGTCCCAGCAGGAGCTACTGCAACCCCACTGTACGGATTTTTTAATACAATATGTATCTATATTGAAATATATGCATATTGCACACATACATCAGAGATACAGAAATATATGCATATACATCTACTTCTTTTAATATCTATTTCTTCCATCCCTCTGCCTCCTCCCTTTGTTTCTGAGCTGCTCAGCACCTTCCAGCAGAAAGGGGCYGGAAAGTGAAGCACCCAGCACAGCACTGATGCTGAAACAGGGCAGCAGGACCCAAGCACTGCTGCGGGGTCCACTGACACACAGCAAAATCCCAATTCCCTGTCCCAAAATCTACCCTTCATCCTCATCTTCAGGGTGGTATGAGCTGTCTGATCCCTGCAAGGGATTCTCTAGAAATAACAAAGCTGAGACAGAGMACAAAAAGCCAATGACTGTGCTTAGCTCATACCCCCTGCCTTTCCTTGGCCTGAGGTTCATCCAGGTTGCAACACAGYAATAAGAACACCCAGTCCAACCATCCACCTGGCACTACCACTGCAACCCCTAAACCACTCAACCCTGTCACCCAGCACCTCTGAACATCTCCTGGGGATTCCACCACCTCCCTGAGGGAGGCTGCCTGTCCTGGCAATCGCCTACAGCCTCGCTGGAGTTGCTCCACACCAGTGGCACAGCTCCCACCCAGACTGCTGGCACCAGGGTCACCTGTGCTGGCATCTCTCCTGCCTTTG
>NW_026623397.1:916545-927153 GCF_030028575.1 Malurus melanocephalus
TTTGTGACTTCAAACTCCTTCACTACTCTGGCCTGASCATACAAAAATCACATTTTTATTCTTTCCTTGTGGGAGGGGGCAGTTTTCCATRACCACATCTTTTTTCTTGAATCTCCCTTTAGACCTACAGCCAGAAGCTCGCTGATGGCCCTGCCCTTCGTGCCTCCTGTCCCAGCCATCCCTTTCTCCAGGTGACAGGGGAGGGAAGGTCAGCATTTTGTCCTGCTGCTGGAGAGAGTTTTCCCTGAGTGCCCTAAAAGATGATAGTTTCCAGCCCCACCTCTTGGTTTGGAAGGATCTATTCTCCCACTATTGATCCTTGAGAGCTCAAAGCACCCAAACCTCTGTGGGTGACATGAGCTTTGTGAGATACCCAGCTTAAGCCAGGAGGGAGAAGTTCCTTTTGCTTAGGATTCTGTGTCAGACCCCATAAGCTGTGGACCCCATCTCTCCCCGGGTGCTTTTCCATTCCAGCCAAGGCTCATCCCTTCTGCAGTGCTATCCCCCAGCAGCACCCCTTGCCAGGGATCCCACTTACCTGGGAGGAGTGAGAGAAGCACCAAGCTCCCTGTCGGAGGGGACGGGCAGGCTGGGGTCTGCGAGCGTCCCAAGGTGATGCCGCTCTCAACTTATAGTGACATTTGATCGTCTGGAAGAGCCCATTGGCCCCAGACTCCCTGCGCAGGGCAGGGAAGGGAAGGGAAGGGAGCGGGGATGGGCGGGGAGGGGATGAGATGGAGGGGGAAGCAAGGGAAGGGGGGAAAAAAAGGTCACACCATGTATAGGAGCAGCTGCAGGAATTGCACAGATGATGCTAACATGGGAGGGACATGTTTGGAGAAAAAAACCTCCAGGGCTTATGTTTCTATATTTACAACCCAACAGGCAGGCAGAGCTTGAAGAGGGGTATCTGAGGCAAAGGCACCTCAGAAACAAATTGGGGGGCCCCTATAACTTCGTGGTGCACGGTCACTGCTAAAAACCTGGTTGTGGCACCCAGGACCTCTCAGTCTCAACACACAGCAGCAGCCTCCACCCTCCCCTGTGGGCAGGGGCTCTTCCCGGCTGCCCCTCCACATGCGGAGGGTTCTGGCTGCACCCCAGAGCACAAGCCGGAGGAAGGCCTGTGGATCTTCCACATCCAAAGCTCTTAGAAACCAATAGTCACAGTCATGGGAGAAGGCAGAGGCACTCGGCACMCGTGTCACCTCGAGCGTGTCAGTGTCACAGCGCTGTGGCACACACACACCTCTCACTGAGATTGATGGGGCTGTGCCGCACACCAGGGCTCCAGGGGACCTGGAACAGAAAGCGAGAGAGCAGGAACGCAGCAGAAGAGCTTATAAGCCTTTCTTAGCGTGATGTGGAAGCATTATTTAAATAAGGACCCGCTTGGGAGGGCMAAGCCCAGGTGGCTGCAGCCGGGATGGCTGGGGCGGTGCCGCTGCCAGAKCGCTCGCCACAGTTGCGTGACTGTTCCAGCAGAGGATTGCAGTGCTTCGCACAACCCTCTGCTGCACGGTTTCCATTTCACTAAATATCCCAGGCCTCAGCTTCCCATCCCTTCCCTCCCACCCTCTCCCCTTGGCAGGGCTCCCCAGCAGCACAGCCTGTGCCCTCCCGTGCGCCTGGCAGCTCCGGCACCCCMTTCCTCCCCGCCTGCAGGAGCGGAGGAGAACTTTGGAGCTGTGGGGCAGGCGATATTTTTGGCTGAGGTCACAGATTGATTCCTGCCCACTCTTTCCCTGCTGCTTGCAAGAAAGGGTGCCCATSTGAGGATGTAGAGACAAGCTTTCAAAGCCGTGGAGCGGGAGCAGAGCGCTGCAGCCTCCCAGGCACCAGGTAACATGCACGTGTTAAAATCGCCGCTCCAGCTGTCCCCCAGCTAATCCCGTCACCTCCCTCCCGCAATCACCTCTAGCCAATGCTTTTGTTACTTGTCGGGGGGGAGGGGGACAGCGTGTCCATCCTCAGCACCCTGGCTTGAAGTGGGAATGCGCTGGGTGGGGGAGATGGGTGGGCACCCCGTGCTGCTGAGAGCAGCAGCTGCATGGGGACAGCAGCCCCGGTAACATCACACCCACCGGCCGGCTGCAGCTCTGCCCAGAGCCTAACACAGCAAACCGGCTTGCACACCGTGCTTTTGGGAACCGCCGAGCGTTTCTGCAGCCTTCCACTGGCTCATTTCCCTCAAGCGCTCCASCAGCTGGGCACGACTCCAGCAAATACCGTGTTTGCCCAAACCAGCAGCAGAGCGGGGATGCATGGGAGGAGAGGCTCCCAGCTGTTTGCCCTTGCCTATTGCAGGGGGCCAGTTTGGCAATGGCATTCCCCAGCCCCCTGTGCCTCCCTGCCAGCTGTAGACTGTCCCTGCTGCTGACGGGACATTGCAGCCCGGGTCTGTCACGCCAAGGACCCGATCAATGGGTTCGAAAGGCAGCACGTGTCAGCAAGTGCATGTGAAGGCTGGGCTTAGAGCAGGCTGGTTCCCAGCAGATGTGAGCCTGAAGGCTCCCGTGGGCCCAGTTGGTGCCACCCTTTGGCAGGAGCAGTGTGAGCACCCCACAGGGCTGCCCAGCCTGCCCGCACTGGAGCAGCGCTGCTCATGCACAGTGACACTGCCAGGCACTGATCGTGTCGTGCAGATCTCACCCCGAGCATCTCCACGAACCAGAGGGTGGTACAAGACATGGGAGGGACAGGCAATCAGACTTCTCTCTGCTGCAGCTCCACTTTCCAATAGATGAGAAGCAAACATTKCTGCCTGCAGTATCCTCTCAGCTCCTTACCTGGACGTGTCAGGCAGCTGATCCAGACACATCCACCCTTACAGCACGTGTCACATCCGTGCTGTCTCCCCCATCATCACAACCCGGGAGCATGGCCTTTCTGCTCAGTACTGTCCCAAAGGACATCTGTGCCTCCCGTGGGCTGCCCCTGTCACAGTACTCATGTCCATGTCACATATACTGTTTCCAGTCCCAGCACGATCTGGACCCCTCTCCCCACAGCACTGAGGGCACCTCCTCCAACCCTCCATGTGCCTGATGCACACACCTTACATTTGCTCTTCCATCACSTGGTTCACAACCACAGCTCATTCCCACAGCCCAGTTTATATTTGTCCTTTCTCCCCTTTGTGGGTCTGTATATCCACTTCAGCGTGTAACTGCAGCCTTCTCCAACATTTGTTGGATGCCTTAGCCACAGATCCTGTGCTTTTCACACATWCTCTGAGTCCAGTCCTTATTTCACCTCTTGATTCCATCACACAGCAGTTTCATTCACAACCTGCCACATTTTCATCATCAGCTCTGCTCTAGGACACGTATATATTCTGTGCTGTCCTGACATCACCTCTTCTCCCTAAATCAGCAAGGTTACTGAAACTCTCCTTTGAGCGGCCACACGCAGCCAGGCCAGCCTAGAGAGCAAGCAAACCACTACCAAGCTGCTCCCAGAGAGCAGATGAGGGAGAGATGTGCCTGCAGCTACCAAAAGCTACCCAGTTTCATCAGGGGAGGGAGCAGCAAGCACCCATCATGGGAGAAGCCACTCTCTGCCAGCAGCTGCCAGGTTTGGAGACAGCACCAAGGCGAAAGAGARCAGGCAGGTAACAGACATGAGCCAGGGTCTCAAACCACAAAAAGTCCAGCTGCCAGCTGACCTCAGGCCAGAGCCTGGCATACTTTACTGTGACAGCACCTGGGAGAGGGTATAAACCAGTCTCCCTCCTTGCCCCAGCTCTAGTTCCTGTTCAGAGATCTAGACAAATTTCCAAAGGTAGCCCAGACCAATGTCACATTTCTTCATGGCAGGTAGGAACACCCAGACTGGCTGTTTGAGATGGGCTATAGGAATTCATTGCATTGCAGGGCCATTTGCAATCTTGCACTTGTAATCAGCCCTTCTAATCTTTTCTGGCTTTTGGTTGACWTATTACAGCAGCCAGTGCACTCTGGGGAGATGCTTTCACACACAGAGCACACACATTAGCCCTGATAATTTTACAAACTGCATAAAGATGGGTACTTGGGTCAAACACCTCAGTGTGTGTTTTGTTTGGGTTTTAGGTTTTTTTTAAATATCCTTTCCCTGTGCTCGTTGCACAGCAGTCAGCAGGCAGCATTTTCATGGATCATTGCCTCCTATGGCTGGTTAATACTCAGCCAGTGAGCTGAAAAAGCACTGGAAAAGTTCATCTGAAAACCTCTACAGCCCCGGAAGTCAGAAATCCTACACGTTCATTAAAGATTACAGAGTTTGTAAATAAAATCAGCTACATTCCTCCCATAAAAGAGGTACTCTTTTACAAGCCAGGAGAGATGAAATTTCTGAGATAGGCATTGCTGTATCTCTATGCACCCCTTACTCTCCAACACTGAACAAAGTGCTCTTCAGCTTCCAAAGCAGACTTTGCTTTGGCTCRTGACTCGGGCAAGAGGAGCTCCTGAGGTCCTTCCTCACCCAAATTCAGCCACGACTCTGCACTTTCACCTTCATGGCAGAGCGACAGAGGAACTTGCACTGACACCTTCTGTCATTCAGAAATGGTTAAGTTATCCAAGGTTAATTTAGTTGTAAGGAAAATGTGTTTTACTTGAGTTCACCATCTGAATGTTTCTTTATACCCCCTCCTCTCCAAACTTTGAATGCTTTCAAAACAACGCTTTTTACTTTTTTGCATCATACAGATATTTTGGCATGTTTGTCTGCTTATAGCAGATACCTTGAAATAATTGAAGTTATCCAGAAAAATGCTTTAAGCTGACTGGGAAAGTGTGGGGATGTGTTTTTCTGTTTTGTGAAACTCACTTATAAACCTTTTACCACGATTCAGAGCAGAGAGGAAATGAGAATCACAAAAGCCATTTAAGAAGGCAAAGTAAATTTTTATCCAGTTCCCCCATGCCCTTTCTTCTCCTTTTCTGCCCCAGAGAAAGGGATTCTGCAGGGGGGTTTAATCAGCAGCTCAAGGTTAGAGTAGATGTCCTGTGTTCATTGAACACTCTTTCCAAGTTAATTGAAGTAGCTGTCAATAAAAAGGCAGATCAGATAGTGGCTAAGTAAGTGCGCTCAGAGAAAGGACAGAATATAAATATATATAATTAATTAWTTTCTCTTCCTGGGCAAAATCCAATGACCTGTTTTATGCAGCCAGACAAGAAGAGATCAGAATAGCCTTAAACTTTATAACCAGTTCCCCTAAGTATCAGCAGACCCCTGTTACTTTACTGGTGATGACACAATCCCGGAGAATCAAACAACCCAAATGGGCCAAGCAAAGACTGTTTTTCCTCCCTGGCTCCTTTAACACCATCSACTTGGCACTTGGGCTCAGGATCTCTGTCCTTGGATGCCTCTCCTTTCCCCAGAAGTGACCTGGTGCTGTGTTTGCCATGCACAGTGATGCCGCTCAGATACAGGCAGAGCAAGCACTTGCCAAGCTGTGGGTTCACTTACCTGAGCCTTGGAARGTGGCTGGGGAACTTCAAGGTGCCTACACCTTCTCCTGATGGTGGCTTCATGAAAGCACAAAGGCTCAGAGGCATGACAAAGAGAATATAAGGCAACAAACGAGCATTCTCTTATTAATGACTTCATTACCTGTGTATGCCTCCATCCACTTTTATCCTTGTTCTTCCATGGAGGTCTCTGGTGTGTCATCCACTTTGTGAAACTTGGTTGGTAGAAATATCTGCCTGTCTTATCCCCTCTTAGTCTGCAGGAAGAGAAGCTCTACATCTTTGCACGACAGAAGGGGATCCAAACACTCCCTGCTTCAGCGTGGGCAAACACAAGGCAGCCCTCTGCATCATTCTTTACAGCACAGGTGCAAATGCATGCATTTGGCTGGTGTGGTGTCAGTGGTGACAGTGGCAGAGCAGGGTAAAATGTGTCCTTGGGCATTCCTAAAATCTGTTAAACATTCTAATGTTTTAACATTACAAATCATTCAGATTTGTAATATGCTGTTTCTTTAGTTTCCAGTTGCATTGTTACGTCCTAGTAGGTTTTTTTTTCCCAACAAAATCTTCAGTATCAGGAGCACACAAAGTCACTAGCACTCCTAAAAGACAAGGGCAGTTTTGAGACTCTGAAGTTGCCAGTCAAAGAGGGATTAACTGCATTAGGGTATTTGCATGAAGGATCGAGCGCCTACCCCAAATCCTTCCACAGAGCTGCACTGCAGTGAGGAGCAGYGTGTCCTGCAGAGCCAGGCAGGATCTCACCAGTCATCAGTGAGGCAGAGAGGAAGAAAGCAAATGGAGAGCTCGCCTCTCCCCCAAAACCCCAGCACACACATCCCTTCCCACAAGAAGGTGGATACAGGAAATGCTTCRCTACCTTGATCCATGACAGAGTAACTCCAAGTCAGATTAGAGATACATTAATGCATGGGGTCAATGAGCAACAAGGYTTAGCAGGGAGAAGTAGCAAGAATTTGGCTTCAGCAATTTGACTTCAGAATTTGCTCACCAGCATCTCAAAAGCCATATGAAACAGGCCATGGCTAACATGGGTAAACCTGCTTTGTAAATCTCCAGGAAACTGCTCTCATGTGCCCCATCCTCCTGGGAGCATGTCTAACCTCTCAGCTACCATGGCATTCACACTTACAGGCTCCTGAAAGGCTTGGGAAAAAGCAGAACCTGGAAAGTCAGCTGTAGAAAGGGATGAAATGCCCTGAGGCCAAGAGGCAGTAAATACCTGCAYGGTGGCTGGGCAGCTCACAGCTTGYCCAGGACCAAGGAGRGCACTGGTGCCATCCTTACCCACCCCACTTGAGCAGACTTGGCCAAGATCTTTGGGTGCAACTGCCCGTGTAACCCCAACCAAAATTCACCAAATGAATCAACTCCAACCCCCTGCTCTCAGTGCAGCATTTCCTACACTTGCATCCTCTGCACACAGAGCAYGGCCCTCGCCAGGAACAAGCAAAGACAGGACCAGAGTTTGCTTTCTTCCTCTCTTGGGAAGGTAACAATTGAAGCACAGCTCCAAAATTTGCATTTTGCAACCCTGACTTTTGCAAAACAGTAAATCTTAYGGCCAACTTGAAAAGCCTCCAACTGGTTTCATTGCCTGGAGCTACTCTGCTAGAATAGCTGTCCTGGCAGCATTGCCATCCTCTGCCCTTCACCTCCCCGGTACTTGAGATGCCCAACKTTGCAGGGCCAAAGCTGGGAGCACGCAATGGTGTTACTCGATAGCCCCTCTTCACGCTAATTTTAGGTGATGGAACTTTTTGTGCTTTTAAAAAGTTRCTTTATTTATTTTKGAGAARCCTCTTGTACTTATTGGCTATCAGYTTTTCCATCTGATATTTTGAACTTACCCACAGTAAGCTCTGAGAGTCACAAGAAACCAGCACCTGGCATGATCTCAAAGGAACAATCACCTCTTTATTGTGTAAACTGGAATGAGTAACATGATGCACCCAACATGCAAATGATTTCAGATGGAAACAAATTACACATCGGTAAGTAACGCATTTCTTTTTGTTCTTTTTAGTTAATATTGAGCGCTGATTTTTCAGTGGTAGACTGTTGTTCTATCACTCAGTTGTTTGCTTTGGGCCATGTCCTTGCTGTATCTGCTTTAGACAACTATGGCACAATCCCCRTGGGATTCAGGAGATCCTGTCAGGACACCCTAGATCTAGACTAGACATCTCTCCAAAGATAAAGGGTGGGGTTTGAGCATTCAAGATACAGCCTGGGTCTCATCCTCACACTATTACATGACAGTGAGGATGATGACTGAGCACCAGGATGGGAGTCAGGACCAATGCCTGGAGCTGCTGTTTTATGTCCCCAGAGGAGGTGGGCAAGGTAGGAACCAGCCAAGGTGCTCACAGCAACCAGTCAGTCACCCCACCACCTTGGGGACAACCCACCTACCCAACCAAGCATCTCCTTGAATAATTACACTTGCAGTTTGCTGCTTTCATGCCTTAAAGTGCTCCCTTGGATAAATCCCAATGATGCCTTCCCCTTACTTTCCCTCAACCTTTCCCCATACATCTCACCATTCTCACAAGTCCCAAAGCCCATGAMACTTTTTTCTATTTATTCAATGCCTGCCTTTAGCATTTCCAAACCACTATTTCTGAAAGTTATCAGGAAGAGATGAAACACCTTTCTGAAAATTTGTCATCTAAATCAAATCATTCCTCTGCAACCAAAACCTTCAGGGGACTCAATGCAAAATCCCAGAGAAGTCACCCATGCTCTGTCTCATCATCAGGATCCTTGAAATGGGTCCATTTTAAAGTAAATCCTAGCTCTAACTGCATTTCTGTCAATGTGAGAGCCATTCTTTAACTGGTTACAAATAGCTATATAGATATACATATATATATATATATATGCACACATATATGCACCATCAGGGTAAGTATCTTGAGCTGGCAAGGAGTTACCAACAGAACAAYCTCAGAAGCTTGTTCAGCAGCATATCAGCTGCCACCTCAGTATTTATAGCCACCCTGCTCTTTGAGCTTGTTTATTTTCCTTCCCAAAGGTGGTGGTGGCAGGAGGCAAAGCTCTGACATTCAGGCTCAGGTGTCCCCAAGGCTGACCTTTCCTTCAACGAGCAGAAGCTGCAGACACATTTCAAGGAACAAAGTCATTTAAAAACTCTTGACTCKTGTGCCCATTACCTCACTGAAGGCYCAGTGCAGAGCTRCGAGCAAGGGTTGAGCAGAGATCTGTTAATTAGCATGCACACATGTACATTAGGATGGATGTGAAAATGAGCTATAATTATTATATACCTGGAAAGAGAACCAGATGAAGTCCAGCCCTTGGTCTCAAGGCAGAATAAGGACTATATAAAGACATAAATAATGGAAAACTCAAGTCTATTTTGAGKGTTAAGTTTCCTCCGAGTATAAATAATGCCATTTTATGGCATTCCAATGACCATGGACCATGTTTTTCAATCCCATCTTGCATCATTTAAAGAATCATCTGGTAAATCCTGTTGGGAAAAAAAAAAAAAAAAAGCAGCCCTGAATCCTGCCTCAGAAAGACGAGCAGCACATTTCAGTACCACTGGATGTATTTCAGAGCAGATACTGCCAAAAGGATATTCCTCTTCTCCATGATCTAGACAAGACAGGTAAAGAAGGAAGTGAACAAAGTGTACCTCAAGGTATGCCCCAAGTTCAGAGCACTGAGAGCCCACATCAGGGTTCCAGCCCCGCTCTTTGCCAGTGGGATGGCAATTTGGGTTAGCATGGCAGCACAGGGGATGCAGGTAACCAGCAGATACAGGGGACCAGGAAAGCATCACTTTTCTCCACCAGGCTTCAAGGGTAAGCCTAATCCTTCAAGAAAGACTCACTCAGTGTGACAATTTGYCCTTATCAGGCTCAAAATGCAGCAGTCTCAGGAGAAGATAGAGCTACRGTCTCATAGCAAAAGGCTCTGAGATGCAGTGCAGCAAAAAACACAGTGCTGTGAAAAATGAACAGAGGGAGGACATGGAGTAGACAGCTACTGGCTGACACCAGAGCAGCACCAGCCTGCTCTCCTTCACTCACAAAAGCAGCCAMAAGTCCCTACAGTCTCCTGCTGAGGGAAGGTATGAGCCTCCATCCCTTCATCCCCTCTCTTAGCACATCCAGCACATCTGGGCTGTAGYATCCCTTTTTTCCTTTTTGGGGAGGTTTCAACGATTCTGGTAACTCCAGTGCCACTCCCACCAGCATGTGCACACCATGTTCCGTTGGGAGGAGAAACAGCACACCATAAAGTTAATTTAACAGTGCAARCATTTCCCCTGGCAGATGTAATACCTCATAAAGAGCTGCACACACGTGCTCCAAGCCCATTCTTTCCCTGGTCCCTGACCACCACTAGAGAGCTCTGGTCTCCCATAACCTGCTCACTTCTCTGCTGTGATCAGAACGTGAATTACYGCAGTTGTTTATAGAAACCACATCTAGGTCCCTGTGGGCTTTAAGTGGAGAAAATATACTCTGCAAATTAACTCTCCTTAGAGAAGGATCTCACACAAACAGCCTTTGGGGCCTTCTCTGCCCTCTCCAAACTGGCAGGGCACCAGATTAGTAACTGGAGAAGTTCTCAGCCATCATTTCCACCAGCCAGCTACAGACAGAACCATGCTGAAAATTGGTGCACCCAGCTCACAAACATGCCAAGGCCAAACATTGCTGTTTGCACCTCAGGCCAGGACATCTCTACACACCCCACCCTGCTCCTCCAGCCTCACCTGAAACTCCCAGCACAGCAGAGGAAAGGCTGAAGGGAGGAAAATGAAGCCAGATGGTCTTCATGCTCTCAGTGCTTTGAAGAACACAAGACTCTTGAATTCYTACCTCCTGGAGATACAGCAGAGAATGGAGAGAACAAGGGTACCAGCCAGCAGAAATATAAAATCAAGAAGTGATATCAGAATAATGTTCGTCCTTACCTAACTTTGTTAAAGCACTAGGATAGCAGAAACTCTTCATTGCCTCTACACCATGAAAGGGCTATTACTTGGAAGGACACCCCCATAAAAAGGTTTTCCATAAAAAGGTAGATAGTTCCAGATAGAGTCATCAGCTCATTAGTGTGCTGGGTTTCAGGACAGACA
>NW_026623397.1:928657-943401 GCF_030028575.1 Malurus melanocephalus
AAAAAAAAAAAAAAAAAGTCGAAGAGTCACATAGAAAGTTTAAACAGGGATGAGTTTTGCCAGCTGATCTAGTTCCTTTCATCCATCAAGAGGCAGTGTGGGGCATTGCACATACCCCAAGAGGGGTCAGGCTGTACCCAAAGCAACTGACAGCAGTCAGGAGAAGAGAAACATCCTTCAATTATCTTCTGTGGAGCAGAGGAAATAGTGGCGTGGAGGGTTGCATTGAGCCAGGACCAAGCTCAGCTGCAAGAGAAGAAAACAACACGGTTATGGATCCCATTTGGCCTCTCATGAGCAATACCCTGGGCTGAACAGGGGCTGTATCTTCTCTAGCAAATACAGGTGGGTTTCTCCCACCCATTTTCACAGAGCCCTGTGAAGCAGCCCTTAGGGCTGTGGCATAAGTGAAGCACGCAAGGTGTGTCAATAGTCATGGCAGAGGAGATGCCGAGGGCTGCATGCCCGGCAGAGGTCACGGCCGCACTCCTGCCACGCCGTGTCCCACCCCGAGGAGGAGATTAGCAGGTTTCCTCCCAARCCCAAGAAAGCCACTCAAGCAGAGTGTTCCCACAGCCCCCAGCAGCCACAGCTCTGTTTGGGACCATCTGCAGCGGTGTTGGGTTCCTGCAGCTCTCCATCTGCTCCACGCACGACAGCTGGTGCAGCCRAGGGACTCCAGCACACAGATGACTTTTCCATCACTTGATAAATGACTCCTGCCTGCTGACACTCTCCCCACTATTCCCAATTTGGGGCTGACTGCAAATGGAGCCAAGTCAGGAGAGCAGTTAGGGTCCAAGAGTGGGTGAGCACCCATCCACCCATGGAAACTCACCCAGCAGAAGGAAAACTTAACCCTTTAAAAGCCTCTCAATTTCYAKGTCCAGTWCCTTCTAGCTTATCACAAACCCACMCAAGTTTCTCAGGCAGTACTTGCCCTGCTGTCCCTGGGGTTTTCAGGTCCAGCCTTTCCACTGGCAGTAAGACAAGTCAGTCTRTCCCTTTACTTCTGCTTCATTAGGTGGCAAGGGGGAAGACAAATSTTCCTTATTGCAGTATTTCTCCTGAGCATGCAAAGCTCTGAAGGAGACTCAAAGCCATGCATGACAGGGAAGACAAACAAATTAAGARCTGCTTTCCTTTTGCTGTCTCTCAGCATCTCACTGCTCCATTAGTCAAGCACACAGATTCCAATACAGCCATGTGCCATGGAAGTTACCACCCATAAGGTCTCCAAGACCCACAGCACAGCAGGTTTCCAGTCAGATGGAATGCTGAGATAGCAGTAAGAGTAATTTTTAAGAGCACAGATTATCGAAAGAGCAACAAGTCTTGAGGTTTTACAGCACAAAGCAGACTCAGACTCTGAGAGCAGAGGGAAAATTTTCCTGCCTTGTGCATATTAAACTTTCCATTCTGGGAGCCCCCATGCCCTCCTCAGTAGCATCTGGCTTTGTTTGCAGCAAGATCCTTCTCTGACTCAGGTGAGAAGCTTCATTTTTCTGGAGTGCAGCAGTCCATAGGACAAGGAAAACACTCAAAGAGCTGCTCAGTAGYTGGGAAGTTCATTGCCCTGCCTCTTTAGTATTCCCTACACAAGCCTGAAGCAGGTCAGCCTTATAAATCTGGTTTAACAGTGTTGCTGGATCATAGCTCATCTTGTAGTACAGGCTGTCCATGGGACCACATTAAACAGGAGCAGATGAAGTCATTCCACAATAAATCCTACCATTAGTTGCATTTATTTGCTCACCCTTCAGCAGATTAAAAAAAAAAAGAAGGCACAAAAAAACTCATAAGCAATTACCAATTCCTACACAAACAAAGAGAGTACWGTCACACAAAAGTACATACATGTCCCTTCAACTGAGACATTTTGGCTTTCTGATCCAGGAGAATCTAAGATACCCATGAGGTTGGGGAGGAAAGCAGGTATATGATAAAGGATTGGGCTCTCAGCCTTTTTTGGGGACAGTGCAGACTTGCTTTATTCCAGGAGATACTGTAAGAGACAAATCCTAATCACAGCCCTGTACCTAAGGAATGAAGCTGATAAGACACTGGGAATGCCCAACAGTTGTCWCCCCCAGCTGACACAAATCCCCTCCAAGCCCCCTCACAGAAACAGAAGGTCTCTCATGCCTACAGCTGAASTAAATCATGGAATGATAAAATAGCTTGAATGGGACCTTTAGTTGAAAGGGACCTTTAAAGGTCACCTAATCCAACACCCATGCAACRAGCAGGGACATCTGCAACTAAATCAGGCTGCTCAGACCCCCACCCAGCCTGACCTGGAATGTTTCCATGCACCACCTCCCTACAAAACCTGTTCCAGTGTTTCACCACCCTCAGCATAAGAAAAYTTCTTCCTTATATCTAGCCTGAATCTACCCTCTTTTCMTTTCAAACCTTTATCCTTTGTCCYATTACAACACACCCTACTAGAAYATTGTGGCYTTTTAACTTGTAAMCAGGACTTGTAAGAAAGATGRGGACAGRTAAAGTGTCCTCATGGTCCTCTCTTTTCCAGGCTRAACAACTCTAACTCTCAAGTCTGTCCTCACAGAAGCATTCCATCCCTCTGATAATTTTTGTGATCCTCCTCAGATCCATGTCTCTCTGGTACTGAGTGCAGCACTTGCTTGGCACTGCCTATACCCTGCCCACCACCTCTGTTCTGGAGGACAGCTCATCCACCATGGTGAGGGCTTGACCTTGAAGCTTTTGAGCTCAACATGCCACCTCTTCAGTGCTTTTGTTTACTGCTGCCTTTTAAAAAAAGAAGTCATCCTTCTCCCCCCATCCCCAACAAGTTTTGGCAGACACCCCACCTGCCTGCTGGGTGTGGATCCCCTTCCCAGCCCAATGCTGACAGCAGCACTGCAAGCCCAGAGCCAGCCCTGGGCACTCGAGCACAAATAGCTGTCGTGCACTTTGGAGAGTTCTGTTCAGGATGGTTTTCCCCGCACGGTAGGTATCATGTTACACACCCACACTAACCAGAGCAGGCTGGGAGCCACCAGGAAGGGAGCACAAGCCATGAAATAAAGAGCCCCCCTGGGCAAGCCTGACATCACCCTGCCCTCCTCTTCCTGCTTTCAGGATGCTCAGTTGCATCCAGCACCAGGATTAAGGGGCTCAGTGATTTACGCCTCATTTCATAGCAAAACTCAGCAACTCTGCGGTGAGCAAGAGACMGGATAGAGTCAGATTTCCTTCCTGGGGCTGCCAAAGAGTCACTGCAGGTCAGAGGCTCTTTGGAGCTCCACAGCTTGCTCAGGAAGAGAACTCCAGAGAGAACTGAGACTAGTTCAATCCTGCTATCCCCAACACAGACCCTCAGCTCCACGGTGCTCAGCAATCACTGAGCTCCACTGACCAGGGCTCACCAGAAAAGAGGTGGCGATGAGTTAGCAAAACAGAACAGGAAAAGCAGCCATGAATCCCTGCAGGAGCAGCCCAGGATTGGCCAAAGGTCTGCAATGGCCATGGGAGGTAAGACCTGACCCACAGCACAAGCCATTTCAGCTTCACTCAACAATGAGTGACAAAGGCAAGGCAGTGGTAAAGCTTCCCAAGRGAAGGWGAAAACTTGGTTTTATCTTGGAGGAAAATGTTGTCCCTGTGCTTCATGCAGCAAGAAAAGGCCAGCCAGAGCCAGCACTGTGACAAAGCACTTCCTCACTGATAAACAGAGCTTTGGAGAAGCTCTGCATTTCACAGGGGAGTCTTCATGCCAGCTGAAATGAATCAAGGCCAGTGTTGACTTTGATTCAAATGACACATGTAGTTTATGGCTGTTCTGTTCTRTGTAACATTGTATCAGAGTATTAATAACCAAAATTTGGAAAGCCATGAAACATTCCTGGGTTTTGCCTCTGGAGATGTTTCAAAGCTTCAAAATTTCAAACCCACTATGTTTCCCTTGACATTTCCTTCCAAATCCCACCAGGACTTGCCAAGACACGAACATCTGGGGTCCCAAGRAGCTCTCACTGAATATTGTGGGCTAATGCCAGGAGTGGAAGGGCTCCAGGTTTGGCAATACAGCTTCCCCCAGGACATCTCTTGCCGTGCCACACCCACCCTTAAGAGTGGCTGAGGTTACCTCAGGAGAGTAACAAARCCAAGACTGATGCTCTTCTCCCACAATATTGACTCCATGCTCACAGCTTTTAGAGAGAGGAACAAGAAGGCTTGTGCATAAATATCGAGCCCAGGGCTAAGCCCACACCAACTCTAAACTTGGTCTTTTCTTGCAGGAAATGACAATGCTGATAACAGTATCATCCTCCACCCAGCCTGTTCCCATCCACCACCCCCTTTCTCCCCCTCCCACCCTGCCAAAGCCTGGCAAGGACAACCTGCGGCTGCAGCGGCTGCTGAAGAAGGCAGCGAGGAAGAACGCCCTCCTCCCCTCAGAGCAGAGCAAGTCCTTCCGCTCCAGCCTTTCACCCGTGAACGAAGCCAGCCCCGACCAGGAGCACGCTGAGAGCGCTACCCCAGCAGAGCCCCCTGAAAGCACAGCACCCCCCTGTGTCCCCCTGCCACCCCACCTCTCCATCAGGCCCGTCACCCACCGYGCCCCCTCCCCTTTCCGCAAGGGGAAGCCTTTTGCGCTGAAGGTCACCGAGCAGCGGCGCATCGCCGAGCACGTCAGGCTCACAACCTCCTCGGCCATGCCCCTGCTGCACAAACCAGGAGCTCCTGAGACTCCCCAGCAGCCTGAAGGCACGGGCTCCCACCTTCCTTCTCCATCCAACCCTTCAGTATCCATTTTCCCCCAGCCTCCTCCTTCCAGTACACCCAGTCAAGAAGGGATGCCAGAGGTTACCTATGTCACCAAGGTGAACGCTCACTTCCACAGTGTCAAACCACCCAGGGCTAAGACTCCCACACCAAACCYGACCCAAGGAACTGTCAGCCACGAAGACAAAAGGCCTTCTTCCCCAGCACCTCAAATAAACAGCTCTGAACCATCTCCAGAGCAGACACGCACCTCACTTAAAGACAGCAAGGTCACGGCACCCTTGCTGGAACCTCCCTTCCTTCCTGCTGCGGAGACAGAGCCTCCTGATCAAGCTCCCAAGCCTGCTCCTACTGAAACGCCCAGCACCTCTGATGCCCACACCAATAAGCCTACAACCCATGGAAGTGACACCAAAAAATCTGCATCAGAGACAGCTCCTGAATTACCCAAGCAAGACAGAGACATCCAAAAACCATTGGCATCCAGCACTCCCTGGAGGAAAGCACACCCAGCGACAGCAGCTCCAGCACARGCTGCTGGTAGCAGCTCCACCTCCACAGACACCATGGCAGAACACAACACCAAACCCCAGCTGACCCCCAGCTCACCCAACACCAGCCATCCCCCCAAGGCAGAGCCGGCACCATCGTCAGGAGAAGCAGCAAAACCTCCTGGAAGYGGTGCCAGCGGCTGGCATCGCCTCAAGAAGCACTTGATGGTGCAGCCAGAAGCCACCAGCTTCCCAGAGTCCAAGCCAGAAAAGGCAGGACAGGAGGAAGGGAATAAAGAGGACACTGCTCAAGCAGTCGTCAAGCAAGACTGCCTGCTGGTTAAATCAAGAGCCATGAGAATGTGGGATGCCATTTTATACCAGGTGACACTCCCCAAGGAGAGGAAGCAGCAAGCAGAAGAGAAGCTGYCACGGAAGCAAGAAAGCTTCTCTCTTCCCCGCCGTTTGCCCATCCTTCTACACAAGCCACGTTTTGACGCCCGGAAACTGAAGGAACTGGCTGCCAAACCCATGACAAAGATGAGCACCATGTTTGAGCTGAGCCTCTTCCGACCCAAAGGGGCCGAGGAGCACTCCAAGAACTTTAACAGAACGGCATCAGGATGGTCAGTCAACTGAGGCCAGGCAGCTCCACACCTCTGGAGGTTCCTGCAGGGCACCTGTGACCAAGTTTAYTGCCCAGTGGAGACAAGCATAAGGAAAAAAGGAAATGAAACAAAACCCCTCTGAGCCAGCAGCCCCATGCTGCAAGTTTAAGGGATCTCTCCATAGGTTTAACAGCTTAAATGCATAACTGCCACATCCACAGGTCATGGGAAAACAAACATGCACTTGTTTTAAAAAGAGTCAACAACAATCACTGGRTGCAGTAACAGAATGAAGGGAGGAAGGCACACAGTGAAGAGGATGAGCTGCCTACAGAAAAAAGAGACTGGTTTAGAGGAGGATAATGGAATCTGAGGGTTTTTTTTGTTGCATTTATCGAAGACAAAGATAGATCCTAGAAACAGAAGCAGTTGCAGATGAGRTGAAGGAATCTGGGTTGCTCCATATCTCTGGGGAGCCTTAGAAACCAAACTCAAAGAGGATACATATAAACTATCTTCTCTACTGAAATCTCCATTTGCTGAGAACAAAATGGAAACTCATCCTTTCATGCAAGGCTCAGACAAGAGATAGGATAAGATATATCCYGCTCCCACAAAGCAGTTCCTCTGCCTACCAAAACAGGCATCATTTGACATTCTCCTAGGCCAGTCTACTAAATAATAATGCACAGAAAGATAATTTTGTTTCAGTTATCAAGTTCTGTTATGTATTTTACCATGTTTTTTCCACAACTGCTTTAGCATGGAGAKAGCCAATTCTGTATTTAACAAGGTGCTGGTTTCTGAGGGGTTCTGCCAACCTCATGTAGTCTAATTCTCAGGGCAAACATCGTGACAGTTGCATTCCTGCTTGTCCCTGGTGCCCTGCAAAAAAGGGTATTTAAAGGAAAATCCCCCACTCTGCCTATCCACAGAGACAACTGTGCTTTCCAGTATTACAGTCACCCTCTGCACTTCCACTGCCAGCAGGCTTGGAAGCTTGTAACCCTGAAAGCTTGGAGATCAACTATTTCTGTTTCACAAGGGACTCAGTCATATGCTGGGGTGTTCCTACACAGCTAATATAGGATTGCCATGTTTAGTCCAAATAGAATATAAAGGGTTGTGTAGAGAGTTTCCTCTTTCATGTGCAGAGGATATGGAATTGACCAAAATTTCCTCAAGCCAAACTGCAAACGCAGGCTTAGAAACAAAACAAAGAGCCTCTTTTTGCCTTTTTTGAAATCTTCCTATTTTGCAGTGATGCTATGAGAGCAGTTCAGTTAACAAACCTTCACTTAAAGTTTTCACTTTGCTGGCCTTATCTCTATTTTGTAACCCCTTCCCTAGTGAGAGGGCARAAAAATGAGTAGGCAAAATAACCTAATTATCTCAAGTGTGGAATCCATCAAACCCTCAGTTTTCAAAGAAAAAGGTAAAAAGAGCTTGGAAATTTGCTAGCAATCACAAGTGGATCCTAGGTAAGCCTCTGCAGGATAATTTAACATTGCTGTGAGAGAAGGCTACAGATAAAAGATCCTCGTAAGCAGCACAAACATAAAAATTTAAAGAGTGCAGCAAAAAAAACACGTAATGCAGATAAAGATGGCCTTACCATRGAGTGATAAATGGCACCTTACTGCAGGATGGAAACCTCTGCACAGAGGTCTGCATGCACAAGAGCCCAGTATTAGCATGAAGCAGCACAGCCAACATCGATTACAYTGGGGAGGCTGAGTGAATCTGGCCAGAGAAGGTGTTTAAGGAGTGCTTGTGCTGTAAAGCAGCTTTTCTCCTGCAGCAAGGACAAACCAGCAACCCTCATCTCAGGCTTAGGTTTTGGATCTGCCAGGCACCCAACCAGGCTGCAATCCACACCCCAGCCCCACTGCACGTGGATGAAGGATGGAGAAATGCCACTGGGGAGAGCAATTCACACAAGCAGAAGGAAGCAGAGAGAAAGTCAGAGTGCATGGTTCAGTCTTTTTACCCCAAAAGCAAAGGGCAGAGACACACAGTGGCACGACCCTGACATGAGAGCATCACAAAGAAGGGGACACACCCAAGGAGGCAACAGATTTCCACCCATGGCTGTGCACTGGAAGTCATTAAGAGAAGGTGAACACYTCTGGGCACAGTTTGGTTATTTGTCAGTGCCAAACAGCATCAGGCAGCTGCCAAGAGCCCAAATTGACACTTCCAGAACAGCCCTTGCTCCACAGCCTGCAGCAAGGTCCTGCAGCTCAGGAATGGAGGGGAGGAGCAAAAACCACACCTGTGTTTAAGCAACTAGAAAGAAAGCTGATAARGTGGTGTAAAGCAAGTGACAGGGGTGAGCCAGAAGGGTTTGGGAGCAAAAAGGCCACGAGAGCGATCCAGTGGCAGGGGAAAAGGATACATGTAGTCCAGGGGGTGCAGAGGGAGCTCACGGCACACAAAACAGACAGCAAAAAAATAAGCCGAGATCCTTCAGCGATCACAGTCATTCTGATATTCACAGTAACAAGAAAACCCCAAACATGTGAATGAACCCATAGGGGAACAGCATTGTGCCATGGCTGTTTGGAGTGCTGGGTGGATCCTAGAGGACACCCCAGGACAGTGCCTGCCTTTCAAAAAAGGATGCTGGACAAAGACCAGAGCCAAAGGCACTTTCAATTGAGCTGCTCAGAGGAACTTGGGTAGGGCAAACAAAACCTGCTGACAACACAGCAAAACCTGTTTGCTGTAGAAAACTGAAGCTCAGTAGGTTCCCACCTGGTGCACTGAAACAGACTTCAGGAAAAAGAAGACTGATCAAAAGAGAGACCTTACAATAGGTTTCTGAAAGTCAGAGGGAGAGAAGCGAGCTGAGGACACAAGTTCTATGGGCTAAAAACATGGCTTTGGGCAGTCTTGGGCTTGTACTGATAACCATTTCAAAGCAGCATTCAGAAGGGCATCTCCTCTAAATGGGCACTACAAAAGGAAAAAACAGACCTAAACAAACAATATGCAACACTCAGAAGCCAGCTCCTTGAAGGTGGGGGGGAGGGAAAAGAAGGAACACAGGCCCCAAAAGAATTCAGAAACAAAAGGTGTTTTGTAGCAGGCAGAGCTATTTTAACCTTGGCAATGAAATAAAGCTTCTTTTTTATAGCAGGAAAATAAGAAAATGAGCTTGTTTTCACCCTCAACTTCCTCTCCACTCATTGTGCCAGATGCTGCCCAGTTGAATCCAACCAGTTATCACCCCCCTCTACACCATTCCKCCTTATTGCCACCCTCCCCTATCATCCACTCAAGATAACACCAGGATATCTATGAGCACAAGCACAACAGGAGCATGAGATCCAAAGACTATTTCAGAGAGCACAGAGGCAGTGGCCCAGCTCTGCCTTCCCCTTGCTGCACATCGGAGAACAGTCCTTTCTGCTCTGTTGGTCTACCCAGCACAGCAGATGTTCACATCCTTCMTGCTACATCCTTATAAAGACCGGTTCCAAGAGGTTACTGAAGTCATTAGAAGTTTTCTCCCTGATTAATTCAGTAAATCTGGGAATTGGACCCCGGGAACATTTGAATTTCAGAAGTACATCGGCCCCCATGCTCAGCCAGAATGACCTTCAGCTATCTGCTCCTTGCAACTTAAGAGAGCATAAGGAAAGAGGGCAGAGAGAGGCTGTTCCTTTGAACTAGCAAAGGCAAACACATCTTCACCCAAACAGCAGCAGCTCAGGGGCTTACCCTGCAGATTTAAACAACTGAGGTGTCCAGCTCCCCAGCAGCAGCAGAAAGGCAGAGACCAAAACAAACCCCTGCTATGCACCCCCTCCRTTCCAGCCCAGAAGCAAAGCTCCAGCTGTTCCCATACAGCACCTTCCAACTCACCCCGAGTGCTGCTGGCAGAAACAGCCCCAGCACCCCACCACAACAGCCCAGGAGCTCCATACACCGTACAGATCCCACCTACCTGGTTAATGAGTTCTCCAGATACACTATTGCTCTGCAGCATCATCTATCAACACCTTCTTGTACTGGCCATGGCCTGTTGCAACGAACTTRTACTTTTTGCCAGAAGGAACGGACTGAACAGGAGACAAAGAAAGAGCCAAAGTTAGCATTTTTCTCTGTTAAACAGGCAGTCAAAAATCAAATAACTGAAGCCAGAGGAGCACATGATGCAGTTGCCTTTAATCCCAGAGAGCTTGGAAACAGCCTGTTCTGCACTCCCTTCTCGCCCCTTCCACACAAACTCTCTGCACAGATCCATGACCACTTTCCATAAGGACAGGTAACACAACAAGCACAGGATATGCAACAGGAAAAAGATGCAACACAGGCATTGTGAGGGAGGGCTCATCTAAGAGCCCAGACCCCCAAGGTTGTTTTTATCCATGGTAAGAGACTGATTTACCAGATATTGGCAGTTTCAACACAAGAACTGACGAGATACTTTGATCTTTGATCTTCCTCTCCCAGCACAGACAGTTTGAGCAGTAGCTGCTTGCTGCATTTTAAAAGACATTTCCACAAACATTCCCATAAAACCCCAGATCCATCTGCAAGTGATACTGTCTTAGGTTCAGTTCACTTAGTTTAGCACATTTTGTTTACTCTCAATGCTAAAAAAAGCATAACCAGAGCAAAGTTACTCAGATTTGCAGTTCCATTTGAGCCTAGAAGGCTGGGACTCCTAACTCATGGGCTGAGAACAACATGCTATTCAAGAGACCCTTCAGCATTACTGGATATAWAAGTATTTTTGCCCCCATTCTCACCAGAGCTGAGCCAAAAGCAGCTCGCTGTCAGGAAGAGCTCCTAAGTGTGCATTTGCAGCAACAGATACAGGCAGCTCTTGTCCCTATAGAACATCATCTTCATAACACATTCAGCCCAGCCAGCAGCCCTTTTCTCTGCCAACAGAATGAATGCTCTCATACACACAGATGCTAACTCACCTTGATACTGCTCTCGGGTTTGGGAGTGCCCTTCTGTTCCCAAAGGCTTCTTTTGCCCACAATGTCTCCAGCCACGATATCCTGAAAAAATTATGTTCCCATTACCCTTCACTGCTAATGCTGCTGAATGCATCTTTGTTCACATACATTTCCAACCCACACATCTGACTTCCTTTATTTAATTTAAAATATCACATCATCTGACCTGTAACAGCTGCAGCTAAAAGCCATGACTGTGAAAAYATCTTCCTGTTCCCAGTGTATCCTATGTTTTCCTATCACTCTCTTCCACAAGGGTCTGAATTACATCCAAAATGTTTATTTTCTTAAGTTTGTTAACTATTTAGGAAMTGTTAACATCGAGGCTTCTCTACTGTAAGGAATTCTGCTCCCATGGACACAGATATGCAACCAACATGCTACAGAACCAGCCCCACCCACAACAACCAGAAAGTGAAATCGCTGAGAGCAATACATAATATTCTCTGAGTTCACAAGATTAATCACCTTGGTACGAGATGTACGAGATATAACTTCATGCTTGACAACTGGAGCTCAGCCCAAGCCCCTGCAGGYGACATTCTCCCCACCAGCTGATTTTATTCCCATCTCAAATCAGAGCCTCAGCCAGCCTCACAGAGGTTTTCCTACATGCACCACCACAGAACCATCTCCAAGGTACAAGGCCTTACAACATAATGGAAGATCTCTAATACAGATGGCTGTGGAGCTTGTAGGCCCCACAAACAAGAGGTACCAACAGGATAAGCAAGGATAATGCACATGGTGCCCAGGGGCCAGCTCCTGCCTCCAGCACGAGCAAGCCAAGCTCTCCAAGGGACGCACCTTGCAGGCTGAGGGCTTCACAGCAGATTGAGCTGTGACCTCCCCGGTCTCCCAGAGGCTTTTTGTGCTGGCTACCATCATGCTCATGCTGGGAAGGTCAAGAGAGGGCTGCCGGCCAGATTTTGGAGCCTTTGTGGAGGTCTGGAAAAGAAATGGAGACAGTTCGCCATCAGAGTGTGTCTCTTGATTGTTTTCAACCTCTGTAACTGGAGGGTCCTTGGAGAGCAGGGGCTGTAAAAGGAGATTTATAGAGTCCTACCAGCTCCTGTCAGATACTCCCATTCTTTAGGCAGAGAACATGAGGATACAAGGATGGGACAGGTTGCTAAAGAAACCTACTTTATGATAAGGAGGGAGACACAGACAGGGGTGAGGAGTGCTCCCATCCAAGGGAAGACAATTTAGTTGTCACCTCACAGGCGGCAAGGCTAAGAGGAGCGGTGGGAGGGCAATATCAGCAAGGAGGGCTCCTTGCAGGGTGGGGGCAGAGACAACACAGCAACCCACCTCAATGGCCTGTGTGTACTGCTCCAGCCTGTCATCAATCTTGGACACGGGCAGGGGAGGCTGACTCTTCTTTATGCTGTTACTGCACAACAGAGAGGAGGATTCAGGAGCTCCCCCAGYGCCTCAGGCAGAAGGGAGGACTTTGAGGGCCACAGGCAGCCTGCCATTCCCACCCTTCCCCCAGCAGCACCCGCTGACCATCTCCATTTGCAGGAAGCGACCCGCTTTACTCTGAGACCAACCCTGGAAATACCTTTTCTGTATCGAGCGGTTCAGYGACTCAGTTCTGTCCGTGATCTGAAGGGGGAGGAAGAAGACAAAGATGTAACTGTTGTTCATAGACTTCAGATAGACGACCATTTCTTGGCCTTGATCCCTCACCCATATTTTGGTTAGAAATGCCTCACTCAGCCCCCATGTTCCCCTACTGATCAGACAGTGAGTATTTCCTTTCCTCTTTCCCAAGCAGGGGAGAAGAATCCAACCAATTTCARTGGCAAACCAATGATATGTAAATTGACTGACAGCTGAAACCCCAACCAAGACCATTTTCTCTACTCCCTCTGGTGAAGGAGAGGGTCTCTCTCAGACCCTTGGTCTCCTAGCCAGAYACAAAAGGGGAAATGGCAAATACAGAAAGACAAGGGAGAAAACAAGAGGCCAMATCTCTAGAAGAGAAGCCAAGCACAGGGGCAGCACAGGCGTGAGTTAGGGCAACTTATCCACACCAGGGAAGCACAAAGACAGGGAAAATTAGTGCATGAAGCCACCTGCAAGGCAGCTCTTCACATCAAGCCATCAGGAAAGAGCATTGCACCAGAGGTTTCTGTGCAATGACTCTTTGGCCAAGACAGGAAGGCAAGCAAACACTCCACAGCCACTGCAGGAAAGGAGAGCTGAAATGTTGCTAAACCTCATGACTCTTTCATGCCCCAGAAAACAACACACAAACACACTTCAATCACCTTGAAGCCAAAGGGGAGGCTTTCTTAACACCAGCTCCCACAGAGTCAAGGAGCAGCAACCAAGTAAAAAGGAGCCTTCTCCCCCCATAAAACTGCTGCCCGTACCATGGAAACATCACCTACCAGGTTAGCAGATAAAAAACAGCACTAAATGATCCTGTTAAGAAGCTTTCAGGATGCCAAAGCTAAATTTTAGCTAAACAGAAGAGAAGGTAGTGTTACAGAGAGGACATATTTGCCAGCTCTGCCCAAGAGCACGAGGCCCATTAGAGAACAACCAAACAGTGCAAGCCTGGCCAGCAGAGGTGACCTGGGGAGAGCCACTCTGCAGGGTCCCCCACAGCAGCGTGTCACAAGCCCATCAGCCAGCTCTGTCTGCTGTCAGCTCACTCCTCTGCTTGGTGCTGCAGGAGCTGCTGCTCATCCCTGAGCCACAACTTCAGAGACCACATTGGCCACCATCGATGGGCAGGCTGGTACCTCAGGGGGCATAAAGAAAGGGAAATCTGCTACATCTCTGCCTCAGTTTCCCAACCACAAGCACATGCCAATAGGAAAAAGCCCTGCCAACCCTGCTAGGGAGGTGGTGTGCAGGTGCAAATCACACAGGGGCATTTCTGAAAGGCCATGAGCACCAGGTTAAACACAGAGGGGCCAAGAAAAAGCTGTGAGTGGCAATATATCTCAGTATGGCAGTCTAGGGAGGAACAGAGTTTCACTCTGCTGCTTGGACACCACCTCCACGCACCCCTGCCATTTCCTTGCAGTGAGAGTTGTGCCTTTCTCTGGTCCCAAGCACTTTCTGAAGGCCAGAAGAAACCACAGCTGCTCCTTGAGCCAGTCTCAACTCAGGGCTCACAAGCAGCCTGGACCAACACAGGACTGGTTCCAGCTTCCCCCTTGCCACCAGACACCTCTGTGAGCCCATCAGCTCATAATGGCCCTCTGCAYCCCAAACACTCCATCCCCCGACAACCCAACACCAGCCTGTCCCAAATGCGTGCCCAGCCCTCACCAGCCACATCTGGAAGGGGAACACGCCTCCAGCTGCAGATGCTTTTATCTTTCCACTACAAGCAGGCTTTCTGCTGAGCTTTCTGTGCCAAAACACCTTCTTGGTGGCCAATGTGTTTAGTTCTCAGTGTTCACACAGCCCTGCTAGCTCCTTCCTCTGGAAAGATTCCAAGCTCAGATTTTTCCTGAGCAGCTTTACATCCAGCTTAGTGTGCGGGTGAGCTCTGACATCACCATTATAAAACACAGAGAATGTATTTCTAAACCTTTCCCTGGGCTAATCCTAGCAGCAGCAGTTAAGCTGAGGTCAAGAAGCTGTGTGTGTTTRGGGGGTTGTAATGACAGAAATTCCAGCATGTAAAAGCTCCTGAAGGTATTTCCCACATTTTCCTATCAGTCCCACTTCAGGAATAAGCTTTGGCTACCCCCACCACACTTTTCAAACCTCACATTAGCACACAGCCTGCATCCAAACCCACCCTGTCTCCCCTCTTTTAATTGGACTATAAAAAGGACTCTCTATTAAGAGCAAGAATCTGAAGGCTGTAGATGATGAAACCTTCCTCTTTCATCTATTTACTGATGAAAAAGGAAGTACTCATCCTCATCCAATCATGC
>NW_026623397.1:943514-1051824 GCF_030028575.1 Malurus melanocephalus
ATTAACAGGCTACACAGACTCCTCACCATTTCCCTCACTGCTACAATCAAAAAGTTAGGGGTTACAAAGATTAAAAAAACATTCAGTACAGAATCACTTATCTGCATCTATTGTATTCAAAAGCACACACACAGAACCGAGGATTTGCAGCAAATGCAACAAAAGTCACAAGATGCAATTCAGGTGATGTTAATAATGGAACTTTCACAAGAGCATCAATGCAGACAGATGTGATTGGGAAGGACACAATGCTTCAGAGATCAGGAATCCCTTTTTGTTTAAACAGATTAATCATACATCTTGTTCCAAGTAAGACAAAGAAATGCCACAGTTCCAGTTACAGAGGGGTTTTTTCCCTTTGGAAGGGAAATTTCATTAAGATTAAGTTTCTGTGTAGTCTTTAACAAAACACACAAGCTGAAAGCACAGGTATCTCAGTATTCAATATACCCTGAAGTACTCCCTGAACTTTTGGCTTTTGGAGTGWTAACTACAGCCTCCAACAGCTCAAGCAGGCAAAGCAGGAGGAGAGGAGGTTGACAGCCATGAAAGACGAGGCAAATCRCTCAAGTGGTTTGTCTGGGCTTGTAGCAGGAGGGATAACGGGATTCACAGCCCACATTGCTGTAAACCCTGGGTAATCTTCCCCCATCATCAGTTGGGTGCTCTGCTGTGACCACTGCCATGCATCCAGAGGGGCCCCAGGAACACAAACCTTTGTGGAGCACACTGCAGCRTGGTCAGAGCCCAGCTCCTCCTCTTCCAGGCTGGCAAGGCTTGGGGCCCTCTGGCGTTTCTCTGGTGCTTCTTCTTCCTTCTCTCCATCATTTCTCCTTCTCTTCTTTTCCTGAGTGCAGAAAAAGAACAAGCCAGGAAGTGAGCTGGTCAAATTGCTTATTATGCAACAGCATTGATTTTTCCCGTCTCCCAGGCTTCCTGCTTTGTACTAAATAAACACAAAAGCACTGAAACTTTGAGTTAACATTATCTAATTTGGAAACATTCAGGAAGAAGCCCAGATGTCATTTGGAAGGGAGGGCAGAAATCAGAAGTTTTGTTCAAGATTCCCACATGGTATGAAAAGGGGTCCTTGCATCAGTTATAAAGATCTCCTCTCACAACTGAAATAGAAAAAACATTAATTTCTCATTTAGAGCCAAAAGGAGAGAGACTGCCTTTAGAATAAAGGGCTGGAAAGAGTCTCACAGCTCAATAGCAAAAATCTTACCAGCCCCAGACAGTCAAATCCATTCACAACAAATTACATTTGAAACTCAGCCACCCTAACACACTTGCACACCACTCGAGTTCAGCTTTGTCTCTCTCTCTTTCTCTCCTCTTAACCAGAAATTATCAGAACAACAGAACAACCTCAGCTGGGAACAATGCAAGGCTAAAAGATTTATCAAGACAAAGTGCTCCAAAGGTGTGATAAAGGCTGGGGAGAGAAAAACAAGCAGTATAATTTAGATTTGAGTTCCCCTACAAAGCTACTCACTGCCCACAAAGCCACGGAAGAATTAGCACTTTCATCCTTGGTATGGCAGGGACATGGCAAGGCCACCACAAACTCTGGGAGCAAACACACCACCCTCCCAAAAGGGCAGAGGTTGCCTGCAGTGACCACAAGAAGGCACAGCACACAGGCAGGAGTGGCACCAGCCCCAGGTTATGCCATGAAAGTATCTCTAATRTCTGTGGGCTCATCAGCAACGGTGAGCTGGGACATGGGAGAGCAGCCTCCAGCATCAGCTCTCCCACCAGTCCTCTGGAAAGAAGGTCAGCTCCTTTTCATCCCACCTCTTGCTCAGCTTGCTCCCTCTCCTCCTGCTCTTGGGGCTCTTCTTCCTCGTGGCACACCCTCTCTTCCTCTCTGATAACCATATTCTCCTCCTGGATCTTCTCTGGGCTCTCCTGCCCCAGCTGGATCTGCTCCAGTTTGCCTTCAGCTTCCCTCACACCACTGTCCTCTTCTTCGTACGACTGTCTTGGAGACCTAGAGGTGGGGGAGAGATCAAAGAAGAAAAACACAGTTATGAGCCTACAGACACCATGAAGTAACTCAGACCTCCAGAAATCCCATTTTATCCCTTCCCAAAGCCTGCAGCTTGCTGGGTTCCACAGCAGGGCTCACAGCCAGTTCCAAGCATCCAGGTCAAACAGCAGCCACCCCCATCTCAAATGTCCAAGGCTCAGCCCAGCTAAGAGCTGTGGCAGAGCTGAAGGTGTCTGCACATTAYCAGCATCATGGTGGGCAATACCCCCAGGAAAGCAGAGAAGAGCCCTCTGCTCAGCCCCCTGGCACAGAGGGCACTGCTGCCATGATGTGCTGTTGGTTCCGTTCCCTGCCTGGCTACAGCTAAAATCCCAGGAGAACCAGCACGTCCTGCCGTCCTGAGCACAATCTGATGCTGCTCCCTCTGTTCCCAGCAGYAATTCACTGTGGGGCACCAAACACAGCCCTTCTCTGCCTCAATTCACCTTCTTCATCTGCAACAGAGTTGGAGGAGGAGGATCCAACCAACAACACATGAAGATGCTGCTYAAAATTCCCGTTTTCCCCAGCTCAAACTAACTGCAAGGCAGGCTGCACAGCCACTCCCCTGGAATCTTTTCATGCACATGGCACGGTGATTCACAACTACTGCCATATTGATTACCTGATCCCAAGCCTCAGTTTTGCCCACTGGAAACAATTACACCTCTGCTCCCACCGCTCATCTCCTARCCCAGCAAAACAAAGGCATTCCAAAGCAGATAGGATCACCCCTTGGCTCAGGGGTTTAAAAAACAATGGGGTTGGTACAAGAGAATTGCTCCAGCTCTCTGAGGCTGCAAGAGGAGACCCAGGAGGATGTTTTTGCAACCAGCTTTGCAAAAGCAGAGCAGCCCATGCCTCTGGGCACAGGGACACTGGAAGCACAGAACCCCAGAACTGTCACTGGCTCACAGCCACACACCCAGGCATTATTGCCATCTTACTTTCCCCAGCCAAAAGACAGCTTTCTCCTCCCACCCAGTTCTTAGAAAATTGCCTGGCTTGAGGGAGCAGGGCTAGAGAGCTGGCTAGCAGGCAGCTGCCAAAGGGCAAGGCTGACTCACTGCTCCTCCCTCAAGAGAAAGCACCAAAACACAAAAACAAGCTCAGACAAGACCCTTCCACCCACTGCTCTGCTGCTGGGAAGGCAGCTCACAGGTCAGCCACCATCCAGCCCTCCACATGGGGAAAAAGATGATGCATATGCTGGCTCACTTGACTTGTTTCTCATCATCCTCTCACCAAGACCACCAGTCTCTGAAAGCCCAGGAAACCAGCAGCTCTCCACCAGGATGCCAGCAATGCCTCCAGCCAAGTGCAAGCTCACATTAAAAACTGAGGCCAGCTAACACAGTGCAGCCTACAGGATGCTTTTTGCACCMCGGCAATTTTGCACAGGAGGCAGCTACGCTGGCACAGCTCCACCTTCTTGCACACAGCTGATAGCACCCTCAAAGAGGCAAACCAGAGCCAAAAGGAAAATGTGCCTGAGCACCAGGGCTCTCAGGGGATGCAGGAGCTGCTTTAGTTCCACCCAACAGAGAGCAGCTGTCTCCATCCACTCTTCCACAGCCCCCACTCAAACATCCTTCTGGGGAAAACCCAGGGCTGGCTCCACCTTCAGCTGAGCAGGAGAGAGGGAATTGGGCAGCCCTGGCCACAGCACCACTCGTGCCAGYGTGGGGCATCCCAGCCAGACACACAACCCACCTGTGCTCACACCAAAATCAGCCTTTGGATGAGGCAGATCCCCAAGGGCAAAGCTGCTGAAAGGATTTTATGGGGCACAGCCTCCCAGCAGAAAGCAAGCCCAAGCCCAGCCCCAGCAAGTCCCCAGGCTCTGARCCCCCTCCTCTGCCTCTCTCAAGCAGCCCCTAGCCCAGCAGCCCTCCAGCATCTGCTTTTAAAGCACCACCYCTCACTGATGGGCTTCACTTGCCATCAACACCCCCTCCCCTGCTCAGCACCTTCCCCTCCCCAACACATCACATAAAACACAAGGAGAAACACCTGAAGGGGAAAATGTTAATTCTAACTAATTCTTTTTTGAAGGCCAAAATGTTAATTCTAACTAATTCTCTTTTGAAGGCCAAAGGGGGCAATAGCAGTAGCCTTTCTTTCCAGAAAAGCTCTTTGCAAGGGGGGCTGGAAAAAAGAGGCAGCGAACTGAAAAGCAGATGATTTCTAATAGCTCCCACAGATGTTATAATCAGATGTTATGCTGGTCCTTGGAGGTGCTTGAGCAGTGCTTGTGCAATCAGGGCTGCAAAGGTACAGCCTGCAGCGTTGCTTAACCACAACATTTGGAGAAAAGTAACACAACTTGGAGCTCTTTTTATTTATTCAGCAGTAAATATTAATCTTAAGCATTTTTTTCAGTCATGGAGTAGTTTGGGTTGGAAGGGACCTTTAAAGGTCATTTAGTCCAATTCCTCTGAAATAAGGGACCTTTTCAATCAGATCAGCTTTCTCAGAGCCCTGACCAACCCAACCTTGAATGCTGCCAGGGAAGGGGCATCCAACACCTCCCTGTGCAAAGAATTCTTCAGGGTGAAGAAGAGGCTATGCCAAAAATTCCCTGCAAAACCAAGCTGCCAAGAGAGCTGAGTCACAGAGTTCACGTGCAGGTAGATGGTGTCCAAAGGAAGTGGTTAGGGCAGGAGTTTGGCTTAGTTCAGGAAGGGGGGAGTGAGGGGAGGTGGGGACTAAGCAGCTGGCACACAAGCACCTCTCAGGGCTCTCTGCTGCCTGCTYTTCCCTCTGCTCAGAGAGGAGTCAGGCACAAGGTGGGCTGAGGCCATACCCACCGTGCTGACATGAGCCAGGAAGCAGCAATAACTTARAGCAGCATTTTAGGCTGGCCTGGATTATGTTAGGGAGCCCCTGCAGCAGCTCAGGTGGCTTAAATCTGCTGTTGTCACTCCTCCAAACCCCGGCRTCCTGGCAGGCTGCCACTGCTTGGAGCACAAAGCTCAATCCAAACATCCCCAAAGCCTGRGGCTGTCCCTGGGCCATTCCTCCCTGCTCACCCCAATGGCAGCAGAGAGCATCTGTCCAGGGGCCTCTTCTGCCCTAATGATGCCCCAGCCTCAGGCCTCATTCCTCCACAAGAGCTGGGCTTGGTCCCCTCCTCAGGACAGTCCTTTTGCTGGGGATGTGGGTACCCCTCCCCTCGGTTCATCTGGGTCCTACCCACCTCTGCTTGCGCTGCTCCAGCTTCTGGGACCAGTCACTGAACCCCTCATCTTCCTCCAGCTCCGAAGGCCCAGACGGCTTAAAGTCATAGCTGAAACACAGCAAGAAGGAAAATCGGCGTGAGAGGCATGCAAAAAACTAAACCTGGCCTGGAAGAACCACAGCCCGGCACTGTCCTTCTCTCCTCCCACTTATTCCATGCATTCTTCTCCAAGTGAGACGCACTGCTGAMGATGGCCAAGGCAAAACTGTTCCASTATTTGTGGCCTTGGTCACAAATGCGTGCTCAGGCTGAGAGAAACGCTACCAGGGAGCAAGGGAGACTGGCTGAATGCTGCTAGAACACTGGCTGCTTCCCTGTGTCCCTCTGCAAACACAGCCCCAGGAAAAGCATGGAGCCAGCACAGCCCCATCATTGTCACCTTAGCTCATTTCCATCCCTCCGGCTCCCAAGGACACTCCTTGTCTTTCCTGCAAACCCTCTGTTCTCCTGAATATTTCTGGTTTTCTTTAGTGGGATAAGAGAGAAYAGGAATTCAGTCCCTTTGGAGGAAGCTCGGGTTTGAACTAATGGGAATGACATGGATAGGGCGAGTTCCAGCGTRGGAAGAGCCACGGGAAGGAGGGGGAAGTATTTACACAAGAGAGAATGAAGCTTTTCAGGAGATTAATAGCCAGGGYTGACCCTGGCTGCATGAGCAAGCCCAGGTGGCTGTCAGCAGCTGTAAACAAAACCARGGAATGGCCAGAGAAGAAGAAACATACTTGAGCCTGGCCCTGCAAGCTAAAGCACCATGGAGCAGGGACCAAAACCCTTCGTTTTAGGAGYTGTTCTTGTCATTGCCCTCTTAAGCACTCAGTCAAATTTGGGCAATTCTGATGGTCCTGTGCCCATGCCAACAGGACTGGAGGCTGCAAGCTGAGCACTGGGGCTGCTRCACTCTGCTCTGGGGCTGAAGCAGCCAGCAAAGCAGAGACCTGAGATCTCATCTGCTGTTTTAAAGACCTTTTCAAATTATTTCCTAGCCCCCATGAGAAGTGGGGTTTGGAAAAGCTAATGGTTATTATTGCTTCCCAGACCTTCTGTTTGCTTTCAGAGCAGACTGCAGCTCTTTTGTCTGCAGAATATCACCRTGTGTATTTCCACAAAAGATTGTGAAGGTGTTTTGCAAGCTATTCTATTAAAAAAAAATCCCTGTATAATTTTGCAAGTATCAGAAAAAAAAAGAAGATCTTTTAATGGAAAAAGAATAGGTTTTCATAAATAACTTCTGTTATTTTTCCAGTAAAATGAAGATATTGCTTCTCTCTGACTATAACCCCAAATCCTGCCACCACTTTTCCATTGGGCTCAATAGATTCAGAAATAAGTTGAACACATAAACAGTGGTAAGACTGAGGTCTTTGAGACAACAATTTGGCAATTCAGAGTGCAGACCAGTTTTTGTGCTAGCCCCAGTGCTGCACAGCATCTGGGCTGCTGAACCATGGACACGGGGAGGCTGCAGTAGGATGTGGCGTGGGACACTGGGGATGTCATCCTATCCCTTCTCCAGGTGTTTCCTCTGACAGCAGACAGCTCAGCAGCACCATAAATGCCTCCTGARCTACTTCCATTTAGGACCTGCCCCATCAAAGCACGAAGCTAATTTTAACCCTTGGAGCTGTGAATGGCACTGGCTCAGGGCTGTTCCATGGTTCCCAGTGCTGGGACAGCATCCTCTGAGGGAGGAGTGGGAACCCAGCCAGGACAGGGGATTGCTCACACAGTGATCTGCCCAGGGCTCTGCATCACATCCTCAGGCACGTGTCTGTCCTTGCATGTATCAGGAAACTCCATTACTTTCGATGTAGGATGACTCACAAGTTGAAATTTAACCAAGCACTGAAATCACTGGCAATGAGGACTCCCTGCCAGAGCCCAGCCTGTCCCAAGCTGTCCCAGKGTAAACTCCCAGGGCAGTAAAACACTCAGCTTCCAGCCAAAAAAAAAAACATCAAAGCAAGACTTGTGGGGTTTTCTGCCCAGACACGAAAACACACTGTTTGCTAGTGTGGGCTAAATCCCCCAAMCCAAACCTATCAGAGAACTTCCCCATCTTCCCCAAACCATCCCAGACAACAGGAACACACAGTCAGMGGACACAGTAGGGGTTTGCTGCAAGGAGAAAGTGTGTGGCTGAAGGATTTATCCACGGGTATTTCTTACTGGTTTTCCTGTGCCAGAGCCGCGCTCTCCGAGCAGGACACGGAGCYGTTCAAGCCCTCTTCCGCCTGGGATCTCAGCTGCTTCTCCCGCTCCCGCCGCCGCCGCTCTCTCGCCGCCTCCTCCTCATCTTCCACRCTCCACTGTGCTGTTAGCCTGCCAAGCCAGAGGGAAAACCCATCTTTAATGCCATCAGGCAGTCCTGTGAAACCCGGTARCAATCCCCTAAAGGTGTCTGGCTCCCCCCAGCAAGCAGGAGCCTTCTGCAGATGAGTGCTCCCACCATGAGTGGTGATCCTCAAAKKGGCATCCTCACYTCCATCAGCACAGTGGGACTGACCRATGGACAAGGATCAGGACACAGGGACTGGGAGAGGGGTGGAGGAGAGCCTGCAAGTSTCTATGAGAAAGATGTGGTATATATCCCTTTCCTCCCAGACCAGCCACCTTCCTCCACTGGGAAGCACCAATCCCTGCAAAAACAGCTTTGCACCCCCGAAGGGTTTGTAAAGGGTCTGGCAGTGCTGCAAGACGCCAAACACCTTCACCTCAATCTTTGGCCCACGGAARGCAGGATCTGTACCCTGAGGGTGAGTTTCCCTAGGAGGCTGAGCTGTTCCTGCCTGACCAGGAGCTGAGGAAGCAGTGACWGAGGGCAGCACCTATGTCCTGCTCTGCCCTGCCTGGCTTCCTGCCACCCCCRCAGAGAAGAAAAACCTGCCTTGGCTTCTTACAGACATCTCAACTGCAGGATAATCATGGCTCTGTCGGCAAAACAGCCTCTTGCATCCCCGAGGAAGTGATAAGGCAGATGCTACATTCCTCCTCTGGTGATAAGGCCGGTCCAGGCGCTCCCCACGTGGGATGSGCTCCTGCTCCACGGGCGGCGCCAGCCGACATTCGGGCACAAAGGGACACGCCATGGGGTGGCCACCACCCACCCAAAGGGCCTGTGATGGCTGGGCAGGTCTGATCTGTGGTACCCAGGGCTGATGCTGGGGCAGATGTCTGCTCACCCCGCTTGGCCCTGGCTCAGCCAGGTCCAAAACAGACCTCAAAGGCAGTTTCCCCTGGCATTGGCAATTCTGCTCACAGAAATGCTCTTCAGCAAGGCACAYGCATGGGAGCCAGGACGGTGATCCCAGCCCAGCCTTCCCTCCCTCAGGCACACCCTGMACACACACTGCAGCCCCCAAAGGGTGAACCTGCTCATTAGGACATACAGTGCAATATGGTTCAGACTGGGGCAAAGAGTCTGTGGAAAGGAAAAACGGGGAAAAACACAAAATTACTTGTTTCAGCCCAGTTTGGATGAACAAGGGACAGGTTTCAGATGACCCCAGAAGTGCYACTCTCCCAGCCTGTCTGGCTTTGCCCACAGTTTGGGGGCAAACTCACTTCACCACGGGTCTCACCAAAAAGCTGTTTTCTTTTGAAGTTCAGGACAGACACGCTCCTCTCCCAACAATGGGGGGGGCGGAAAAAAGCCCATTGGGATTAATTAATGAAAAATGCAGCCTTTCTAAATAGACTGGGAACCTTGTTAGCCTCTCCAGGGAAGACTCCCTCAGAGACTATTTTACTCTATAGTGCCAGCAGAATGGTTGAGCTTAGCCCCAGCAGCATTCTTTTGCACTGTGGTCCCACCACTACCTGTCAAGAAGCCGGGGATGAGCCCAAATCACTGCCCTCCCAAAATCCTACCTGCCCCAAGGCAGCAAAGCCAGGGTGATGAGCCYAATGAAGAAAGGTCGCCCATCCCTGCGATGCCAACGGAGGAGCAGGGAACAAGGCAGACCCCAGGACCAGCCCAAGAGAATTCTCCACTGCCCAATAGTTACTGCCTGCCTTATTTTGGGTGGGGTCTTTTTGCAGACAGCAAATTCAACTCTTTCCCCTTTTGCCCCCTCATTGCTCCCTGTCACCTTGGTCTCCATGAGGAACAAAGCACACCCAGACCAGAGCCTGGGCTCCCCTCCTCCCTTCCCTACTCATCCCACACTCCTATTTATTATTTTTCCTCAGGTTCCCATAGAAACCCTTGTCTGTGGACCTGGCAGGAAGCCACCATGTTGTTGTTGGGTTTTTTTTTTTTTAATATATAAATGAAGTCATTCATTAAACTCTGCCACGATCTCCCTCCCTTGTGCAACAGCTCCAGATAGTCTCCAATTCAGAAAGGCTCTTAACCCCCTCTCGCCCATATTGCCCCAGTTACCAGAAGCAAAGTCCATGTTTATGCCAAAACGAGTTACATTTCAGTTAAAATCGCTCACCCCCTCCTCCAGCTCCTGGRGCAGCTGCTGCAGAGGCAGTGCTGCACCAGCACTGCCAGCTTGGCCAGGGTGCTCTAGGGAGCCTGGAGGGGGGGTCTCTTCTGAACCACATGAGTTTTCCACACTGTGAGAGCAGCACTGGTTGGCAGCCCTCTCCCTTTCCCAGTTGGATGTGACTAACTCTCTCCCCATGACCTCACCGGCTCGCTATTCTGTCCCTGCATCCTTCAAACAGTCTGAGGACAGAGCCGGGGGCGACCGTTTTGGGGAGAAGGATTTTTCTGCAAAAGCAGTGAAATAACTTTCCCAGCTCTGATTTGCCACAGAGCAATCCAGCTTCCAGGCTGCCCACCATCGTGTTGGGATGTGGCTCAAACCGTACCGAGCATCCCAAAGGGCTGTGACACTGGGAACACCACACCTCAGCTCGGCAAGAAGGGCTGCAGATAAAGCCCCCACAGATTCAAAAATACYAGCACCCTCAACCAAACACCTAGACCCAGTTTATTTTCAGATTCAGAGCTCGCTGTCATGCTCAAATAGGCTGGTAGGGGGGCAAGGTTTAATAAGGGATGCRTTGGGGTTCAGTAATCACACTGACGAGTGGAGGAAAAAGGACGATTACTTTTTGACTGACCTAGCAGCACAAATATTTGTCTTTAGTGAAAAACAAACAAAACAAAATGAAGCAAAAAACACAAGCAAATGAGAAACTAAGCYGTGCCAAAGTCCTTGTGTTTGGGTCAGCTACAGGGGTTTGTTGGACCCCAGACAAAATGTGCCATTTCAATTTGGACAAGCACAAGTGTGAGCAGGGGGTCAGCTGTTAAATTGCCTTTCGAAGCAAAAAGGTGGAAAGATTTAATTTCCAAATGGTTCCATTTACTAAAACAGGGCCTTGGTCTCCCATTTGCTCTAATTGTTCACAACTGCATTCAGAAACTCAACATGCTCAGCCCACAGCAGTACTTCACAACCATCTTTCCAAATTCTACAAGTAATTACTCAGTGCTGCAGGATCAGGCTGATCCCACGTACCTTCACCTCCAGACAGCACTGTCCCAGGCTGGGGAGGTTTGGAGAAGAAGCAGATTCACAGCGGCCAGTGGGACTGAGAGCTCTCAATTTCATTTCACCCACCACAGGATCGGGAAATGGAAAGTGAGACTTGAAGCCTGAGGAGCTGCAAGATGAGCTACAGCGGGCTGCACTCCTGCAGCCAGACACTTGCCTTTATAAAGTCCCTATGCAGAGAGATTTTCATGCAGTGTGAAAGGAAATTCACACCCTCACACAAACTTTAGTGGGACTGGAGAAGGGAGGAGGAAGGGTAGAGATACCWCAGTGCCTCAGCAGCCCAGAGATGTGGCAAGACTTGCTCCAGCAAGAGCTCATCACAGGGCTGGGTCATTTCTGTTACGTGGTCCCTGCATCTCTGCCAACAGCTTTTGGAGATCTTGGTTGAGCCAAACACGCTTTGTGGAAGGGGCTTCTCTCTTCCTGAGGAGATCCTGCAGGTGTAAGGATGAACTGAAGGCACCTTGGTTCAGCTGTGCCCACACAGACACTGCTCACCAAGCCTTTGTGACCCTTACACTTCTGCTCTGACCAGGGCCAGCTGCCCATTCCAGATCCAGCTCTKGACGTCCCTTTCCTTGGACCCTCAGCCAAGGGAGGAGTTTTATTCCTGTTTGTGCTACAGAACAGCTCTTCCTGCAGCACAGCAGCACAGGCACCATGCTCTGGCTGCCATGCTCCACATGCCACAGAGAACCAGCACTGCTGGGAAGGGCACGTTTCCTTTGGGCGATTCCTCACCGGCACTCAAGGAGATTTTAATATTCAGGCAAGGGAAAACTCTGKCACCAGATGAGCTGTGTTTGAGGGAAACTCTGCGGACTTGAGGAGAYTTTCGCATGGTTGACGGCTCAAAGGAAGCTTTGCTGGCCCGAACCCAACCTTCAGCAYTAAAGCTAATTCCAGAAAGGAAAATCAAATGCCTCCCAGAGGCTTTGGGCTTTGCAGACCCATGCCAGAAAAACTCAGGAACCCTCTACCAGCACACTGGACATTCCTGTCTCCTGACCTCACCAGAGTATCAGGCCAGGAGTGCTTTGGCTTTGGCTGCCATCTCTGTGAGGTAGGCTGTCCCCGCGAAGCCAGGGTACAAGAGGGAAGAGGTTTTGGGAACAGGATTCAGGAAGAGCCATGTGAAACCCCAGAATATACATTGCCCTATCACCTGCAAAAAAGCCCAGTGTCCACCACAGCTGGAAATATCACCTGGAAGCGATGRGGCTGCATGAATTAGAGAAGAACCGGGAAGGGCAGCCCTGTCTCTGCCAGCAGCCATTCCATCGCCRCTCTGTTGAGGTTTGGGGAAAGGGAGATGCCAGAAATCAATGYAAAGGAGCTTCCCCTTCCATGCAATCCACTGCAGCTGCACTGCCTCRTCACAGAGCCAGATACAACATCAGCACACAATATGGCCCGGGGCTGTCAACAAAGTCATCTGCTGCTGAGAGCAGAGCTGCCAGGCTTTACTTCMTATGGCATTTATAACACATTCATAAAGGGCCCTGACTGCTGGCAGGAGACGTGCAGCTCACCCTGTCACACCAAAGAGAAGAGGACACCCTCAGAAGGCTACAACTCCCTCACCCACTTGACCTCCTGCCAACAAATTAATCAYTTATTAGTGGCAYATAAAGGGTCTGTGTGACTGAGTCRAGCATGCTGAAATGCCCAGATAATGCCTCCACTCAAGCTATTTGGGACCTCTGGTGTCAGGCCACCACAAAAGTMGTGGTTTTCCATGGCTTAGGAGTAACGTGGCTGGACAGCAAAGTCTACAGCTGGGTCATCATCCCACCGAACAGGGAAGGGGGTGTGGATACAGCATGATACAGGAAGACTGGGAAAAGAAATCAAATCAAGAATCATTATGTCACAGCCTGGAGTTTATTTCAGCCTCGCCTCGGGAGAGTTAYTCCAGCTCCGAAACAGCAGCGTGTCAGTCAAAGGCAGCCAGAGATACTCCACAAGCCTCTCCCTCCCATACATTCATGTAATTCCTCAGCTGCATTGCTCCRTTCAGAGTCCAGGCTACAGAGTTTGAACAAGAAAGGGGGGCAGGGRGAGAGGAAAAAATGCATCGATGTGCTTCACCCTCAGCCTTTTTCTCATACCAGTCTTCCCCACCCCACACGTAGCTGTGCAGTCGCAGCCACGTCTCCCCGTTCCCCCTATAAATCCCGGGTCACCTTCAGGATGTGAACAGCAGGACAGAGCTGCTTCACAGCCAGGAGCAGCCACAGAGCCCTTCCCCAGCTCCTGCTGGACCTGGGGGTGTGGAAAGGCGGCACACAGGGAGTGATAAGGACACACCAAGGCATCCGAACAGAACGTGATACAGCCCAAACTTTCATCAGGCAGAAATAGAAGGGGAAACCACCAACAGCATGGCAGAGACMTATCTCCTTTTTAAAAATAAAAGTCCTTCTTTTTTAAACACATCTTGGATTTCCTCCACAAAAGCACGTCCCGTTTCTGTCCAGAGAAGAATGTGCAGACATGCATCACATGTGCCACGTATAAAACCCTATCTAGTTCAGCCTTCATTAAATTCCCTGCAAAGAYTGACCTGTCACTGTGGCATGACAGGCAGGGAAAGCCCCAAAATGGTAATTTACTGCTTCCACAAGCAAAACAAGACCCCCTTGAGAAAGCTGGTGGCAAATGGCAGGAGCAGACCCTGGAGGAGGGGTGCAGGCAGGGTTGGTCCTTCATCGTGAGTTTTGTCTGTCCCCTCCTGCCACTCACAGGAGAGTGGCTCCAAAAAGGTGCACGGAATGCTCCGTGCTTCCAGAGGCCATAGGTGATGCACAACCACTCACACAGGCACCAGGCAGCCAATGGGAACAACTGTTTCTTTTTATTATTATTGATTTTAATCACGGCAGACAGAATCCAAGCAAATCCCTTCCAAGATGATGAATTGCACCCCCAGGCCCGTGGGTCCTTAGCACACAGATAGGCTGGTGCAATACTGTGTCAGCATCACTGGTCAGGAATTTGGCAGGGGGGAGGAATGGGCCTGCACTCCGCTGCATTCAGTAGGTGTGAGAAATCAGTGCTGTGCACGACCTCGAACWGTGGCTCTTTCTCACGGTCTCTCCATGTCAGCCCAGAGGTTCGAGGAATTGGAGGGTTTTTTTCAAAGGGCAGGAAGTCTGGGCTCTGTTTTTGCAAGGGAGAAGCATGTCAGAGGAGAAAATAGACCTGTCAAAGAGATGCAGACTGCCTTACCCAGCTTTTGTATTTCATTTTTCTCCTCTTTCAGAGGAAGGCAGGCCTCCACAGCCTCCCTGCCTTGGCTCCAGTCAGCCAGCATCCTTCTTGATACACATGCTAGAAAACAAGTCTGAGCCTAGAAGGTGAGCAACACCATTACCCCTGCTTCAAACTGGGATTAAGARTGAGATTTGTACCATGGTGGTGGTTTTTATAGCACAGCTGGCTCAGCCCTCACTGTGCAGCCTGGGGRCGAGGCGGTGCCCCAGCAGCAGGAGGGAATTCTGTGTCTGAGCAGTGGCAGGAGGCAACAGGGAGGCCGTGAGAACGCACTGCTCCCCTCCCTGGGACATTCGAGGCTCCCCTCGCTCGTGGCCATCGCTGACAGAGCTGTGTCACAGCAGGAACCAGAGTCAGCAGCAAGCCCTCGGTCCCTGCTGCCCTAAGGCAGAATGTCTCCATGGGGAAAAAGAGTCTTTTTGCCCCAAAATGCCGATCCCAAAGTGCTGGCACCCCAGCCTTGTGCTGTGGGACAGAGGCACTTGGCAGACCCAGATGCCCTTTGCTCACCACAGAGCTGAGGGATGCTGCTGCTACTACTTGATGCTGGTTCGATGCTCCATCAAAAGGGCTAGAAATGGAGGGAGAAGGAAAAAAAACAAAATTTGGAAGCTGAAAATTAGTTTTCAGACACCATCCCGGCTGCAGAATCTCAGGTTCTCCATCTGGTGCCCATTCTAGCTGAACCATGCTCACACACACGTGGTGGTCCTTCTCCACACCATCAGAGGATGCYGACAACCTGTGGTTGCAGCCCTGAGGGTTCCAAGGCTCACTACCGCTTCCCAAAATTTCCATGGGCTCAGAGTTCAGGCCCTGAACATCCAATTGCCTGAGAGCAGGTAAAAATCTGAGTCAGGCCAGGCTAAAGGCAAACAAAACCCATCGGCTGATTTCTGGGAAAGGTCAGTGGTAGGTGGAGTTCTGGCCAAATAAACCCCAGGGCCGGGAAAATCTGGGAATGGATCCACGGAGTACTCAGAGGGGACAGATGAGCTGCTTCAACTGGAGAGAAAGGATGAGCTGTTAGAGTTGGAGTGAAAGCTGAGGGTGGGCACCCCAAAAGGCACCCAGGGAGGGACTCACCCCCAGGCACTGGTTCAGCCCTCACGCTCCCTCTGCCCCACAGCTCAGCTGGGCTGCAAATCCCCCGGCCCCTCCCGGCTTGCAAAACATGGTGCAAGCAGCTGGCACCATAGAAGCCGCACTGGGATGTGGAAATCCCCCAGGCATGCCATCAGTCTGGCCCAAAGTGCTCTCCTGGGTGCTCCTCCCTGCCAGCAGCCTCTGCTCATGCCTCCCCTCCCATCCGCCCTCCGCTTGTGGGGTCTGCAAAGGCGCCCGTCAGCTCTGCCCTGGCCACGGTGATGGACCACAGAGGGATAAAAACATGAAGGTCACTAAATCATGGAAATAGGGAAGATTCAAGAAGGGGAGCACTGTGGTGGGCAATCCCTGCTCCTCRTGACACTTTGAGGCAGCATTGCACAGTGCAAATCAAACTGATGAAGGCCTGGTGTACCCTGCACTCCCTATCCCTCCCTCCTCTTTCCATCCAACAGTTCTGCTCCTGGCTCATTCCTGCACGCCTCAGTTTCCCCATCTCCCCCTCAAAGCTGCCCCACTTCTTCACAGCAAGAATTCCTCGCTCCCTGCACCTATCCAGAGCCAGGGATTTGAAGCAAAGTGGCCCTGCAATAGCCCCTGGAGGCAGTAGCTCTCTCCCAAGCAACAAACAGTGCCTAGACCACGTTTTGGCATCAATCACACACACCCCCACCCCACCAAAAATGTTCTTCCCCTTCAAAGCGCCATCCAACCCTCCCCAGTGCTTCAGCTCCGTGTTCCCAGCTCAGCACTCACGAGGTCAAGACAGAAATACTTGGAGTAGCGTCTTCCCTGCTGGGACACATCCTGGAAAGCTTTGGGAAACATCGAATGCAAGCAGAAAGGACGGTGTCCCGCAGAGTTGGGCAGAGCCCCATATCCTGATCAAACTAAATATTACACTCAAGACATGCACCAAAATTCAAGGAGCTCARGGAATCTTCTCTGAGCTAGTGCTGAGGAACTCTAAGGATCAGAAAGAGCATTGCTTGGAAACACAGTAACGTGTTTTATGGACAAAGAAGGGGCTATGCAGCCACCTCATGGGTGTCAGGACATGAGTGCTGGCATCATCTGGAGGTGGCAAGCATCCCATCATGTACAGCAGGCCAAAACACAGAGAATGTGAGATTCAGATCTCACATTYTGGTTTCCCATGTTGAYGACTCCACAAAAGATAACAAAGMAAAAATCCCATCCTACAGAGTGAATAATTTGCTCTATCCCGTGATCAAATTTTCTGACTTGTTTTCTTCCCCTGAGCTTTTTCACCCTCAGGATGCAGCCCCCTTTTCCTACGGCATTATTTGCACTTCAGACTCTACGGGTTAAAAGACATAATTAGAGACACTGGTTTATTTGCTGCTCMTGCAGCAGCCATGCCCTGGAGCCCCTGTTGTGGACCAGGTCCCCATTGTGCTGGGAGGAAATGGGGTGTTGCAGAGTGCAAGAACATTGTCTCTTTTGCCCAAAAACAAATCGCAGCTCACTTGCTAATGGCACCCCATTCTGGATAAAAAGCAAGCCACTCAGGGGGAGCAGTGTCAACCACGAGGCCCAATAATCCAGTTCCAAGGAGCGGCACAGCTGCTTTACAGAGAGGCTGATTTGTAGGTTAATTAAACAGCCATATTCTTTTGTGAAACACTTGAGGCTCGATAAATAGAGGGAGAGTAAAATTCCAGCAGGAGCAGATAATGAACTGAGTGAATCGACATGACAGGTGCTGGATCCCTATCTTATTTATAGGAATTCATTAGAAGGATAAGGAAAAAGAGATCGTGATAACAAGATAAAGCTGCTCGTGTTTGGAGAGGRCTTTAATAAAACACAGAGCCCTGTGGGCGTGTGAGGGATCATCGCTGTAAACGTGCTACAAAGGGAGAAATATTTCCCCAGTGATAGCCTGATAGAGAAACTATGCTGGATGAGGGGAGTGTCTGGGACCACGGGGCAAAGCAGGGAAGGCAGATAGCCCTGCAATGGTCCATTCTTCTCATACCTTTCACAGGTAATTACTCAGCCACTCGTGCTCTGCAGTTGCAAGTCATAACCCTGGGCTCATTTCAGCCTCCTACTTTTCAGATGTAAATGGCACATCCCTGCCTGCACCATTTGCAAAGCCAGTGAGGAAGAAGGAGGGCTAATTTTTCCAATCCACCTCCTGGTGAGGCAGAGGTGAAAGATGTTCCCCAGAGTGCTGCCTCAGTGCTTCAGCCTCTGGAAATCTCCAACAAGTCCCAGTGCTCCCAAGCACACCAAACCACTCCGGAGCAGAGCCTGTCAGCAGTCAGTGGAAAAGTCATTTCAAGAAAATCTGACTCCTGGGACTGATGTTTGGGTGATGCTTCACATGTGGGCCCCTTTGTCTGAGATGTTGGGTTTTGTATCAAGCACAAGGCAGGATGCTTAAAGCATTGGGACTCAGCTCTTGAACCCCAAATCCACAGGACTTACACTGGTTTCAGCTCAGGAACCCTCGACCCAGCTGTTGGACAGCTGGCAAGCAGCTCCTGTGGCTAAGCACTGCTCAGAGAAGGTAATTCCCTGGTTATCCCCGCTGATGCCCTGCAGCAGGAGCAGCCAGGTAAATCCTGACACCACTGAAACCCCCAGTGCTTGCAAATACAGCTCTGAGCAGCTGTTTTCACTCGTGTGCTCCASGTCTCCAAAGCACTCAGACACACCAGAAGAGCCCAGGATCTACACAGCATAACCACTCTGTGACAGTCACCTTGGGACAGACAAAAGCAGAGCACAGCAATCTTGACAGCAACGTATCTTCAAGCCAGGAGCCTCAAGCCATTCTCTAAAGAAGCTTCTTCCTGCAGCCAAGGTAGATGGGCTTGCAGAGCCAGCCCCAGGGCCAATCTCAGGATCTCCAGGAAAAACTGCTCTAGGAGAAAAATACCACTACCAAGTAGGCTACAGTGTTTAGGTTATGGTGTGGAGCAGATCCTGCCTGTTCTGCTGCTGAATCCTRTGAGTATGAGTGAGGGTCTTTGTGYGKAAGCCATGGAAATCTCACACATCCCACTCCACTCCTCATCTGTAAGCGGGACTGGACAACACAGCCCCAAAGCTAAACCTCAAGTGCAGTAGGAAAAATGTCACTTCATAAAAAAGCCCCTATGAGCCTCTGGGACACCAAAAGTCCCTGGTCCACAGCAGGAGGAACTTGGACACGTCATCCAGGACAGGAATACACCGCTGGGTTTTGTGCTGAGGACAGTTCTTAGGACACCCCTTTCCTCTGTGTGAAGCACACGGGCTTCCCCCTGCTCCCCCCATCTGTCACCCTGCAAAATAAATTGCCACCCAGCTGTAAGCATGAACTGAAGGCCARTTCATTTGCCTGGCCCTCCTCAGTACCAGCTGGCCCCAAATCCGAGCCCATCCCTGCCTTCTGCACACCCACAGAGGTTTCCTTACCCCTCACGAGCCCCGGACAAAGCCCTGTTCTGAAACAGGGATGTGTAACCCAGCTCCCAGTCCCCCTGGGCTGAGACCRGGAAATGGGTCCAACAGGCCAAACAAAAGGTGAACAGAGAGGAGTCAGCTTCTCCTGCCCACTTTCCAACCCAGGGGCTGTGCAACCAGTGGGAGCTTTTTTGGATCCAGAAGGGAAGAAAGTGTTAGGGACTGGACGGGCTGCAGGCGCCCATCTCCCTTCCGAGTCAAGAAACTTCTTTGAGAGATGAGGTTTAGAGGCTGCATCACCAGTCACAGAGATCCCAAATTGACTGGAAAATGCCTGGTGAACTAAACCCCACCACGACATCCCCCACCCCTCAGCTGGAGACCAGCAGACACAGCAAACACACGGGAGCTGAGAGGCACCCAAGCCACAGAATGCGAGTCCAGCACTCCCTAATTCCACTCCTCACCCATCCAGCTGCTCAGTTAAATATGAAGAGGGGAGAACTGCCTCTCTTCAGCCCAGTCAGAGCCATCAGCATGGCACACCAGCATCATCCACAGATGGATCCCAGGGATCCATGGAGGGAAGCGGCAATTCCAGACCCCAGGGAAGAGCACAGTGGCCGCATGGTAGGGAATCCCAAAGCCAGCACACAATGTAGCCGTCCTCCCCGGCTCAGCGCCGGCTGACAAACGGGAATAAACCCAACTGAGCCATCCACCTCCCTGCACTGGCAATTATATTCGGAGAGAAAGGTTCAAAGCACTATTGTGATCAATTAAATCGAAAAAAAGAGCAGTGTCAGCTTACAGCCCTGGGAAGATCCGGCCCTTTACTGATCCCTGAATTAAAAACGCACATCACAGCGYGCACAGTTTTCCTACGGGAAATAAAGAAAAATCCTTTTTCTAGGCAGAGGCGTTCAGCACTCAGGGGACACAAAAAAGACACGTACTGAGACATCCCTTGCACGGAGAGGGGAAACCAGCCGCTCAGGTGAATGTCACAGCACAGTTGTGCTCAGTTATTTCAGTCGGGAGCTCCTGGAAAAGCCATCAGTAAGTTCAAATCTGCTTTTCTCATACAGCTTTTGGGGAGGAGAGGGAGGGTTATCTATTATCCTTCCTTGCAATGCATCGGGTCTGCTGGAAAAGCAGGGTAAGGACGAATTTCAGCCCATTTAAAGGGACGCGAAGATGGTCGATCGGAAGCACGCTCCCTTTCCCCCCCGGCGTTCCCCACCGCGCCCCCCGGTGCGGGCACATCCACCGGAGCGGAGCSGGGAGCGGAGCCCCGCGGGCAGGTGGGCGCTCACCTGATGAGGTTCTGCAGGCCCTGCTTGCTGGAGTTCCTCCTGAGGATCGCGCTGGTCATGGTGGCCGAGCCGCGGCGGGCAGGGTCCCGCTGCCGCCCCCTCCCCAGCGCCGCAGGCAGCAGCCCGGCACTGCGCGCTCCCGCGGCCCCCTCTCCGCCTTCAGGAAGTTCTGCAGCTGGTTTCCTTTTGTTTCTGCTAGCCCCCCCTGCTCCACACCCCCGGCTTGTCTCCTCCACCTCCACCTCTACCTCCTCCTCCTCCTCCCCCTCTGCCTCGTGGAAGTGTCACGGGAGAATCTCTGGGAGCGCAGCCGCCGGCGGGCCCCGCAGCACAAAGCCCGGCGCTCCCCACTCCCCTGCCAGGGGGATTCTCTCCTGGCTTTAACTCTCTTCTTTCCCCCCTTCATCCTCTCCAGCCCACTCCTCCTTCCCCCCCCTCTGTTATTTTTTTTCTTTTTTCCCCCGCTTTTCCCACTGCTTTTTTGATTACACAAAGCAACTCGGGAGCAGAAATCCAGGTTGGCAACTTGCACTCAATGGTCTGTAAATCACTCCCGCTCCATTCACAGCAGAAGTCTTGCGTGAAGGTCTCAACCTCCAAACAGTCCCCACACGTCCGAAGGTGAGCCAAGAGTCAGATTAATACGAAAGGGGCTTTGCACTGGAAAATGCCACACCAGAGAAAAATGTTCTCCTGGGATGGAGATAACAGCTGGATTTTGGGGAAAGCCATAGAGCTGCAGCCTCAGRCAGGCAAGCAGCCTGCACCCTGATTCTACTCTCAAACACTTCCCCTCATCTACCTGAACACCTCGCCTGTGCCTCAGTTTTCCCAGCCATCAAATTGGACAAGAGGAAAAAAATGTGGCTAAATCTGGCTTGCCTCCATAAAACACTGATATTCTGGGAGATTAAAGAAGCGCGTGAGTGTTTGATGAAGAACTAACATTGCCACCTGCTAAAACAAAATGCCCATCTGCCATGCGTTCAGATGATTGTTCTTCATGCTACTTCCTCATGGGAGTAGACTTGGGGRGAAAAAACAAAAGAGTCTTTTTCCCTAACCTCCACCTCCTGGTCCACATGTGCTGTTTTGTGGGGGTGAGATCTTGAGGTCTACTGTGCCAAACCAACAGGTGCCTGCAGTTGTACCTTGCCAGTTCCAGCCCTGCCTTGTATTTGTACACGAGGGTGCTCATGGCACGGCCCGCCCATGTTCCCCAAGGCAAATGGGAATGTTCCTCTGGCTGTCTCCAAAATGGGAGCAGTTATGGTGGAACCAAACTGCTGAGACCCTCACCTTCCTTCTCCTTTCCGCCCCTCTCATCTCTTTTACGTATTTCCTTTCAATCACTTCTGCAGAAATATTTCTTGATGCCTGGTAAGCTGAAATGGGGAAGTTGCCCATGAAATACACTAAGGAAATCTCAATRAAAAGGAAGTGCCTGCCCTCTTTTCTACTGTCTCTTCATTTCAAAACAGCTTATTTTTTTTTTTTTTCTGCAGGTATTTACTGAGCATTGCCTAAGYGATTGTGAACAACAAAAACCACAAAACACAGACATTGGTGCAGGCTTCACTCTGTGGGCTGCTCAGATGAGATCACACTGCATATWTGTCTTTCTAAATTTGGTGAGAAGATGCATGAGATCCACCACAAAAGATCTCTGTTGCTTAAAAGGAGCTTGTCCCAACCCTGCAAGTGCTTGCAGGGGTAATTAGGTTTGAGCATGTGAACATTCCTACTGACTTTGCCACAGTTGGCCAGAGTTGAAGTGAAGTGTGCACCTACAGGGTTTTCTTTTCAGAGAGAATCAGCCCAAACCTGCCACTGATTCCCATGGTCCGAGCCAGACAAAGATGCAGCTCGAAGGAGCCCTGGCAGGCAGAGAAGTATCTAGCAGCCATGAGCCAGCCACAACCGGGGGCTGAATGGAACTCTTTGTTCACTCAGAGATGCCAGGTGATCCACACGGAGCTGAGGAAAGGCAAGGAGGAAGGCAGCCACTGCCACCAGAAGGCAGAGCCTACTGGAGACAGTGGGACACTGCTGCCTGTCAGAGGTGAGATTCTCTGTGGAAATGGGCGGAGGGAAAAGCCATTAATCACCCCAGGAAGAGAGCCTTGGCTCCACACAGAGTTTGACTCCTGGGGGTGCCAGCATGAGCACCTCGTCTTGAAAGCACTTGGCTGATTTCCACCCCAGTTCCAGGACTGACCGCCTCTCAGAGACAGGGCTTTCAGTGAACAGGGCTGACTAAAACCATGCTTGGATGATGAAAAGCAGGACCAGAGAGAGGTCATGACATCAGCTCTTACTGCTCTGAGGTGCTAAGATAATTTGGAAACACCAGAGTGAGACAGGGGGTCCCTTAACTGCAAAAGGCAGCAGGCTGAGCTCTGTATTGCACTCAGGGAGAGAAATTCCTGGTACTGAACTCTGCCTGAAAAAACCTTTCAGGGTGGCTGACCCACTCGACCTCTGGGGAAGGCTTCCTGCCCTTCTCCCTCATCTTCATCTTTGAGAAAGATATTAAATATGACAAGAAAACTCATCCTTCCCCCAGCATCAGCAGGATCTTGCAGGATCTCAGGGTGAGGAGAGCAGAGCAGGACCCACAGCTTGCACGAAGGGAGGGAACTGTGCACAGAGTCACAAGGACAGAGTCACTATCCCAATCTCTGTGGGGCAGGGAGCATTTAAACCCACTATTCAAAAGCACAAAGGATGTGCCCGCAGAGAAGGAGCAGTGCAGGAGAAATCCTGTGCAGAGGCACTTTGGGTCCCTCTCCTCTCCTGCCTCTCACTGCCACGTGCATCAGCATGAGTCACRCCATGGATCCAGGAACAGTAAGGTCAGCATCAGTCCCACAGCTGCTTGGATCCTTGCACAGAAACAAACCCCCTGCTCCCACCAGGAAGGGGATAGGAGCACAGTGGACTCAGGAAGAAAAACAAAGAATTAATTAATCTGTTATTTTTTGGCGCAGTTTAAGCTAGGAGAATCACCATAAATCTCTGCAGCAGAACACCACCCCACTGCAGGAACTGGGGTGCCTGAAGCATCCAGGAGCACATTGTGTGGCTCTGGAGTTTCCCAAAGCTCTCCCAGCAGCAGGGAAAGCAAAGAAGGTGAGGTGCTGGGGGAGAGAGCAGGTCTGCCTCCATCACTGTGGGAAAGAGGGCTGGAGTCCCAGAGAGATAGGGCTGCACCAGTTCCCGTTAATTACACAATCATTCTGCTATGTAGGACTGGTTGCAAAATCAGTTGAAGGCTCACACATGGTCAAGGAAAGAAAAAAAAAAAAAAAAGGAAAAAAAAAAAAAAAAAAAAAAAAAAAAGGAAAGAAACAAAAATACTCTAGTCCTGCTAGTGAGGAAATGCAGTTCAAGTAATTCTCTCCAACAGCGCTGGGATGTAAACCACTGTCAGCACAGGCCCCAAAGCACGATCACTGCATGAGCCAGCCCTTTACAAGGGCCACCATCTGCCAATATGGGTTCCTGAGGTCCATACCTGCACATCAGTGGTGGGATCCCACCCCAAGAAGATATTCTTGCAGGAACAAGAAGATATTTTTGCAGGAATAGCCTCACATCTTCAGCAGGGACTATCTCAGCTGGAGACTCTGTGAATTGGCCTCATAGATGGGGATTTCCCTTGTCATATTCACCCCGAATTCCCACTTAACTCAGTCCAGCTTATTCTGTCAGCACTCACTTTTGGGCAGGCAAATACAGAGACCAAGACAGGCAATCAAGAGATAATCCCGAGGAAACAGCAGGACTAGCAGCCAAGAGTAGCACATCATCTCCTTCCCACCAGAACAGCTCTCTACAAGCACCAAAGTGTGCTGCCAGGAGGGCAGGGCGCCTCACCTCTGCAATTAGCTCAGGGTACAGGGCGAGGAGTCCAACCCCAGAGATGSTCCCTCATGAGCCTTCCTCTGCCCTGGCCATGAGTCAGGAGAGGATATTCCCAAACCAATGCACACCCCCACGGGTGTTCGGGGAAGGGGGTGCTGTGGGCGGAAGCCGCCTTGGCTCAGAGTTGTTGCCAGGCCCACGCACTCAGAGGAGCACCATGAAAAACATGAATAATTGTGGGTCTGAACAGCCAACAAACACTGTGTCATACTAAGTCTGAACTATTTGGCATGGGATCARTGATGACTTTCTTCCTATGATATCCAAAGAGGCAGAAATGAGAGGGAATCAGAAGCTGGATCTAGAAGGAGCATCCTTCTTCCTCTACCCCACCACTGTCTCTCACCCTCACACAGAATGGAAAAGGGACACTCCCTGGGGGACTTAAGCAGTAAATCCATAAACATAAAATCCCAAGAGTTTGCGTCATTTATCAGTGAGAGGRGAAGATGCAAGCCTACAAGCCCTGTAGGAGAAGATGTTTTTGCTCCAGGGGTGATACACACAAGCACAAAGGATGGATCTGAAAAAGAGGGAGGGTAGAAGAATTATCAACGGGACAGTCCAGCGTAGTTAAAGGAAAGCTGAGCCCCTGTTGTGCTGTGCAAACAGTGAGAGATCACCTGAGCCACCACCAGGGTTTTCCAGGCCAGGGCCAAGGCCAAGTGACTCAGCCAAGCCTTGGGGAGTGCAGCTGGTCCAGCATGTTGAGCCAGCATCATTACTGATACTGTGCACTGCTATCTATCTGTTAGGCTAAATCAACAAAGCCATTGGGAAAGAGACAGGAAGAATGAACAATGGCCACAGATAAGACACTCCCATCCCACACAGGAGGGTCATTACAGGACAAGAGGACTATTGGCCCCGAGGAGACAGGCTCCAYCTCTTAGGGATGCTTCTCTACCACAAGGCACAGAACAGGACAAAGGACTCCAGCCAGGATGGATAAGATATAAGCAGCTGCTGCCAAGAGTTGTCTTTCCCCAGCAGACACTGTAGGAAAAGCCTAAAAAAGGCCTTTTTATAGCATCACATTGCTGCGCCACTAGTCTCTGCTCACTGAAGTTTGGAAAGCTGCTGAATGAATTTGAATTCTGAAAGTCAATTTGAAATAAATGGGGTGGTCTTTGCTTTGACTGGGTGGATTAGATGGACACTGAGCAGCTGGAGACACCTTCAGACATCTCCCATGTTGGGTATAAGAGGTGCACAGGCTGTCACAGAGGCACCACCTTCCTTCACCAGGTGGCATCTGTGTGTCATGTTTGAGCATCACCCCAAGCCACACAGCACATTTTGTAGATGGGCTTTTAGGTGAGCTCCACGAGCACAGCCCTGCGTCAAGCCGTGCTGATCAGATGCCCACGCTGCTTTCAAGAAGTAAAATACAGCTTCTGCCCAATATAAACTTACCAGCTCATCTGCAGCTGGCTCCAGGCTYTGATGCAGCACTGCCTTGTGCAATGCAAGCAGTTTTAGCAACCATTAATCTCCACTTTACCCTGCCGGGATRTTACTCCAGCTGGGAGTAACGGGGGAGAATAAATGGAAAAGGAACTCCCAAGAAACATCTGACATTTCCTGCTTCTGACATTTCCTGCTTCAAAGCTTCAGAACATTATCCCTCACTTCGAGTTGCTCCTTGTCCCAGGGAAAGGCATCTGATATCAGCTTTTCAATATCCATCCGTGTTTCCCTYGCTAAGCTGGGCAAAAGACAGGAGCTTTCTTTGAAAAGGGCCTGCAGAAGTATCATCACGTATCCAAAGACACATGGCTCCATCATGGGGAAGGATGGTCAATAATGATCCAAAGTGAGGCCCCAAAAAAAGCTAAGAGGAGCCTTTCTGCACAAGTGCTGCATGCAGGAAGATGGCAATCGGAATGGAGAAGCCACAGAAGAGACAAATGCCACCGCAAGGAAGAAGCCCCAGCAGGGCAGGAGTGCACCTGTGTGTCACAGTAGTCTGCCCTTCAGGACAGCTCAGCTCGGGCACAATKCTCTCAGCTCCTGGGAAGCTGCACAACAACTGCAAGGAGGCACTTATTTTAAGAGGAAATTATTATTGTCATCAATTTTATTGGAGGAGAATTCTGCCCCTCCSGAATAGCTGGCAGCTGTGATTGTTTGGGGTCTGTCAGTAGTTCAGGGTTTGTCRATGCTAATGGCTCCAAAGCAAGCCCGCCCTGGAAAGGAAACTGCTTCTGCAGCAGAAAAGCACAAGCATCCACAAGCACAGAAGAAGAGATCATATTTTCCAAACTATCTGGCAAGGACTTGATAAAAGGCGCTGCACAAACTGTCTACTCAGCTGCAGCGAGCAACAGATACCTAGATCTGGGAGAGAGGCTTCCTCAGTAATGCGGAATGAATCCCTAACAAAAAATGTGTTTTCAAATTGATCACGTAAGCAAAAGAACTGAAGACCTCCAGCTGACGCAAACTGGCAGAGCCTTATGGCAGGCAGAGGGATGGTGCTGACATACCCTGGCAAAAGCATTTGGGCTTACATGTCTGTGCAATGGCAAGAGAAATCCAAATTAACCGAGCCCGAGTCTTGCACATCTCAGATCAGCTGCTCACAGATCACCCTGAGGTTTCCAACCACTGAATCCAAGTCACCAATGACACCAACAGGAGCCCACTGACTACCRTTGCCATTCATTAACAAAACCAGCTGGGTTTGCCCCTGGGTGGTTCCTCTTTAGCCAGGAAWTCCTTGGACAGGTACCAGGTGCCCCAGGCTGCTGGGAAGCACCCCTGCTCCTCTGAGACAGGGTGAGCCCAAGGAGCTCCAAGGTTTGACACTCCCCCGTGTGACTGAAGATGGAGCTCTGCTGCTGGCCCCAGCACCCCATCCCAGGAGGGATTTGTTTAAAGCAGCAAATAACAGAAGGAATTTTGTCCTGCCTTGTGCAAGTTCTCCTGCAGAGGGTGGGGGCTGCAGCGGTGGRGCTCCCAGAAAGCCACCGGAGACCTGTCCGTGAGAAAGACAACTGTGAGCACTGAAACCTGGGATTAAGACACTTAGATGCTGCCTCACACATCTGGTGTGTGTTAGGAAGGATACAYTGGCAAGGAAAACATCCACGGGCTCCAAGGGGAGCTGCTTAACCCACTCATGGCTGAGCCACTCTGGGACATGTGGACAGGCTGAGGACTACRGGATACCTGACCAAGCCTCAGGAGAGCTGGCCTCAAATCTCAGTAGTGTCCTGTGCTTGATAGGTGATTCTGGGAAATCAGGGAGAAATTCAGGTGCCTCAATGTAGGTGTCAAGCRTGGGATGCCTTGGGTTACCTAAGACAGCTGCCAAGGCCTGGCAGATCTCACACAGGTCCAATGGAAAACCACAGAGAGCAAGTTCTACAGTTAGGGCATCCCTCCACTTCCTAAATATCTCACTCTCAGCTGCCTGGCCTTGCAGTAGAGATAACCTGTCCTCCTTTCCCTGAGGCTGTAGCCACGGGCACAGAGACAGAGTACCTACGTGGTGACACCCTGACCTTGTCTGGGCAYTGTGGGTGCTCCTCTGGTACCCATCATAACAAATTCATGTCATGCAGGACAGCTGCTTTCCCAGAATGGGCAGCACCTCCTAGGACATATATTTTGACCCACAGCAGATGGCCATGGTATAGAACATGACCCGAATGAAGAGTCCAGAGCCCCTGTCATACACCCCTGTGTCTTTCTTTCATTGATGTACATCCCCAGGGCTTCTCCTCGTGAAAGGCTTTAGAACAGAACTGCACCATGAAGATCCATTCCTGGGCATTTGGCTTCAAAGGGTGCCAAAGTAGCTCCTCAAGGAGCGCAGAGAGTCAGCCTGAGGAGGAGTTCATTGGATTTGTATGAARGGAACAGGAGGGCTTCACAGGGAGGATGAAGGGAGAACACCAAATCCCGGCGTTCCCTCTGAGCCCCTGAGCACCACTGCAGGTCTGCAGTCAGTCAGTGCCAGATTGCACTCTCAGGAGCCTGGTGGTCACACCAATGCCTCCTGGAGCCTGGGCAACAACTTTATTTGAGCCAGGATTCTYGCCCACCTCAAAGAAAAAGCAGTTCCAAATAAAAACATGGCACCCATGAAGTCTCAAACACCTCCTGGCCAGGTGTGAGTCCATGACTTGGCAGAGGCAACAGCCAGGCTGGATGAATGTTTAGCTGGGAGCCAGCCCAGCTCTGGGGAGAGCAGCAGGGCAGCAAGGAGTCAGCTCAGCCCCCAGGCAGACCCCACAGTGGGGTCACAGGGGTGAAGGATGCAAARGGGGATGCAGGCAGAGCATCGGTCAGGGCTGGATTAGCAAGGTCAGTGAGGGTCAGAGCAGAGGGGCCCAGGATCCCCAGGGCACACCAAGGTTAAGCACTTCCCTGCTGCACAGACAGCCCTTCCAGTTACCACAGGGTTTTCAGATTTGGGGAAAGCCCTAAACCCTCTGAAGTGAGTTCACCTTAGAAAATCCAGGGGCAAGGGATTCCCACAAGCTTCAGAGCCAGACTTCACACCAAGAGTTTTAAAAAATCCAGCCTTCCGGCCAGCAGAGAGCCTTCTGTGTTTTAGAAAGAAAAATGCAATTCAAATGAAGGCTGCTGGGCAATCCCTTGCTTTAATACGCTTCTCCAAACCCATAGCTTTACACAGCAAAATAAGCTCAGTGGCAAGGCAAGGCAAGCCAGGCTTAATTTTTTTTCCCCCAAGGAGAAAAGGACAGTGAAGGCACCTGATACCTCCTATAATTAGAGACAGTTCTTTATCCCTAATGCCACTGCCAGAGCACCTATATCCAATTTGGAARCCATAAATGTAACCCAGCTTCATTAAATAATCCATCTGGTCCTCCCCTGTTAATTTCCCTACCATTTTTCCAATTTAATGAGCCCAGCTGGGTCAAACTGTGACCAGTTAGTCCTGAACAGGGATCAGCCATCCCTCCTTTCCACCTCCAAGGAATCTGGTGTGCTGAGGGGTCCAAAAACTCTCCAAGGATCAGTTTTCCCAGGCCTCCTTCCCACCATGGGTATACATAGCAACAGCAGTCATTTCAGCAAAGGCCCTTGAGACTCCTCCAAGGATCTGGGGAATTCAAGACAGCTGGGGATGGACGTGGCAAGGAAAAGCCTGGGGCTTGCTGGCACAGCAGAGCCTGTCCCCRGGCAGTGACCATACATGGGCTGCCGAGGGCTCCCTGCCCTGCTGCTTGTGGGGTGGGAAGCCCCAGGAGGAAAGAGATGGGAATTTGGGGAAAGCCAACCTTATCTCAGATCCCACAGACAAGAGAAACYGCCACATGAGCTGTGCTGCCTCCCAGGTGCAGATACCCTACAGAGCACTTCCCGAGGGATGTGCATGGCCACGGGTGTAGGAATAAGGGCAGGGATACCTGAAACCTGCAGAGCTTAATGGAGAGAGCTCTGAGCGACAGACCCAATACACCCTGGGCTTCAGCCTCTGCCCAACAAGGCAGCACAGCCAATCTCAGCACAGCCACCTCCCCAGAGCTCTCCCCAGCTTCCTGCTCATTTGGGAAGGCTCACACCGCAGCAGTTGCCCATACAGCGATTCCAGTTCATGGAATAGAGCATAGCACCGGTCTGGTTTAAGCAGTGTTACACCAGCATCAGCAGGACTTTGCCACTGTGTCCCAATTTGTGGGAGRAAACAGCTATGTTCAAATTTAGATTTCTAGGAGATTTTCTAATGCCAGCTCCTCTTCTATATRCACTGGGCACAGTTAAATAGACAAGGTTCACTGTTTAGGGAAACACAGCACCCATGTTTTTCTCCTGGCAGCTCCATCTCAAAATCGGTTGTTCTCACCTCCATCATGTTTTAGGCTGTCTGAAGAGAATTGTCCTGACTCCATCCATACRTGGGTCAGCTTGGCAAGAGCCTTTTCATCAAGGAGCGGAGATCAGGGAGCTAAGCTAGCCACAGGGTGAGAAAAGGTAGAGCCAAACAGCAAATAAACACTTACTTMCTCCATTTTGGGAGTGGAAATCCCCAGAGTCTAGCAAGCGTTTAAACAGCACAAGTAAAAGCATGAGAAGTTTAAAGCTGTACATGAAACTATTATACAAATTGCGAAGRAAAGTAATTATTTGCATTTTTGAAACAAGGAAGAACTCTTTTTTGCTCGCTATTTTTGCCATCAAGTTTCACATTTCATTAAGATTCTAGCACACAGCTAGAGAGGAAGAGATGTGCCGCCCTGCTGTCAGTGTTCACACTCCTTTTAAACAAGGCTGTAAGGGTCTGAGTGCTACACAACAGACTCCTCCAGACACATTTCATTTAGCTGAAACTCCAGGAGGAACCAGAAAAGGGAACAAGCWGACGCAGCTCCACCAGCAGACCGCAGTGTCTGCCCTGCCTGCACCGGGGTGCCTGCTCCTCTTGCAGCCAGCGGGGTGCAGGAAGGTTTGGCTGCCTTGGGCCACGCACCGGACAGTCCCTGCTCCCTGCGGCTGCMAGGTGAGCTGAGCCCGCGGCACAGGCACGGGCAGGCTGGAGAAATGCTGGGAATTGCATCCATCCYRGGGCTGAGGAAAGCCCTGCGCTCTSCCAGCAGCCAAGGCTTCCCCTTTGTTTCAGCAGCGAGTCGTGCACGGAGCCTTCCWGCACCTTTTGAAGCTCCAGTCAAACTTTCAGCCAAGGCTAATTGCTGTCAGGTGTCAGCCCAAGCACTTACTGCAACCCCTGATGACAGGAGATGACACACCTTTCTCCTCTCATTGTCACTCAAGGGTTTTTTTTTCCTGTCAACATTAGCTGTGCTGGCTCTCAGAAGCCTTGGGGAGAAATGCTAATGCAAGCTTTGAAGCTGGAGGTGAAAAATCAGGCAACCTCYTTAAGCTCCCTGGATGCTCAGCCTGAATCCAGTCCAAATCTGAGCACTTCGGGGTGATGCACTTTGGCCAAGCTTATCTGTCTGCCTCCACCACTGACAGATGTGGCCTCTGCTGCTGATCTGTCTTCTTTTAGACCCCATGGAAAGCCCTGCATTGGAGTGAAGACCCCACATTTTACAGACTCGGCTGATAAAGCAATAAAGCAGAGCGGAGGCACAGAGATGTATAACTACAGCAGCCAGCCTGRAACATTGCCAGGTTAATTCGGCTGGAGACACAGGGGATGCAGCAAGAAATCAGATGTGCCCAGCAAGGAGAGGAGGCAGCTGATCTCCACATYAGAGAGGTCTTAGAGATGGGGCTGATTTCAGCTGCAGAGCAGCTCCAGGTCACCAGACCCCTCACTTGAGCTTGCCTGCTTCTGGAGCTGGGGATCCCCATTCGATCAACTCCATCCCAAAGGGGATGAGATCTTTAAGAAATCTCTCCTAGCTGGARAAGCTTGTCAAAAGCCTAATGGAACATCTGACCCATTCCAGCCTCGTGGGTCATCATAATTCTGGCTGGGCATCCTCCTTTCCCACCATCTCCCCCCAATTTCCCAGCCTCCCAGTATCCCAGGACTGGAAGGCAGCTCTGGTGTCCCCAGGGCTCACCTCTCACTCTCCCCAGAGGATTCCTCTCCCACTTGGCTCACTCCATCTGCTCCCTCCTGGCACCCCTCCGAGTCTGACATCTTCTCCCCTGGCACGGCAGCCCCAGGACAGCTCCAGCGCCAGGCTGCCACCGCTGTTTYGCTTTTCCTGTGCTCAGCAGAAGTGAGCTGGGCCGGAAACGTCATGGGCTGAGGGTTTGGGGGGATGGGGCAGGGTAGGGGGAAGGTAAATCTGGGTTGGTTTTTTCTTTTTTTTGTTTAGGGTTTTTTTTTGAGACTGATTTAAGATTTTAGTCATTGGCAGCTAGAAATCTGGAAGTGCTGGGCTAACACAGTAGAAAAGTGAGGGCATAGATATTCCCACCATGTCAGGGAAAGGAGTGACCCACTGCCCCTGCCAGCTGCCCATGCCACTCTGGTGGCAGCCATCATCTCTAAACCACAGCACCCTACCCTGCACCAGTCCAGGGTGCTGCCACAGGTGCTGCAGAGGTTGTTCTGACTTCACACCTCTCAAATCCCCCTGGGGCCGAAGGCTCCGCTTCTGCCCTGCAGATCCTACCCCTCTCCCCAGCTCTCAGCTCTTCTCCACAGCTTCCTGCGGATGCTGTCATGGGCTGAGATTCTGCATCACCTCCTGGGTCTTGGACTGTTCTCGACTTGTCTCCTCACACTGTGGAAGGGAATGAGCATCCACAACTTTGGAGGGGGACCAACAGCACACAGGTGCCCCATCTCCCCTGCCAAAGCCTCCCCATTCCCAGCAGAACCCCCACAGTGAGGCAGTCCCTGCTGGCACCATGGCTGGAGTCGGGCTCTGGCCACCCAGGCAGGCAACACCACCTCTCCCACCAAAGCTTTATTTACATCAGTGCTGCCACGATGCAGCTCTTGGCAAAACTAGAGAGAAATGGCASCCRGTCAGCGCCCCTGAGCCCGGCGGCRCAGCGGGGACAGCGGGGAGAGGAGGAGAGCTGTGGAGACGCGGGTGCTTAGGACTCGCCAGCCTCAAACATCTTCTTTCTGCCCTCCATGCCAGACTTCTCCTCAATGTTCTTCCTCCAGTCACCGACATCGCGGAGATCCTTCTCCTGGGGAAGGGATGGTTGGTGTGAGTGGTGCCCCCCAGGGTAAGAACCCACCTGGAAAGGGCACCACACCTATCCTCCCATGGAAACTCCCATGTCAGATGGAGGAACTGTGTTCCACCCATGCTATACATCTTTTTGTACTGCACCCTACTGTTTCAACATCATGGGTGCCACAGGGGGAAACACTGAGCAGGAAAAAGAAAATTATGGAGAAAGTCATTCTCAAACCACAGGGAGGTGTGAGCCCTGAAGAGTGGGGGGCAACTCCTGTTAGGGAAAAGGGGAAGAGGGCAGGAGTACCTTCTCAGTGTCCTCCTTCTTCACTTGCTTCAGGTTGGCTCGGAGGTCCATGCAGACCTTGTGCTTGGAGCCCAGCAGGGCCCGCAGCATCGCGTCGGCGGACATGCGCACCCTGCGCAGCGGCGGCCGCTTGAACTTGCCACGCAGGTCAAAGAGCTTCTGGCTCAAGTCTTCCAGCTGGGGGGATGAGATGAGGGGGGCAGAGAGAGAGCAGGGCATGGGTTTCATGAGATGGACCCAAGCAGTGCAGGGAAGYGTCAGGAATGTGCTGGAGACTCCCYGSAAGGTTTCCCAGGGAAAACTCACCTCCTTGTTGGTCTTCTGTAGCTTCACCTCTGTGTCRTACCTCTCCTCATCCACTGAGTCGATCTTAGCATGAAGCTTTTTGCACAGCTCCTGTGGGGAAAGCAGAGAGGGTTGTTGGCTGCCAGGACCCACACACACAATTCCTCTCTCCTGACCACTCCGACAGACCTCAGTCCAGAAGACTGGGTGGGATTGAGACCAAAAGGTGAAGAGTGGTTTGTCAGCCAGCTCCCAATCTCCATGCTACTGGCTTCACAAAAATGCTGCCTCACCACATCATTTAAAACACATCTTTCCTGCCAGCCAGACCCCTTTTTTTTCCTGCAGAGAGACCCCACCTGCCTCTCAAACCAGTTCTATTTCCATCTGGCTCCAGGGCACCACAGGTGAAAAGAGGCTCAAGATGGGAAGGCCAGTATAGATCCACCAGGCTGACTGATGGAGTCAAATCTTTTCTGCTCCAGCACTGAAAGTATCAAAGAAGTCAGTACCTGAAGTTCCTGCATGGATCCTGGGAGTGACAGAGGAGGGCAATGTTCTGCCAGGTAGTTTTGCTTTTCCACTTCTTTAGCAGCTGTTTCTTTCTCTATTTCAGTGACAGCAAGCTGGAGCATAGCACTCTGGAAGGCAGCAGGAGAAGGGTCAGTGCGGGGTGGAAGAAAGGAAGGAGGGTAGAGGGGCTATCAATGGAGCAGGAGCCCTGATGGGGAGGCAGCTTGGTGAGTGCCCATCAGTACCACCATTTCCAAGCAAGGGACATGATGAAGACCCAGTAAGGAGTGGAGTGGGAGGCTTGGGATGGGAGATGGGAAGGTCGGGACACACGTCACACAGCCACAGCAGTGCCACGTACCTTCAGGTGCTGCCGACGGGCAGTGGCTGCCCTCCTCTTTTTCTGCAAGTGGGAGAGACGAGAGAAAAGGTGGTTATCAGCTGCCCATTCCCCTTTCCATTGCCCTTCCCCACGCAATGCCACTGTTCACCAAGGACTTGCAGCCCTTCCAGGGACATGGCTCCAGCCAGGATGGACAGCTTGACACACAGTTGGTCCCCAAACCAGCGGCACTCAAGGAAGATGCTCCCTGCTGAACCCAGCTTTGCCAACCTCAGGCAGSTAAAACCTACAATTTCCCCAGGAAAAGATAACAAGGGCGATGAACTTGAAAATGTGTGTATAAAATACGGCTTCAAGCTTGGCTTATTGGGACTTCTAGCCTTTTCTCTAATTTCCTCTTCACTCAGATGTGTTTTACTTGGCCCTCAAGCTAATGGCCCCCGTGTCCCTGGGCACCCAGGAGCTATGGGATGTCTTTCTGAGCAGCCCAGGGCACATGTCCTTCTGACACTCTGGTGACAAGAACAGCCAGGCAGGTGAACACATGAATTTTTTGTGCGTAATTTCTTGGAGCTGGAAAGACCCAGCGCAAGTGATGCTGGATCACAGCTGGAGGACAGCAGACATGACCACAGGCTGCCCTTCTGTACTTGTCATGCTGGACCAGCAGCAGCAAGGCCTATTTATAAAAAACCCACTTCTGCATTTCAGCTGATTCCTGGCATTTCACTCAAGGCTGAGTGGGGCTGGCCCAGGGGAAWCACATCTGATATGCTGAGGGGTGGGGAGCAGAAAGCAGCACTTGGGTGTTGGTCTGTGCTGAGTAGAGGAATAAGTGGATAAGGATGTGAAATGTAAGTGCAGAGTGAAATGTAACAAAATCTGACATGTTTTGCATATGCAAAGGTGCCAAGGCCCTCCTGACAGGGCTGGAGGGCTCTGCAGAGAAAAGGCACCCAGCTCAGAAATGCAGCACAAAACCATCAGACAATCAGATCTCTTAGTCCAAGGCTTATTCTCCATCTGAAAACTGGTACTTTAGCAAAGAGGGTCMTCCCAGCCTTTCCTGGGAGCTCTGGGTTTGGTGGGGAATCAAAGAATGTGTTAGACATCAGTACCATTTTGTGGAGTTTCTCTGTGTCCCTGACATCCTCTTTTCTCTCAGTGAGAACAAAGCTTGAGCTTGTGGTGTTTCAGACATATGGGGAGATGCCAAGCAGAGATGAAGGATGGAGCAATTTGCTAAGAGGAAATGTGGAGTGACAAAGCCACCAACAAYCCTCCCACACCTTCCCCTGCATTTCACCAGACGCCCCCAACCCCACCTGGCTCTGCCAGAAACCAGGGAAAACTTGCTAAGAATGCAACCTCCACCCTGCTCACACTCCCCTGGATCCAGATCTCCTTGGATTGCCTTTGAGAAGTGATTTGTCAGTGCTCAGTGGGTAGAAAATGAAGGGCTAGATGTGGGGAAGGAGGACAGGATGCTGGGGCAAGGGCAGGATGGTGGATGGGTGATGGAGGAGAGGCGGCTCTGGACCACCGCCTTCCCAGCACCATCTCGTGGCCGGCTTGGGAAGCAGGAGTGGAGGGAAAACGGCATTCACTCCAAGCCAAGGCAGAAAATTCTTTCAAAAGGGATTTTTCTTCTTCTTCCCATGTTTACTAGGAGGAGTCGGCAAGAAAGCCTTGCCATGAACCATTTTTCCCACACACTCCCCCAGCAGCTGATTTTCCTAAGCAGGAACGGTGAAGCCAGGACTGCTACCATGAGCATTGCTAAAGGAAAAACCCCAACAAAACACACTTACCTCTTCACTGTTCAGAAAAAGCAGATGGGCAAGAAAAGGAAGGAAGAGAAAGGGGAAAGAGGAGAAAAAGCAGATGGGCAAGAAAAGGAAGGAAGAGAAAGGGGAAAGAGGGGGGGAAAAAAAAAACCAGTTAATTAGCATCCTAACTGGAAACATGCAGAAAAATCTTAACAACATAACAAGCTGACAGTTGAACAAAAGGTTTTATATGTATTATGTATGCCAACAATGTATTAGAGACAGAAAAATGGGAACTTACTCAGACATCTTGGTTTAGATGGTTGTGAGCCTGAAATGAAAACCAAGAAAAAAGTTCATAATTATTCATGCTTGTGGTCACTTTCTGGTGTTTAAAAACAAAGCAAGACACCGCTAGAAAATAAAAAGAGGAACAGGTCTGTTCTTATTTCCCAACTTCACCAACTTTTCATCATATGGGGAACTAGGCTGCAGTTTGTAGATGAGAGCCAAACATCTACTCATAGCAAAAACAAACCTCARCATCAAGGGACTTCTGAAAAAAGACCAAATGGGGCTGAACCAGAAAAAGAGAGATGTGTGACAGTGATTCCTGCAGGTATGTTTCTTGTTTGACCTCCAGTAAATAATTTTATTCAACAAAAGAAGAAAAGGCAAAAGCTGTTTTCAGTTTACTGCTYTACTTTGCCATTCAACCTTACTTCACTTCATAAATAAGAAATATCCCAAAGCCTGCAAAGGGTTGGCACTGACCCCAGGTGACAAGAAAGGACTTCAGAGGATGCTGCTGCCAGTGTACGCACTCATTCTGTGGGACAGGAGAGCCTGTTGCAGCAACTTCAGCACAGGTGACACAGAGAAGGGTTGGAAGTTGTGGTTGAGTTGATACAGGCATAGAAAATTTCTCCAGATAATTCCTTACATTTGCTTTAAATGGAAATTTTAATTTGCTTTAATAATACATTTGCTTTAAATGGAAATTTTTAACCTACAATGCAGCATATTAGGGAAGAGATGAAAGAGCACCTTTGCTTTGCTGAAAATTATTTCCACATAAATAGAGATCTACTTTTCTAGCAGAGCAATATCTGCTGCTTGCATATCCTAAGCCAATCCTCTGCAGAACAGATGAGGCCCCAAAAACAGCCGTCTGCATCCCTGGGAGGCTCTGTCAGGAGGGGAAGTGTTAACGGGGGCTCATGCCCGAGGCAGAAGGCACAGCTTGTAGGGCCAAGGAAACTTTATCCTGGAAAATGTGCAGACCCATCACATTACTTCGGAGAGGAGGGGGGAAAAGTGCTTCTAAAAATGGCCAGGGAGCTGCAGAAGGAGCTGCAGCTGTCTCCTGGGACGGCAGCCTTTCCCCGGTGCCAGCCCCGTGACTCGGGGCGGCCGGAGCGATGCGCGGCACAGGCGGCCGCAGGTGGCGGAGCTGCAGCCCRGGATCGCCGGCTATTTTTACCGACACACGCTCCCGCTTCGGCCGCGGCCACGCCGGGCGACACAGGCGACARCGCCGGGCTGCAGCTCCCTGCCCGCCACGGGGGCTGCCATCACCTGTTGTGCCGGGAGGACGCCGTAAATTTGGATGTCGRCGCCTGTCCGAGGGTGTTTTTGGGGAGGAATGCACCGGGAGGGAGCTGGAGGAAGGGGTGTAAGCGGGAAGGGCAGCCCAGATACCGCGGGCAGGGATCCCGAATCCTGTGGCCCTGCGGAGGTCAGCGCTAGGGAGCCGGTGGCTCTGCTCGCCCTCACCATTCACGCCGCGAGCAGCACCGCGTAAGGGAGGGGAAAGGACGAAACCAAAAGGAAAACAGGTCACCGGAACAGACAGAGGGAGATTTTCTGATGGACAGACCCTCTCCAACAGGCAAATGATGGAGAAAGTTTTATCAGCCACCCTGCTCCTCCCAGCAGGTCACCCCCACCTGGTTTTTTATCTCCCTAATACTCAGGGAAGTAAATCTGCTCCCCCATCACTCCCCAAGAGCAAGCTGGGTCATTAGGAGATACACAAAAAGGCTCACCCGAGTCTGGAGGAGAAAATCAGAGTCGTGCTGGCTGGACAGGGTGGACAGACGAGCCACAGGCAGCTGGCTCAGTAAGGAGGTATAAAAGGGCGTCTCGGGTGGCTCAGCAGAAAATGCACCTTCTCTTTAAGGGCATGGAGACCTTCTCAGACCAATGATGTGCAAGAGTCCCCTGTGCACCTCCCTTGGCTGGGGCAGGCCAGGCCGGCAGGAGAACAGGAGAGGGCAGCCCCCAGGGAAGGAGGGGTGGGGAGGAGGAGAACATCTTCTACCCGTGGAGTCCGGAGCAGCTGGGGACGTGTTTTTCCTCAGAAGTGCCAAGGAGTGAGCCTTCCTCTCCATCCTGCTGCCACCAACCAGTCACAACTGATACGGCTTCAAATCTATGGGGAGCCCAGCCTCCTGCACACAGCCATCCATCTGCAAGGCCTCTAATAAAAATTTCCTTTTGGATACACAGAATGGCTTATCCGTAGACAAGGGCCTGACTCAGTTTGCCTCCAAGGGCTTGGGAGCAGCTCTGCCCTTCAGGAAGGAAGAGAGGAAAGAGCTTGCCRCCCAAAAATCTACAGCTGACAGCATATGCAAAAGCAATCCCTTAATAAGCCATCCAGCACAAGCGTGCTCTTTTAACTTCACTTATTTCCCTCACAYGGGAAATATTTGCAGCTCTTTCCTGTGTGAAATATTTCAGCACAACTCAGTCTTTTTGAAAAACAAGYCTGTGGAGCTTCTGCAGGCGGCCCCAAAGCTCAAATCCAGCCGGGGGCTGGGCATAGGCCATGGAATATGGGGGAGCAGCCCCATGCTGACAGCAACAAGGGTAATCCCCTCTGTGGGATGACCCAGACCCGTATCTCCATGGATCTGAAGGAGAAGCAGGTGGAAACRTAGCTGGAAATATTTGCCAGCCCTGGTCACAGCACATGTAGTGCGTGTGTGTMGGGGATCCCATGGAGACAGGGACCCAAACAGCTCCTGCTCTCCTCCCCCAGGCCAGGCGCTCCCTCCTCCTCCAGCTGGGTTTTTTAGGCTTATTCAGACATGGCCCTGATGATATTTTCCAGGCGCCTCCCAGACATTATATAGATTGTGGCAAATCCCTTGCTGCAGGCTTCCTGTTTCACCACCCTCAGCACCCTGCAAGTARTGCTGCAGATGCTGCTGAAGGAAGAGCAAATCCTTGGGATGGGGCTGGTGTCTTGCAGGSGTTTGCCATGGTAGCAGGTGGAAGAGGGAGACACTCCTAGAGTGGGCAAGGCTGGATCCGCAGGGGATTTGTCCCTCTGAAATGTTGCTTCTACACATCTGGCCACTGCTGGCCTAWCAATCCTTCAGAAGCCAGCTCAGCTCTTGGTGGAGGAATCAAAACAAGGGSATTTCTCCATTCAAAATTCTCCAGGGTTTCCTTCAGCAAAGTGAGGTGAAGGCATTCTGGACCTCCTGGAGCCCAGGCATGGAGCACAGCAAAAGAGATCAGCTCGGAGCTCAGTGCCTACTGTYGATGGCATTGATGTGCCCAGGGTGGGTACAGTCAGTTATCTGAGTGATGACGGGTCCTGTGAAGGGGCAACACACAGGTTTGTGACCAGTGGGCTCCTTGACATGTGGATTTTATTTCCAGCTTCCCTGAGGGATTTCTTGGACCTGGTATGTGGTGCAGGGGGCTGGAATTGGGCTCAGAGCCCCACAGCTGCAGGAAAAACAGGGGCAAGTGATGGGAAAGCTTGGCCTCAAAGGGGAGTCTGCTGGAGAAGACAGGGGAGGAGCAGGAGTGGGRCTGGATCTGTGGTCTTGCATCAGGGACCCCATCTTGTGGACTGCCCCTCTGCTCTCAGCCTCTTCCATCTGCCAAGAAATACAAAGGAAAGGACCGGTGAGACCACCAAAACTCATCTCTGCAGCTGCACGAGCCAGGAGACATGGCCAGCACTCAGAGACACCAGAGGCTCTGGAAACCTGCACAGCACCAGCTCCAATGTCCAGCCAGCCTGCTGCCCAGGGACAGACACCAACTGCTGCAAAGGCTCACATGGACACACAGACCAACCCTGCTGGAGCAGTGATTGCCTCCTGCTGATGGTGCTGAGATCAGAGATCGGAGTATCCTGGCTGCAGGATGGGCACCACATCCCCATCCTTCTCTTCACACACTTTATGATTGTATTCTCACCAAATCTGGACAAGTGCCTGCAGGAACAGAGCTCCCTTTGGACATGCATAAGTACTCACACATGGCTGCTTTCAATATAAACACTGGCCTTGAAGAGAAACAAGGCATTTTAATGATCCCTTCCACTCCAAAGGGACACTCTTTGGTGTGGGCTTTTGGAAGAGTTTGCAGCTCGCTKCAAGCTGGAGCCTGGAGAAAGGACAGTGTTTCAAAATGAAAACACAAAGGGTGAAGGGCAGCTTCAGGGGAAGGACAAAAACCAGAAAACTCCTCTGGATGAAGCCCCTGGTGACTGTGGTAGCAGACAGGGGCTTTGCTTCAGTCCTTAGCAATGGATAGTCGTGTTCATAGCCAGGGTTAGGATCACTTGGTTCCCAGCCTAGCCCTGGGCACAAATCTCACTCCTTTCAGAGGCTTTTCTCACTTCTGCCCAGGACCAGAAGCCTTGGACTCTTCCACAGTGTGGCACTTTCTCCATGACCCCAGGCTGATCTGGCAGCCCTCTGGAAAGCAAACACCTCTGCCCAGCGCTGCTCCRTGCCCAGGCCTTCAGCAGTTGGTGTGTCCAGGAGGTGATCCCTCTGGAATTCCCACCCAGCTTGCCCCTGGGTAGTGTTACTGAAGTGACCCAACACCTGATCACAATCCTTCAAGTGTCTGCACATCCTCAAAGCCTGGTTAAGGCCAGGACATGACACAGAATATGTCTGGAGAACAAGCTGAGACCTCTGTGTGCTCAAATGAGTATGGCTGAAACACGTCTTTGCTCTCAAAAGGTCTTTCATGCTCTCTGTGCCAAGACAAAGCAGCAGCAAGAACATAGTGTTAGTTAAAAAAAAAAAAAAAAAGCCATCGAGCTCAAGAAAAACTGATAAATCACAAAGCTCTTTTCCCCCCAAGATCAGCCCTACAAATCAGTAGCCACGCAAGGAACGATCCTCCAGCATTTATACATTTCAAGCACACTGGCTTTTAGTGAATTCTGTGTGACCCCAGACACCTCATTTTACAAAATAAAAAATAGCTGTCAGCTGCAAAGACCCTTGGCAACCTCACCTACCTGCACACACTGAGAAGGCCAAGACAAGACAGCTTGCAAGGAGATGGCCTCTYGAAGGTCTTCTGGAGCTGCTTCTCAATCAGGCTTGGAAGGGAGCGRGTGAGCTCAGAGTACAAGAGGATTGCACCAGGAAAAGTCAACACCCAATCCCACTGAGCATCTCTCAAGGACACCCCCAAAACTGATTAATTCAGAGGGTGTCTTGAGACATGAATTTTCCTCTATGAAGGCAGCCCTGATTTTAGCACGTGTGCACAAGTTGGGAATGGTGTGGGATGAGTACATCCAACGCAGAGAAACCTTCAGCAGAGAAACCTTCAGCAGAGAAACCTTCAGCAGAGGCCTTTGCAAATACGAACACATCCTTTGTCACATCCCGAGTGAACACCAAAGACAAGTGTTTTATCTGGACTGCCTTAAGTGACAAACTTTGTGCCAGGATTCAGGGTTCTATGTCTAAACTTCTCTGACTTGTACGTGAAAGAGAAAAATGCTCTCTGATCCAGGGCAACACCAGATGCCAGCTGGGCTGGTTTCCCCTCCAGACAGCCACCTCTTTCCCAGGCACTGGGCTCGTCACCAGCTCTTCAAGGGGCAGTGTTTCCCTTACCAAGCCAACAATGACTGATTCACAGCTCAAAGTGCCTATTTCCCACAGAGAGCTTTTTAGGCTCAGACAGGGACATCTGCAATGTCCATGTTCATGAGCAGGGTGATGAAACACTTGTTTGCAAACCCACCATCCTCCCAGACRCTGCTCACAGAATATAAAACACGATAGGGGCTGGGCTGTTTGCAGGTCAAGGCCTCTTTTCAGCTTAGTTAAATTCTTCTTGCTAACGGACTCGGTGTTTGTTTCTGCTCAAATTGAGTGGCAGTAAGTTCCTGCAGGGGTTTCATCACCACTCTGTGAAGTCAGCAAGGCTGGCTGAGAAATTCCCATCTTGTTGACATGCAAAAAGTCATCACTGATGGGTACCCATTCACCCGGAATGCCAAACTTCTTTGGGGAGCACTTTTTGCCCACGAGTATGAAAACTATGAAATCCTCATGCTGCTTCTCCCTCGGCTCCATCCTGCCTAGACCCAAAACATGGATAAATGGGAGGTCTGTTTTTTCCAGGCCTGCCCACAAAGTTCAAATTGGAACTTTGGGAAGCACCTCTGGCACCCATTGTTATTCCTGTTTCTCAGACTGGACTATTTGGGGCAGGAGGTTTCTACCCCCACGAGGAAAACCCTCCTCCCTTCCTGCCTGTGGCAGGACAAGGAACATGAGATGTGAAGTGGTCCAARAAACATTTCTGTCTCCAGAAGCAAAACAAGCCCAAGCTGGGATAGAACAGTCCCAGACAGAAGAGCTCCAGCAGCATTCAGACCAGGGGGAAGGGGCTGGGAAAAGGGAGCAGGAGAAAGGGGGAGAAAAGGGTAGGAAAAGGGGGCTAGAGAAAGGGAACTAGGGATAAGGATCCAGGAGCTAGATCTTTTAAAAAATAAACCCATGCACGACAGGAGTAGACATTTCGCCCATAAAATTGCATGACATAAATATGCTAGCTAAGGAATATTTATAAAGGAGGCATGCTTGCTCCTAGTGAGAAGAGCTTAGATGCTCTCCAGCTCTCAAAAACTCTGAGACTAGCCAAAAAWTCTGTGGCTGGAGGACAGCCAGCCCATACCCAGGCCGAACGATGACAGCCCATAATCATTTTTGTCTCACTGCAGACGACTGGTGACAAGCACATATGAGGCTCAGCCTTCTCCTTGTGCAGCTCTCCCRTTTGATTTCCTTGAGTGCAGGCACAAATACCCAAAAAAATCACTGAATGAGGGAATAATTCACTTTGGGAGATACTTCTGGAGATCAGAAGCCTTGGATCTAGATGTAAATAATTGAGATTATAAATATTAATAGCAAACAAACACCTCAATTTTCAGTGCTTCTTGTCTGTTTTAACAGACCTCCGCTCACCCAAGCCCTGCTTTTTGCCTTGCCACCAATCTGCAAAGTTTTCAGTTAAAAAAAGAGAACCAAACTCCGCATACACCACCTGGGCACCTTGGATGGCTTTGGATTCCTGCTTTAACCCACCAGCAAAACCCTCTTTGCTCCTGTGGTGCAGGATCAGGCAYGGGCTGGCTCCGACCTCCTGGAAAAAGCCACTCAGACCCTCCATCATTGCCACACGGCTACCAGCTGGCTCTGCAGCCYTGGGAACGGGCTTGCACTGCATCGCTGCTTTCTCCCCCTCTCACACACGGGCTGTGTCTCCAGAAGAAGAAATCTTGGCTGGTGAGGCTCAGAGGACACGGAGACCCAGCTCAGAGCACGTACCTGCCCTGCCCTCTAGATGCAGGCACGGGAATCCAGCACAGACACAAGTTAGGGGGGAGTTGTTTTCCCCCCTCTTTTCCTTCTCTTTTTGCATCTTCCACCCTCCAARTGCAGAAGGAGCATTGGTGAGGCGGAAGATGCTCAAACATCTGAATTTGATGGATGAGGGACAACCACCCCYGCCAAGGGCACACGGAGGTGAAAAGGAGATGGTTTGAACACGAGACAGGGCTGTCTGCCTTCCTGCAAACAGGCTCCCGAGTAGGCTGTGCTCATTTGGGGTGAAATAAGGCATGAAATGAAGCCCAGATCCACCAGCCCTGCTTCAAACAGCTGCCAGCACATACTAAGAGGATCCTGCCAGAGGAGGGGAGTGCTGAAAGCCACGCTGTAAGCACACAAGGCTTGTTGAGAAGGAGAAACGATGACAGAGGGAAAAAGCAGCCTTGGCGGTGCATTAAAAACTGGGGCTGGGTGGGGAACATCCCCACCTGCTCGCCTCTCCCTGCTGAACAAACAGCTCGGTTTGCTGAGTTTTACTGCACAAAGGCTCACCCCAGGCTGCCCAGAGCCAGCCCAGCTGGGTGCTCGCTCCCACATTCCCTGGCSTTCCCCCAAAAAGCACCATCGGCTTTCCCTCACCAGCTCTGCTCAGCCAGGCACTGAGCAGGGCCAGAGCTGGAGAGAGAAGGGGSAGGAACTGGTGTGGGGGTGATGTTTCTCAAGGAGGGGCTGCCTCTGCACCTTCTTCAACTGCCTCTGTTTTGGGACTAATATGCCCCTCCATCTCATGGCAAGCTCTATAAATTATGYAGTGAACCTCAAGGCTATGACTTCAAAATAGAAGTACTGGAAAAAGCACACATACACATGTACATACAAATAAGAAACGCCAGTTCCAAATACCTCCAGAAGCCTTCTGGATGCTGCAGGGCCCTAAATCACCATGATAGCATCACCAAAAACCAACCCGGCAATAGATTTAAAACCCCAAACCAAATTCAGAAATATTCCCTTCTGCACAGCCTGTTCTAGGCCGATTCTAAGGTTGAGACTGAAGGCCAAGGCTTTAAAACATCCCTTTACAAGTCTTTCTCAGGTGACTGATTTCCTCCTCCATCTCATTAGCARCTGCCAGCAGATGCTGTTTCCCCAGCAGAAGCCACACTTCACTTGTTACAGTCATCTCAAAACCACCCTGTCATTTCTTCCCTCCTCACAGCCCCGGCGAAGCCTGGAGAATATTTATCAAGAGGCAGACACAGCAGCAGCTTTTTATGGTTAAGATCAGGTCATTAATCTCTATCGAGAGGTTTCATAATCTTCCTCAGCTTCATGTGTGTTTAACTCTTGGATAGTCGCTCTGTGGAGCTCTGGGTAATCACAGATTAACTGCTTTTTAATATTAATGGCTTTTCATTAATGTGCCAGACTCTGTCCCCTCCAGAGCCCAGGCAGTAGCTATTAGCACTGTGCCTGCAGCTCCCTGTGGTGAAAAGGACTTTTGTCTTTGGGGCCAAAATTCCACAGAATGAGCCCAGATCTCGTGTTCTGTGGCTGCTTTGTAGCAGATGTATTTAGATCAGGAGCAATTCCCTCCTCCTCTAGCCCAATGCAGGGATCTTCTCCTACAGATGGCTCAGAGAAGGTGCTCTGGATTCAACCCAAACTGCAGCATACTCAAGGGCATGTAGGGGCACCACTCCAGTGCCCCCACCCTTCCAGGAGTGATCTTTGCTTACGTAGCCCCCACCCCAGGGCCCCAGAGAGCAGGGCAGGGCAGGACATGTGGCCACAAAAACCTCCCGGATTAAACATGAAACCTGCCCAGAAGTGACATGAGGGCTGCAACCCAGCCTTTACCAGGGTAGTGTGATCACAGCATGAAAGTGAGAGCCTCAGCCCCTCCACCCTGGCAGGACCTCCAGGGGCCAGAGGGGCACACCTTGCTGTGCCACTCCTGTAGGACCATGCAGGAGCTGACACTGTGTGTGTCACACTGTGTGTTCTCATCCGTGTGGTCCATGGGGATGGTCACTGAGAGTCCCAGAGCCTCTGTCACATTCTAGCACACACAAATCATCGTGGGCTGAGAATGGGCTAAGTGTGAAGCCACATTGCTTCTCATGTAGCCTCTAGACAGGACACAGAGCACACCCTGCAGAGCTCGTGCTATGTCTCCAAYGCCTTTCTCACCCACCTGTGTTCATTCTCTCCCCTCAAACCTCTTACATGCTTTGATACCTTGGTCCTGTTTAAAAGCCTTCACAGATACATAAAGCCTTTCCAAGAAGACACTTCTTGCCAAGTTACAACAAAAGTAATTTCCCATCCATGCCATCAGCACGTTAACCTTCTGCTTTATAAACGTCAATGGACTCTGTTTTAGCATGARCCTGAAGCTCTGTGTATTTCCCCCCCAGCCCACGAGCAGTTGGGATGGGCTGGCTCCTGTGCCCATGCCATCCCCTCCAGCACCCTCTGCTCCAAGTCCAGCCTTGCCAAGCTGCCCCACCCCAAGCGTTACACAGGGCACGAGCTGCAGCAGCAGCAGCCAGATCATCTCTCGGCCAGAAGGAGTCCCAGTCCCCTCTTTGCTGACAAGGAGCTGGGACCAGCACGYCTAGAGCTTGCTGAGCAGAAGCCCCTGGCTCCTCCACAAGCCTGCCATCCTTCTCCCTGGATGGAGAAGGAGACCCCCACTATCTGGAGTGCAGGGGCAGCTTGAGGTGCGACTTCAGTCCCAGGGCTTTGTCGACCACATCTGGGGGCTGCAGGATGTGCCACTGGGCGAGGGGCCGGCGTGGGTTGGACAGCATGTCGGACCAGTGCCGCAGCTGGTTGCCTGTGGCTCGGCAGCCCAGGAAGAGTTTGCCGATGGGCTCGTTCTTGGTCACTTTGTCRTGATCCCAGACGGAGATGACCACGTCCACATTCTGGGGGGCACATGAGAAAGAGGGTCAGTGGGAGGGGGTTTGCTGCAGTGGGAACCCGTTGAGCCCTGGCAGTTCAGGGAAACCCACCTGGATCTGACTGAAAGGCACCTCAAAAACAAACACCTCATTGAARTAAGGACTTAAGGTGTTTTTCTTCACACTTGTCTTCTTCTTCTTCCATTTCTTCCTGTTCAGTATGAGATGCACCTTTACAAAAGGATCTGAAGAGAGAGAGGACACACCTGGCACAAGTGAYAGTTTTTGACTGAAGAACTCAGCCACAAAACAGCTTTCCTGAGCCATTCCCRAGGAGACCATGACATCCCACTTGTYACTCCTTATGGTGAGACAGCYACCTYGGAGCTCACTTCCTCCTGCCAAGCTCCCTGTACAATCCATCCATGACATCTCCTCCTGGGAGATATCTCCAGCACTGCCCAAAGATGGAATATCTGTGCTGGGGAAGGCTGGGAGTCAGCCAGAGCTCAGTATGATGACAGCACCAGGAAACAGATGTTAACACCAAGAGCTTTCAAGGCTTTGCACCTCTTGATGCCACCACTGAGGCCTGGGCAGGAGGAGGAAGGTCTGAGCACAAGCAACCCCCACTGACCTGAGAGTCCGTGAGAGTCCATCCTCTTCAGCTGCCTGGCCTCCAGGATGAGCACAGTCAGCTTGCCAGTGCTGGGGACGTAGCGCAGGGAGAAGCAGATCTCACCCAGAGGCTCTTCCTGATGGGGAGATGCCAGCAATCAGTACCAGGCAGAGRCTGAGTACCAGGCTGACCCCAGGTTTCCGGAGCCTCCCCCACTCTCACGCTTGCCCCTAAGGGCTTGCCTCTTGGGGTGGTGGCAAGCCAAGCAACAGCACATCCCTCCCAGCAGAATTYCCCACCCACCAGGACCAACCTCCACTTTACTGGCCACCGCCAGGTCACTCCACTGCTCGATGACATGCTGCAGGTTGACACTGGCCAGGGGCAGCCGGACCTCACCAATGATGTCGTGCTTGGCAAAGCGGTTGAAGTCATAGACCTGCATCACCAGTGTGGATTCAGACACCTCGGCCTGGGGTACCTGCAGGGGAAGATCCAAAAAGCCTGGACTCACTCCTCAGTGGCAGCCCTGCCCCATGGGATGGACTGGCAGATAAAACAAGAGGTATTTATCTTATTTACAAGATATTTATTTATCACACTTCCCAAACGTGGTTGCACAAGAATCTCCCTGTCTRGASAGGTTTTTGTCMAGGGRGCAGTGTCTATGTAACACTCCTGATGGCACCAAAAAACCATCACCAGCTATAGTTTCCCACCTGGAAAGTGAAGCTCTCATTGAAGATGGGATTCAGGGTCTTGCGGTAAACCTTGGTCTCATATCTGTTCTTCACATCAGACGWTAGGTAGACAATCACATATGGATCAGAAGTGCCCCCGCTGTCCATGGCTTTCAGCTCGACTGCCTGCTTCACGCCAACCTTCAGCTGGAGAGGAGCACAAGGTCACTGGATGGAGGAGGATGGGGTCAGGCGGCCGGGGGCTCAGTGGGAAGCAACTGCAGCCATGAGGATGCCTTCCCACAGCACAGCCATGAGAGCTGGCCAGCTGCAGGCAGCTCAGAGAGGGAATGTCCACCTCAGTGGGCAGCAAGGAGGGACCATGCAAGAGCAGGGCTGCTTTCCTGCTGCACCATGGCCGTGAGAATCCCCACCTCCTGTTTGCGGAAGATGTACTCCAGGGAGTACTGCAGCTTTCCTCGCCACTTCTGCTCTACTCCCCGTTCCAGGTCCTCCATCTCAGGCTGGACCTGTGGCAGATAGCAACACTATTCTCAGGATGTGTCCAGCCATGTCTCTGCCATGCTGTGCTCCCACCATCCCTGGGGCTGGGCAGTGCAGCAGCAAAGGTCTCAGGGAGGAGGAGGGAGGTGGGGTTGGGGGGAAGGCAGGACGCACAAGGCTGGTCGTGGTGGAGTTGCTGACGGCACACAAGCCAATTCTCTCCTTCTTCTTGGGCTTCTTCTTGCTGCAGCAGCACCTGATGATGCAGATGAGGAAGAGAAGGAGGAGAATGGCCCCTGCCACAGCCACGGTGATGAGCGCCCATTTGGGTACTGGTGCGGTGTTTTGGGAGCAGAGTTAGACAGAAGAGTTAAAACCAAGCAAAACGTATCGAGCACATTTAAACCCCATCACAGTGCTTCAGCATTAAAGAGTTGTACTTTCAATATTGTCTTTATAATCCTGGACAGGCCACATGCAGGGAGGCTGTGGTGGAAGACCATTCCCCAAATGGGTAGCAAAGATACCCTCAGCTCCTGAAGTAGCACGGTATCACTGCAGTGTCCCCACCCAAATGGAACCCACTAGAAAATGGGATTTTAAGTGAGGGAGAAGCAAATACACAGCCTCAGAGTGCAGGAGCCCCAGCAGCTAACGCTGTCTGAGAGAGCAGGGCAAGAGCCGCTGTACTCACACGGGATCCGGCTCAGCCAGCTGTCCAGGAAGCCCGGCCAAGCCGTGGTGGTGATGCTGGTGTGTGGAGAGGCCGTAGTCCTGCTTTTCCTGGCTGCCACTGCCATGGCTAAGCTGGGGTGACCTGGGAGCACAGGCAAAATTAACAGGGTGGGGATTTCCTTTCCGGTAGCACGCGTGCTGCCCGCGGCCCAGGGCTCTAATGAGAGCAAACACAATTAAAAGATAGAGCCCAGGGTAAGCGGTTTGGGCTTGGCCACATCGACAATGAGGCGTGAAACAGAGCGGGAGGGAGYCACTGGCAGGGAGGGCTCTGCGCCAACCAGCCCCTCACATACAGCCTCATCCTTTACATCCTTGCAGTCTGTTTGCTGAGAGGGGAGAGATCGGGGAGATGGGAGGAGGCGTTTTGAGAAGAGGAATCACCTGGCTGTAGGGGACACAAACCAAGAGCTATTTTGTGCTGGCTTCTCCCTGGCCAGGCAGCRTGAGCTGAAGGGTTTGCTCAGCTCCGGGAAAACCCATCATCAGCTAACACCCCTTTTTGGCCATTTTCTCTCCTCTCTCAGAGCTGTGGAGCAGGAAGGTTGGCTCTGGGCTGGTGCYGTCGTTGCCGGTGGCAGTGCTACCATCAGGCTGGGGTCGCAGCCGCTCAGAAACTTTCCGTGAGCCCGGCCTGCGCACATGACAACGCTGACACAGCCTAAGGGAAGGCTTCAAACTTAAAGCAGGGTGGTTTTATAGCATTGCTTTCCCCTTGGCAAGCCTCTCATTCTAGCATGAAYGCTTCCTCATAGCCGAATTCCTTTGGCGTCAGCAGGAGAGGCGCGCCCGGAGCCGGGCTGCGCGGGGAGCGGGGCTGCAGCCACCCCGGCACGGGTGACACCCAGCCCGGCAGGGACGTGTCTCTCTGCCCCGGCTGCCCAGCGGCTCCCTGCTCACGGGTCCCAATTCCAGCTCGCTCTGCCTGCACTCTACCCGCGCTGTGCCCATCCCAAGGCGCTCCTTGCATGAGGATCTTCCCGAGGAGGAGGAAACTATCTCTGCACTTCAGTTTGCTGAGCCCGTGAAGCCCGCAAGAACCCTTCCTTTTTCCAGCAGTGTGCTTTGCTGCATGTAGACATGGGGCTGGAGAGACGCGGGAACTGCTGTCATCCCTGCGGTGTCATTGCTGGGACAGTGAGGTGCAGGTTAAATTACTTATCCAGGGCCACCTGGGACTTCTGTGTCATTGGACACCCGAAGCACCGCTCAGGTATTTAAGAGGTGCCAGGCAGCAGTTTTGGAATGTAGTGAACGGTGGACAGGACAGCACAGGTGAGCACCCAGCACAGAATTAGGTGTCAGTACTTTTTGCCTGCCAGACCCCCCACGGGCTATGTCACAGTAGTCTAATATTGACCCTGGTTTTTAAAAAAACCCAACCTCTCCCAGCCCTGCAAAATGACCGGAGCCACCGTTGGGGAACGATGTGGACAGCCCTGCCATGGTCTGAGACAGGAGGCATAGTCTCAGAGGGCAGTCTGCAGGGAGCATCGARCATCCATGTTCCTGGAGAAGGAGCTGGGGGAACCCTGATTCTTGTTCCCACCCTGTGCTGACCGGGTTCACAAAATCCAGACTTACCCACGAGTATCCTTCCCAGCGTCAGTCTCCCTTCCCTGCAGCACAGGCTCCACTCAAGCCACCAGCCGTGGCAGGGGCATGTTGTGGGCTGAGATGGGACCCCACCGGGCACGGAGCTGAGGGTGCAGAAGGGATGGTGGCTGCACTGCACAGCCGAAACAGGAAAGTCCACTTTGCCAGCCCAGGAACCGGGTGGCCCCAGCAGCTCCGCTGGCCCCACCTCACCGCTGACCCAAGCAGTGTTCATGCAGGCAAAAAGCCAGTGGGGAACTCCCTGCTGGACCAGGAAGCAAAACCCGCCCTCCTGCCTGCAAGAAGCTGGAGGGCATTGCTGCCCAGCTCCATGCACTGGGAAATTCGCTTCTCCAAGTTATCCCTGCAGCAATATTGGACTGCAGGCACTGGRTGCACACTGCATCCATCCCTGGTGAGCTCTGCACTGGGGAGCCCAGCTCGCTGGCCCACAGGGCGTGCACTGCATGAGGGCAATGGGAATGCTCCACTCCAACACGGCAGGGAGGACACGCAGGACAGGGGGACACTGCTTGGGTGATTTCATCGTCCAGCGTCAACAGAAGCACCAGGCACACAGCCAGGAGCAATTTCACAGGCTTCCATTGCATTAAATTTATGCTTGTAAACTTCTTCCCTTGCTGCCAGTTCAGCAAAGTCCGCCCAAAACCTGCCTTATCACCGCGTAAATTTGGGGTGGTGTCAGAAGCAGGGAGCAATACTGCAAAACTGACAGYGCCTAATGGCTGATGTAGGCATGGGAGGAGATGGCCTGGAAACCAGACCTGTTCCAGTTCTGCCCCAGCACCTTGGCTCACCAGTCCTTCCAGATTTTCACATGGCCACCAAGGCGTTGCCATACCGTGTGCCTAGCCATGGGAGAGGGGCCGGGGCTGCCCCACAGCCACCCAAACAACTCTTCATAAGGGTCCTGCACTCYTGCTGCTCAGAGACACATCATCTCCAGGAGCAGCAGATGCAGGAATTATGCTGCAGGAATGATGCTGCAGCAAACYTCTGGGGGAACTTTTTGCTCTAAASTGGCAGTGCCAAAGGATGCACMSGAGAAATGCWTYRTGGGGATGGGGGAATAGGGAATATTGAAAGCATCYGGGGGRTGGGGGTGGGGGTCTGCRTATGCACRTAAGTAGCCTTTTCAATGTTMTGTTGGTAGYRACAGCTAAAAGAGGRGAGATTTAGATCTTCGGAAAACATTTTTTACTCAGATGATAATGAGGCACCGGAACAGGTTGCCCAGAAAAATTGTGGCCTCATCCTGAAAGAGTTCAAGGCCAAGCTGAAGCGGGGCCTGAGCAACCTGGTGCATGGCATCCCTGCCYGTGGTGGAAGAGRTTAGACCTAGATGATCTTTAAGGTCCCTTCCAACCCCAAACCATTCCATGATTCTATGATCTCAGYGAAACCAAGCTGCACAGGACCCTGATGGCCTCCCATGTTTTGTAAAAGATCTGGTGATGCTGGTGATAGTCTGGTGCTGTGCAGGGGGACAACTACTCGGTCTTAGTGCAGGTGGGTTTGGTCTCCTTTGGCACAAGCCAAGCTGTGCAGTCTGCTGCAGTGGACCTTGTTCCAGCAGTGGGCAAGAGAAAATCTGCAGGATGGTCCCCTGTGTTAGACCCCCTCCTGTCATCCTCTCCCCCGGACATCCCTGCCAATTGCACTCTTGGACAGAAAGTGGGTGTTGAAATATCCTGACACCATGAGCCCCACGGGGTTGGGTGCTACACAGCCTACTCAGACAAGCAAAATGCTAGCMCCAGAATCAACCCCGCTCAGGACAGCATGTGAGAGATGGCTTTCAGAAAAGAAGGGAAAAGACACCCAAAAGTATTACAGTAAATTTGCAAATGTGCTGCACCAAGCCACGCTCTGCACCTGCCTTTGCTCCCTGCATTCAGGCATATGCTGCGAGTCACTCTGGACCAGGTACCCCTGCTTTTTCGGTCAAAACTACAACCATTCAGGTGCTGGGAAATAAGAGGACTAGAGGCACGCTAGAAATACTCCGGCTGCTCAAATGAGACATCACAGCACCACTTGTGGGCAGCGATCGGCCACCAAGCACAAGCTCCGAGGGAGCTCCGGAAGCACCAACAGCGCTGAGTCCCCTCCCCAGGATGACCGCGGCTGTGTCCGAGCCAGGCCCGGGTGACCACGATCCTGTGCACTGCCAGCTGGGAAATGCAGTCTGGCCCGGGCACGGTGCCAACCATGTCACCGCCTACAAATCCCAGCAGGCCGGGGAGCGGAGCTGCACCCATCCCGCTCCTGCTGCTTCCTGCCAGCGCGGATAGGGGGAAATATAAACAGCAGCGCCTTGGGCACAGTTGGGATGCTGCYGCCGGACGGGCTGTGCCGGGGAGCTGAGGCAGCGCTCGGGGTGAGTTTGGGCTTTTCTCTCTGGCAGAACCCTGTCTGTGTGCAGGGGGTAACATCTGCTCCCTGCTCCAGAGGTAGGAAGAGCTGCGGGGACCRGCAGCACCCGCCTGGAGAGTTTTCCTGGGGTCTCGCAGCGAGAAGTGTGTCTGTGTCTGTATTTGGGGCAGGGAGATGGAAAGGAGAAGTCGGGCTTGGTTTGCAGCGCTTGGAAGAGCAGAGCAGAAATTAGAGGTGGATTGTCCCACCAGGAAGGGCTGCTCGGCTCCGTTGTCTCCTAACACTTAATTTTGACTTTCAGAAAATACTTGGCTGCGATTCTGCCGGAGGAGAGCTGCCTGCACGGCTGGGCTGGTGTTTGCCACCCTCTGCCCTGCTCTCTGGGAGGACACCCCTTCCCAGCGTGGGGCATGGGGTGGAGAAAGCAGATTATGCTCAGTGTCTCCTGGCTTGCCGGGTACCCCTGGCTGGGGGAGTAGGAGTAGCCCTGCTGCAGGACTTTCTACTCGTCSTGGAGTGCACAGGAAGCACTGAGCCCCCGTGGCAAGGCTCTGGCTCTCGGGGCTGGCATCAGCCAAGTGTACTGCCTACCGACCCAGGCAACACTGTGCAGTCCCTAAACAATAAACAGTAATTAAAGAAAACTGGGGCAAAAGAAAGATCTCTCTGGAGACCCTGACTTGTCCTTTTACACTGCATGCTGGCTTTGATCTGTGCTTGCACAGCCMCCCCGCACAGTAATCAGGTAGGGCCTGACTGGCTTATAGGGCAGGGGAGGGGCAGATCAGCCTCATCTGGGGGGTTCCAGCCTGTATCCAAGCCCTCTCCGCACATRTCTACYTGCTCSRGCCTTTTACMGCTKCAAATGAGCTGSTGATGCAGTSAACTCCTTCATTTGTAGATACAAATTCACCATTCAAGCAAAAGTAGCAAAAAAGGCAACAAGGGKGTGAACTAGAAACCTACCTATAAGAYCTAACCTATTTTGGCTTTTAAAGACCTTATTTCTCTTGGAAAAGAGCTCCACAGCAGCCTTCAGCAGTTCTACACAGAGAAGAATACTCTTTGAGAAAAACAAAAGTAAAAATAAAAGCAGCAATCGGTGTTTAAAAAGTTACTTTTCCATCATATTTAATTGGAACTATTAGAACAGTTTTTCTCAGAGCAGAGCTGCTGTCAGCAGAAATAGCTTCATTTGGACTGCTGTACTTGGTGTGTAGGATGTTTCCTATCTCCTTTCCACTCCTCCCCCTCTCTAGATTGACTATATCATTATCCGTCAGTTAAATTTTATATTTTCTCTTAAAGGCTGAGAGTTGAAGATGGCAGAGCCTGAAAGCACGGTCATAAACACCAATGTCAAACAGGTAAAAGGCTGTTCATTAGAAAACATACACCCTGTGTTTCCAGACCAATTTTTGAAATGCTGCCTCAGGAGAGAACACACCACGACCCACAACTGTGGTGGCCTGAATTGCTCATACCTGGTTTCAGCAGAAGTGGCCTGTCCCAGGGCTGCTGGACACCTGGTCCCAGTGAGGTCCATGTGATTTCCAGTAGCATGGACAGGGCAGGCATATTTGCTCACACTTAAACTTTGGAGCAGCCAGAGAGAAAGCAGCATTTTCTCTACATACACAGAGACTATTTGACTGTCCAGAACAGACACAAACAAAGGGAAAAGCCGCCASTATGTGCAGAGAAACCCAGCAATACCCAGCTCAGCACAAACAGATGACTRTGCTTTGCCCACAAACAACAAAATTATGAAGCAATTCCCTCTGTGTGAGCTGTCCTTGGAGCATGTGGCACTTATCAGACAGGTATTTCACACTGGGTATATCAGGCTGGGTTTCACAACTGCCAGCCCCATCCTTGGTGGCCTGCAGATGAAGACTGGGTGTGGTACCTCTGGCATCAGGAACTGTGACACATAGCTGATACCTCCAGCACCCAACTCCACCACTTGGATTGGTGCCCCCTGCTCACCCCACCTCCACGAGCTCCTTYTCTGCTGTCCCCTGACTCCTTTTTCCTCTGTGTCCTGCAGAAAGACCCCAGCGAGGCACTGGTCATTGCTGTGACCACCAGAGCCATCTTCAACCTGGAGGAGGAACACAAGCTCTACCTGGAGAAGGGCAAGGAGGAGTACACAAGGCACCAGTTGGCCAACCAGGACAAGCCCCTGCCACCAGGCACAGCCTTTGCCTTCATCCAGGTGAGAGCCCCACGCCTGGTTAGGGGCACATCCAGACACTCGCAGGATGGGGTGAAAGCTCAGCTTTCCCAGTTTTGTCTCAACTCCCATCACTGGGTGCAGTTATGCCTTTCCTGATCTCTTTGCCTCATTGCAGGGCATCAAGACCTGTGCTCCTCACCAGTCCACCTCCCCCCCTGGTGAGGTATCCCATTCTCAGCCCTCCTGAYGATGGCTTTTGCAGGATGATTGTTGTGTCTAGCTCTCCATAACATGCCAGCCTTGCCACAGCTGACAGAGGCAGCACAAACCACTAACCTTGACTGCAAAAAAAGCCCTGCAAAGCCATTACTGTCACGCCTCTTTAAAAGAGTCTCATCTTCTCCTCACAGGCAGTGCAGTATGTGAATGAGAAGATCCTGGAGAGCAACCCAGCAGAGAGGGAGCTGTTTGACATCCTGGTGCTCTCCAACAACAGCCCAGAGAGCGGYGTGCGCATCATCAACAGCGCCAAGCACTACGGTAAGAGGGAYCCATCCCCAGTGGTGCCTTTCCCCTGCGAGGCTGCAGAGCAGATCAGCCACCACAGTGGATCAGCAGGGGCAAACTGAGAGCCAGGGGATAACAAGGGGAAGCAGGGAAGGAGTTCCGTCTTCCTTGCTTTGCACCAGGAAGTCTGGCAGCATTTTGCACAGCCTGGGCATCTTCAGGCAGCTACTGAAAAAAAAACTCCCTAAATCCCAGAGTGCTCTCAGGAGGAGTGCTCCTTTAAGAGAGGGATGGAAGGAATATTTAATTGCACTCTGCAGTTTTGTAGGAGCAACAGCAAGTCAAGAAGATGCAGCAAGAACACAGGCAGGCTCCCCACACAGCACTGGGAGGTCTTGCAGCAAAGCACACCCAGATCCAGTGAAGGAGCAGGGGTCTGTGGGGAGGATGTTGTTCCATATAACTTCACTCACGTCCCTTRTCCTCAAGGCTTGGAGATCTCCAAGTTCTGCTTCGTCAGTGATGAGGACTCCACACAGTACCTCAAGTCCCACGGCGTCAAGCTGTTCCTCTCAGCTGACAGGACTGATGTCTGCAACGCCCTCCGGAGAGGTGTGTTCTTCCCATCATTCCACGTCCCTAAACCCACCACACTTTTCCCAAGCAGCTCAGTACCAAGAGGCAACGCCAGAGCCTGTGATTTCACAGAGCAAGGGGTGAATGGCACATTGATTATCAGTGCAATCCTGAACAGTTCAGTCTCCACTTCTGCCCTTACCAGTGGCCTTCAAATACCCCAGGGTTGCTCAGATGCCCTCACAAGTCACTGAGTGCATTATGCATCATTCTGGACATAGCTCCACAATGGGCTGCTCATTCCCTGCCTGACATTTAAACCTTTCTAACCAAAGATACAATTCCATTCATCCATGAGAGTTTATCAGTGATTCCCAGGACTTTGTGAGGGTGCCACAGAGATTTTCTGCCTTGGCACATGCAGAGTTACGGTGCGCTCAGTGATGGTGTAAGCACATGTTTCACCTCGATCAGAGGGAGTGCAGAGTCCCCAGCTGCTCTAATGGGGTTAATCACCTTCTTATTAATTCACTTGGGTATGAACACATCAGCTGGCCAGCGTCCTTCAAAGTCAGGAGCAAGCCATCTGCAGCCTGGACTTTCCTTCACTACACAACACATTCCTGGAACCTCCTTGAGAGTATCATTGCTCTGACAAGWGTCTCCCATCTGGGTGCCTGGGTTCACACATGATGGTGGGCAGGGAGCAGCTTGTCGGAAGAGACTGTAATTAAGCCAATTACCACAATCAATGGAGATGCCAGTCCATATTATTCACACCACAGAGTGCTAAATTTGGGTGTTAAAGATTGAGGCTTGGCAGGGTGAGCAAGCACCAGGAGGAGGGCTGCTCATGCCTTGACAACCACCCACTATCTCTTAGCACACCTCGGTATCTCCCCAGACCTCGGTTTCTGATCAGCGGCGCTTTCTCAGGGGATTACACAATCCTGGAAAGGCTGGGCTGACTCCCCAAAAAGCTGCCTGGCTTGGAGACCCTGGCGTGGGGATGTGGTTCAGGGCTGCAGCGGATGTGTTGGGAGCAGCTGGCTGTGCATGAGCTGCCTCCAGGAGGGGTGTCCCTCCTGACCCCACCTTGCTCTGTCTCACAGGGGTCTCGGCAGCGCTCGTCTTCCAGCAAGAGGTGCAGGCCCCCAGCACCCCCCTGCGTGTGGTGTTCGATGGGGATGCCGTGCTCTTCTCCGATGAGACGGACCTGATCTTCCAGGAGCAGGGGCTGGAGGGGGCACTGCAGTACGARCGGGAGATGGAGGCTGTGCCCATAGGAGAGGTGAGCATGCCACCTTGCCTCCATGGGCACCCACAGGCTCTGCCGTCTCTCCTGCTACGGCTCTGCCATGAGCAGCTAAAAAAGCACAAAYTCTTACAAATTCCCCATGCATCCACCGCTCAGTCTGTGGTGTGGGCCTGATCTGGAGTCCCACTGGAAATAGATCTCTTACCTCCTATAAGTAAGCATTAGTTCCTAAATATCTAGGATTGTAGTTACTCCCAGCGTCAGCTTTTGTAGGCTGTGACCTCTTGCTGTCCAAGTCCCTGCAGGACTCCGACCCAGAGGCACTGTTTGCTGGGATGTACCTTCYTGGAGACTTGAGGATTAGGATGAGCATCACAAGGTTCACTTTCCTCCCAAGGACCCTACGCACCACACCAGCACTGTCCAGTCCTGCAGCCCACAGGCATTCCTGTGCCCCRCAGAGCCCTGAGAAACCATGGAAGAGGAACAAGTGGCTTGTACAGGTAGAGTAGGTGTTTCCTCATTTCCCACACACTCCCAACTGTCTTGCTGTGCTTCCAGGGTCCCCTGAAGGCTTTTGCCATGCACCTTGGGAAGATGAGAAAGAAGTTCAGCCAGGAGAAATCCCCCATCCGCACCTACCTGGTGACTGCCCGCAGTGGCCGGGACATGGGCATCCGAGCCATCAAGACACTGCGGGAATGGGGTCTGCCCATCGACGAGGCTTTCTTCATGGACGGGGCTCCCAAGGGCCCCATTCTCGCCCAGATCCAGCCTCACATTTTCTTCGATGATGGCCTTCATAACATCCAAGGGGCTCAAAATGTGGGTGTACCCTCTGCCTGGGTCCCCTCCTGCTGATGGGCTGCTGGCCAGCAGTCCCTTCCCAGCAGCACAGGGGACTGGGACAGTTGGGAGGCAAACCTTCTGGTGGAGAAGAAAAGACCTCCTAAMGTGCAGCAAGCAAATCTCAGGGAAAGGGCACAAGAGCATGGACTCCATGCAAAGCTTGARGTGCACTTCTGCTCCTGATATGAGGTCCTCTGTGTCTTAGGATAAAGCCAAAAAATGCAACTGCTCCAGGATGGAAGGAYACCTTTGCTGTGACACTGAGGACTACATCTACCTGCCGTGTAGGACCTGGGGACTTTTCTCAAAGAAATAAGTGAAGCTAATGCCACACACATGAGCTGAAGGAAGCAAGAAAAAAATGGTAGTTTTGGCTGTGCTTGGACTGTCTTAAAGATGGAGCAGCTCAGGAAGGACCAGAGGAGGGTGACCAAGATGGTTTAGAGGGATGGAGCACCTCTCCTATGAGGAAGGGCTGAGACAACTGGGATTGTTCAGCCTGGRAAAGAGAAGGCTTCAGGGTGACCTCGTTGTGGCGTTTTAGGACCTGAAGGGAGCCTCCAGAAAAGATGGAGAGTGACTATTTACAAGAGCATGTAATGATAGAACAAGGGGGAGTGGCTTAAAACTGAACAAGGGCAGGTTTMGATTAGRTATTAGGAAGAAATTCTTTASTGTGAGGGTGGTGAGGCACTGGACCAGGTTGCCCAGGGAAATTGTGRGTGCCCCAACCTTGGAAGTGTTCAAGGCCAGGTTGGTTGGAGSTCTGAGTAACCTGGTTTAGTGAAAGGTGTCCCTGCTCACACCAGGTTGGCTGGAACTGGATGATCTTTAAGGTCTCTCCCAACCCAAACCTTTCTATGATTCTGTGGTTTATTCCCAGGGTCTCTGCTAAGGCTTTAAGACCCTGCCTCACCAGACGCATTCAGCCTGGTGGAGAAGGAAAGATCTGGGGAGACTGATGTGCTAGCAAGTGCTTCAGGCAGCTCCAGCCAAACTCAGAAGAGGGAGAAAGAATCCAAAACTGTAAAGTAGCTACAAAGCCTTTAGAAATGGATGAATGGGTTGAAGAAAGAAAACCCAAGCCATTCCTCCTCATAAAAGAGCTTATAGCACAAGACAGCTTTCCTTAGGCATGCAGACTGCTCACAGAGGGCTCTCAGGAGACAGACCTGTAGCACACACAGCTCCTGGAGCTGCAAGACAGGGACAAGGCTGCAACCCAGTGCTGAGGTCCATCCAGGAGACTGGAGAACAGGTCCAGTGATGCCTGATGATTGTGCTTTTCCTTTTTACACTTTCTGTACCCTCTGTGCATCCCCCTGTACCCCTTAGCCCATGTTTATAATTGCTGTAGCCATTATTCCAGCTTAGTTTAGGAGTTCTGCTGGGCAGAGAGATCAAACATCCTCAGGAAGGAGTCAGTGTGCCCTGTGCTGTCTTAAACCCGAGGCTCCAGCTTTGGGTGAAGCCTTCTGTCCAGAACATCTTGTGTAAACTGGGCTCTGGACTCATCCGGGGTTGGGGGGATTCATTAGAATAGGGGGACATTACTGCATTTGTTAAGTATCTTATTGGGGAATCCTAAATAGATACGCTAATTCCTGAGATCTATAAAACTTGTATCCATGCTCAACACGGGTGTGCATTCTGCCATCAAGCTGTGCACCTGGGATCCCAAATACCGAGGTAAAACCCTTTTTATCCCATTAACCGTGTCTGTGTCATTATTAAAAACTGGCCGTTCAAGGCAACAGTTTTTCTGTCCAGCCAGGAGAGGGCACTGGAGACGGGCTGCCCGCAGCACAAGGCATGGAGGAGCCGGGGCTGCGACCAGCACTGCAGGGCCAGGGGCAGGGGCAGGACTGGGTGCTGCTGCCAACCTTAAATGGATCACCAGGGCYGTGGGTGGGGGTCTCAGGAGCTGCTGCTCCTTGCACATGGGGTCCGTGGGTGTGCTCCGTTCTCTTCCTGACATCACACCACCCCCATACAGAGCTGCCTCTCCTTCGGCAGTTTGGACTCAAGTTGTTAATTTTCCTGGAGAACAAGGAATSCGCAAGGTTCACTTGCAGGTTTCTTTCCCCAGGGCTGGATGTGAGTTGCCACTAGAGGCCACTGTACTGCCTGGGGACATGACACCTCAAATCCCTGCCAGCTGTCCAGAAATGCCTCGTAAAAAAACACAGACTGGCTGCTCAGGCGGCAGCGGGATTATGGACAAGGAGATAAAGATGATGCTGGCTTAGTTTTTTTAATCTCAGTGTAATCAGAAAATATTTTTAAAGGCTTCCCAAGTGTTGCTGTCACCAATGCTTTTTCATCCCCAATAAATAAATAAACAAGCATCCCAATATGAGTGCTTGTTCCTCACACTTGTGTCTAGCTCATGTGGGAGGAAGGGTGGGATAACTCAGTGCTCCTTTGCACACATTCATTTATTTATGAGGTGCTAGACATGTTCATCAAAATGGCTTAAATACAYAAGAAACTTTCTGTGGGTTTTGGATGAAGCCCCTGAATATCATCTTGTATCTGTCTCTAAGCACACTCCTGCTGCTTTGGGCATGGGGACTCTGTGCATCTTGCTGTAGCAAGGGGAGCTGCTGGCCCTGCCATGCCACTGGGGCAGGTCCTGTCCCTGTCATCATGGCCACCATGTGGGTCCAAACTCAGGGCTGCCAGGGCAGGGCAGGGATGCCCATGTGCACAGATTGAATAGGAAGCCAGCTCCAAAGAATCAAAGCYTGCCAGGGTCTTGGCACCAGCAGTGTGGCCCTGTCCCTTTTGCTCAGTACAGATGCTGAAATTAGATGTTTCGAGGTAGCAACATCAACAACATCAGCCACTCATCATCCGCTAATAACGCTAAGCAGCCGTCAGCTGAGCAAACATTAATTACAGGATGCTCCAAACATGCCCAGTAAGCAGGTGCAGATATTTGTCCCACTTTTCRTGCAGGTCAGATACCACCAGGCTCACTGCAGTGATCCAAGCACCCACCTCCAGCCCTGCTTGCCATGCACTGCCAGCTGCTTCCGTGGCAACCCATGCTGGGGACACGGACACAGTGCTGGGGGTGACAGTGGTGCTGGACACCCTCCACCATTCCAACCCATCGCATTTGCCAGTGCCTGGATGGGGCAGCAGGAGCTTGGTCACTGCCTTGGGTGAGAGGAAATCAGCTGAGTCAAGGGACAGGCGATGTGAGACAGGCGCATGTGAGCTGCTGCATGTRTGGGATGCTGAGGCAGGGGGAAAGCGCCACATGCCTTCCTCCAGCACTGTCAGCACATTGSAGGATGACAGGGCAAAACAGTGCACAAAATAGGAAAAAAGGAAGGAAATTCTGGGCTTTGGTGGTTGCATCATATGGGGCTAAGTGCAGCTGCTTCAGGCCATGGCTCAAGCTTGTAGCATCAAAACTGCCCTTATTGCCCTGCTCCAAAGACGGAGCATCAAAAACACCTTCTGTCAGGGACTGCTGCAGCTTCATGCCCTGCTGCAAGGACAAACTTGCTGCTTTTGTCTTAGAAGCATCTGTAACGAGTTCATTAATGCTTGGGAAGCTCCTCAGGTTTTGTCTTTCTGAGGCATCTTAAGCTCCCTCCTTCAAGKGATTGCTGATGGCCTAGGGTCTCATGCTGCTGCTGCAGCCTGAAGAGGGTTTAGCTGCTGGGGCTGGTCATGGTRTGCTTCTCTGATACCCATTTCAGATTTTGCTGGCCAGGGCAAAGCAGGAGCAGGTCACACTACCATGTCACCACAATGGATAGGCTTCCTTTGAACCCTGCCGGGTTTTGCACCTTTCCACTCCAGGAAAAGAAGAACAAAGGGGTGCCAAGGGGACTCTGAGGATCTGCACTTGATTCTCACCATTGCTTTCCAATAACACCCTGTGACCCCAGCCAAAGCTGCCTGGTGTCTGGGTTCCCCTCTGAGACACCCTCCTGGTCCAGAGAAGGAAGTGGGCTCTACTCTGTTGAGCCACAGGCAGGCCAGCTGCCKCCTGTGCAGGGCCCTGCTCTGCCAGCAATGCCAAACAAGTGGCCCTTGTTTCGGGGTGGGGCGCGTGACCCTGGGGATMAGAGGCTGCAGCTGGTTGGCCCCGAGGAGTTGTGGGAGACCTTTGCCCAGGACTGTGCCCTTAATCCCCCACTCACTACACCAGCCAATTTAGGGTTGCAATGCTAAAAACAAAACAACTCAGTGCTAAGCAAGAGAAAGGGCTTTATAAAATGGTGGTACTGCAGGGAGGAAAGATTGGCGGGTATTTATCTGCTAATAGAGATCCGCAGTGGCAGTGTCCAAGCTGTTCAGCTTCATTGACTCCAGACTGCAATAGGAGAGGATGCTGGAGGCTGCAGGACTTGRGAGCAGCTGCAGTGTCTGCCAGGAATGCTCCCACACCTCCCTCCACCTATAACCTACAAGCACCTTTGTCACAAGCATGGAGCAAGGCACCTTTAGTTTTTTTGACCATAGCCCTAACCCTAAGTCACCCTGGTGCCAGTGTGCCTTGAGAAACACTCAGGAGTCCTCAGCCAAAGAGGCCGAGATGCCACGTCCCACGCTGCAAAAAACTATTAACAGGCTGTTCTACATGTGGAAGGTCAGAGACAGGGTGTGCAAAGCCACTGACTCTGTTTGCCAACATGCTTAAAATGGGGCTCAAGATCTTAACCCCAGGCAATCACACTGAAAATAGGGGCTGTGGTGGCAAGATGGAGCTTAGCAGAAGGTGACAATAAGAATTCAGAGCCTTTATGGAAATATTGACAAAGCAGAAACTGCCCCAGGAGGTCCAGACTGACTCACCAAATCACCAGTGAGAGCTGATTGCTCCCATCCCAAGAAAATACATTGCAACTTTTAAGCTGATCCTTGGGTTGCAATGGGGTGTTGACCCTCATCTTTCTGAGCCCACACTCTTCTCAGGATCAGAAGTCTCAATTGCTTCAGTGTTTTGTCACACGGAGGAGACATAATTGCATAAATGATGGTCTTCTTAGGGCAGCTTCTGCTGGAAACTAAAGGAAATAATTAAATGACATCTAGTGCTGGCAAAGAAAATTAAATGCATGATGTGCTTGGATGTGGCTGGAGGCACTTCTCTCCATCATGATGGAAACCCCACCAGCATGCCAATACYCCCCCGACCCAAGCCAGGCTCACAATGGGGGACAGCAGAAGGAATTGCTCAAGGTGGTGACAAGGTGAGTTGGGTCCCTGCGTTCCTCATCACATCCTGGCGTGGGTGGGGATGAATCAATACCATCACTGCCATTTACCACCCCATCCTGTCAGCCGCGGGTCACGCTGCCTGCTGCCAGCGTCTGCCAGGACTGTTGTTGCCCGTCCCTGGTAATTTCAACCTGCTGCARAATAACTCGGTGAGGCAAACAACGCGAGATCCCTGCCCCAAGGAGCAGACAGGGCCAGCAGCCGGGGAGACGCAGTTCCCCTCCTCCCCAAGGTGGGTGCCAGGTGTGTCACCAAGCCATGGGCGAGGATGGGCCAGGGGATGACGAAGAACATCCAACACCAAGCAGGGTCAAGAGCGGGCAGAKGGTGTGGGGGTGGCAAGGATTTGGGCAGGGCCATGGAGTGCGTGGGACACAGGGACAGGCGATGTCAAGTTTGGCAGCAGCCCTCTGAAGCAAGGTAGTGTGTAAGTAAAACCTAGTGAAGACACCAGAGCAGCTCACAGTCTYAAAGATCATTAGTACATTTCACCATAATTCCTTTGTTTGTTTGTTTGTTTGCTTGCTTTTAATAGCTAGGGACAATATGGAAGAGCAAGATGTGATGGAGAAGTCCACTGGGTGAAAACACTCGATGTTCAAAGGCTGATGCAAAGGGCCCTGATGAGGATGGAGCCATGCTCAGGGCTCCTGCCTGCTGTGACACCCAGCTGTGTGTCGTGACATCCAGCCACCAGCGAGCCACCCTCACCCACCACCAGGATCATGGTTTGCAGCATGAGGAACACTAAAGGAAAAATTACCACCTAGCCTCAGCCTTTTGCAACTCCATTTAGCATTTCCCTAAGTTCACTGCAGCCCATGATGGCAGCCAGAACATGTCTGAGCAGGCTGCTGGCCAGCTCTGCCTCCAAACCAGCCCCAGCCAGCCAGCATGAACTGACTGAGGATTGCCACCACCCATGATGCTAAGGACACCTTCCCCAGTGTCCACAGAGCTGGGGCACAATGGCCAGGGCCTGCATGAGTCACTTTGTTGTGCTCAGTGCAACCCTTCCTCTGCTCCCAGGTTTCCCATCATCCGGAGCTGCTGCCACCTTTTAGACTGCTTTTGTGGGTGTTACCCTGGAAAAGGGTGTAGTTTGGGACGTGCCAGCGCCACTGCTAAACGCACCCTCACCTTGTCAATTGTACATCAGTTTAGGAAACGGCGTAGGGAGTGGGCGAGATCCTGGCACKGTGCCGGGAAAAAGTTACCACTGCTTCACTCGGGATCTCAGGGATGGTGAATCAGGCTCCACTAATGAGCTGCATCCAGCACCTGCACACCAGCACCGGCGGAGGCAGCGTTTGAAACCAGACTTGCCCAGGCTTGTGTGCCCACAGGCTCTGCTCAGCTTGCATGGAAGTTTTCTTTTCTCTTTTAGCAACGAGCTTCAAAATCAGAAATGCATTTTTTTTGAATTTGAAGATGTCGTCTAAAAATCCCAGCCACAGCRGGGCAATAAAATAATCTCTGCATCTCTGAGCTGAAGCTTTCCTTGCCATGTAGGTCACTGCAGTTCATGACATTCGTRCCACTGCAATAAATTTAGGAAAAAAAATCATTGAGGAGAAAAGGTGAAGGCAAACACAGCCATGTGAAAGGACAAAGAGGCCACTGTAGCAGCCCTGGCAGAATGCTCCCAGACTGCAAATGGGAGACGTGCTAGAACCTCCCAAAAATAAGGCACTTGAAACTGAACATGAGCCAGAGTCTGCCCAGGTGGCCAAGGAGACCAATGGCATGCTTGCCCGTATCATAAATAGTGTGGCCAGCGGGGCCAGGGCAGGGATATTCCCACTGTACTGGGTGCTGGTGAGGCTACACCTTGAGTCCTGTGTCCAGCACTGGGCCCATCATTACAAGAAAGCCTTTGAGGTCTGGAGCATGTCTAGAGAAGGGCAGCAGAGCTGGGGAAAGGTCTGGAGTACAAGTCCTATGAGGAGCAGCTGAGGGAGCTGAGCTTGTTCAGCCTAGGGAAAAGGAGGCTAAGGGGAGACCTCATCACTCTCTCCAACTGCCTGAAAGGGAACTGTACTGAAGTGGGGGCTTGTTTRCCCAGGTAATAGATCACAGGATGAGAGAAAACGGCCTCAAGTTGTGCCAGGGGAGCTTTAGACTGGATATTGGAAAAATTTATTCCCTGAAAAGATGATMAGGCATTGGAACAGAATGCTCAGGAAAATGGTGGAATCACCATCCCTGAACACATTAAAAAGCCATGCAAATGTGGCACACAGGGATATGGTTTAGTGGTGGACTTGGTAGTRCTGGGTTAATGGTTCAACTCCACGATCTGGTGGATCTTCTCCAGCCTAAGGGATTCTATGTTATAAACTAAGCTGCATCAGGTCCCTGCCTGTGTGGCAAAGGGCAGATGGGACACCCTGGTACCAYTTGCAGAGGAGACCCCAAACTCCCAGAGCTCGGGCTGGGGCGCTCTTCCCAACTGGAGCTGCTGGAGCTGAGTCACTTGACCCCTCCTYGAGAATCCTCTCAAGCAGGCACCAAGGTTGCAAAAGCATGGCATGGTCCCAGGGGTGCGTCACCCAACACCCACAGCTGCGGCTGCAGGGTACAATGCTCTGGTCACCCCTTGGGATGGGGTGCAGGGGGCTAGGGAGACAGACCACCAAGGGAAGGGGTTCATCCACCGTGACAAAAATAGAACTGAGGAGGGATAGATCTCTCCTCTGTCTCTCACACATTTCTGCCTTCTGTAGAACGCCTCAGTCATGGCACTCCCTGTTTGCTCCACAAACAAGGAAAAATGTGTAAAAAACCCTGAGCCCACGCTTGTGCCACTCTATCTTTTTAAGATAATATGGTGCAACTCTCACAGTCCCAGCCTATAAATACCCAGACGTGCTCCCAGTTCCTGGTTAAACATACCCGCTGTACCTCTCAAGGCTTTAACATCAAGGCAAACATTCCACAGAGGTGCTGAGGGAGCCTGAATGCAGAAATCCTGGCTCCTTGCTGGAGCCACCACTCCCCCCGGTATGCAGGCACTGTAGTGTCAGCCCCAAAACCACTGGTGCCAAGGGACAGAGCCAGATGAAAAACTCTGGGGATAAGCCCTTCAGTCCCTTCCCATCCTGCAAGCACCCAGGAGAGGACCAGTATTGTAACATTCCCTGACACAGCCCCATTCTCCCTTTTTTCCTMTACACCATAGGGAGCATGGGACATGTAAGTCACTTAGAACCCTGTGAAAGCAGTGACTCTCTTGCACTGGTATGAGAGCAGACTCAGATGAGGACACAAGCCTTGCTACCATGAAGCTCAAGCAAATTCATAACATTGCCTTTAATCCCATGGAATTAGAAAAAAACAGACACAGCCTGGGGCCAGAGTTCTTTACTGAAGTACTCTGCTGTGCACCGTGTGATGGTACGTGACTAGTATGGCATGCTGCCCTCACCAGCCCATCCCTGCACACTRGAGCCCACTCCATAGCCACGGGACTCTGGGAGAGACTGGCCTGACTGGAAACRCTCAAGGAGGAGCTGCCATAGGTGCCCCAGCCCGGGGGCCAAGGTACAGGTTGCCTGGCCAGCTACAGGTTCCCAGACACTTCAAAGTGAAGGGAAGAGGGCTGGTGCTTCACCTGCTCTGCCACAGGCTCCAGGAAAGCCTGTAAGGRGTGTAGGGGAGCCCTGGGCCTGGCGTCAGGACTGTCTTTTTGTCTGCAAAACACATTTGCAAAGCCATTTAGAGCCYTTGGGGAGGGTGGGTTTGCTGGGATGGGGCAGAGGTCAGGTTGGTTTGTGTCTGACTCACTCCTGCCCATAGGCACTCAGGGGGACAAGAGCAGGAGACCCTGAACTGGATCCCAAACAGCAGCAGCAGCAGCAGCAGCAGCGATGCCTCTGGGGTAGCCGACAGGTGCTGGGGACCCGCTACGCCTTGGCCCCTTGCCTGAATGAGCCACACAGGGTTTTGCTGAGTCACCAGTGCTGCAGGGCCGGGAGAGCAATGGTTTTGCTGACTCATGGTCAGTRGCACTCAGCTTGACCACATGCCTGTGGGGCAAGGAAGGAAGCTGGCCAAAATAACGGGACCCACCGCGTTCAACCAATGCCTCCAGCCATTGCTCCAGAAAACCTCATCCCAACGCAAGCCGTGTCCCCCAGGGAGGTGACAGGCTTCCTGAAGCTCACCAGCTTGACCAAGACATGGCAATTTGGAGAGCTCATGGGATGAGGTATAGCCCAGGGCAGAAATGCCCCCAAGAAACACTCAGTATGGACCACAACTGGGGGGTGGCATGCATGAATCCAGGGCAGTAGGATCCTGCRTGAGGCCATGGGAGGATGGAACAGGCTCAGGGACAGAGTGTGGGAAGGAGATGGCGTAAGTGAGGTGCCAGCGACRTGACCCAGCAATTTTCCAGAAGCTGAATGAAAATGAATGTTATAGGAGAAGGATGGGCACCCCACTGCAAAGCCAGGAGTCCCCCACTCCAGCAATACCCAGCTCATCCCACAGCCTACTGCTTGCCTATYGCCAAGGCTGGGCACAAGCAGGAGCAGAAAACAAGCCCTCCTAGCCCTAGGATTTGGAAGGGAAAATGTCYGTAAATCCGATTTCATTTTTGTTGTTTTTCTAACAGGTCTTGTGGCACTATAAGACTTAGTCGGGGTAATCTGGGCAGAGGTTAGCTGTGGCTGCTGCCTCCTGAGGTGGGGTGACATCTCTAAGCCCAGTTATGACATCTGGATGGTGGCAAAGAGCCCATCCTGTTGGTCCCCGATGCTCAGTCTGGTGAGGGGATGTCTGCTGGTGGCCGCTGCCCCTGCCCGGGCTCTGCCCTGCACCAGCATCGCTCTCCAGGGCTGCAGGTGGCCCAAAACCACCACAGTGCATTTTGAGGGGAGGCAATCCCCCCAAGCTCCCAAAAAAGCTGTGGCCTAGGACGTGCCCATCTTCCCCAGAAAGGCCGAGCTCGGAGGGCTGAGTCCCCCAAACTGAAGAGATCCTGGGGCCAGGGAGAAACCTGGGGCTGGGGGCAGCGGTGCACAGTGAAACCCCCGTGCTGACAGCGGGTGGGYGGCCGAGGTCCGGGACTCGGGCTCTGCTGCCTGGAGCAGCGCGTATGTCGTGCATCCCCCTCTCCACTCCCCTGAGAGAAAAAAAACCAAAAGCCAGAAAACTTGGAAAGAACGAAAAAAACCACCAAGCAGAAGGAAGTTAAAGGCAGTCCAGAAGGAGCACGCGCGGCCGGGCGGGCATCTCGTGACTGATTTCATGGTGTTTATTCCCCTTTCCCAGGGGCTGAGTCACGGCCCGAGGCGCCGGGGGTCAGCCYGGGGGGGCCGTGAGGCGGCGCCCCCGGCCCTCGCCCGCTCCCCGCCCCGGCCCGCCCTCACGTGACGCCGCCGGTTGCAATTTTAGACCGTCAGCTGACTCCAGAATCCGTGGAGAGGGGCCGCTCTCCCTACAAAAACAGGGACGAGAACCCAGAGCGGCGTCGCGGCCTCTCAGCGCCTGCACCTCCAGCCTCTGACCGCTCGCCRCCGCCGCCACCAGCGCCATCGCCGCCATGGGTCCCCGCGGCCTCCTGCTGCTGCTCGCCCTGGCCGGGTCCTGCGCCGCCCTTATCAGGTGAGAGGAGGGGTTCCTCAGGGGCTGCTCAGTCTCCCGGCTTGGGGGGGACATGGGACAGGCACGCTGGTGCAGCGGTGGCCTCCGGGCTCCTCTCATAAACACCGCCATACGCGGGGGGCGCGCCCTCCATCAAAGCAGACCCAGGGGGGAAGGTCCGGACCCCCCCCCGTCCTGCCCGTGGAGGGGTCTCGCCCCAGCTTCCCTACACCCTGTAACCTCTGGCAGCCCGCCGGCCTTTCCCCTCATCCTTCGGCTGTGGGAAAAACACTGRACGCAGCACGGCGAGGGGGGGTCTAGCGTAGGGCGCTGGCGGGAGCCCAAACCCCACCCGCCTTCTGCTGGAGCGTCCCTTGTTTTGAGTGGAGCCCTGCTGCCCCCCTYCCTTATGGATTCCTTCCCTACACACCCCCTTTAACACGTGTATGTTTTCTGTCCCCACACAGGATCCCCCTGACCAAGTTCCCCTCCATGCGGCAGATCCTGACCGAGGCGGGCAGTGAGATCCCAGATACGAACTCTATCACCCAGGCCCTCAAATACAAGCTGGGCTTTGCCGAGGACGGTGAGCCCACTCCAGAGATTTTGAAGAATTACATGGATGTGAGTAACAGCCCTCCTGCGAGCCACCCCCCCTGCTGCAGTGAACTCCAGCACAATGCTGGGCAAGTGGCTGTCACTTAGGGGGGTACCCATCCCAGGGAGTGGTGAGACATGCCAGCCTCCCACCAGCCGGGAAGGCAAAAGAAGGAGAGGTTGTTGATCCTGTAGAACAGATTCATGCACCCCCACGGCTTAGTGAGTGGATGCCAAAAGGTGCTTCCTATCATTACTAAACTAAAAATACTAATGCTAGTAATTATAACAACAAACAACCCACAGCCACCTAAGCAGGAGAATTTCAGTTTGTGACCTATTTTCTTTCCCCTTTGTCACTAATTAACAATCATAAATAGGGGCCTGCTGACTTACAATCCTTCCTAGCATCATCTGGCCATTTGGATTCTCCTTTTGGCAAGACAACGGAGTAAAAATCGTGCTCTACTCTTTGAGGCATTAAGGCACAAATGAGTGACCATAGGGTAGCGGAAGAGGGCTCAAATTGGGCACTAGCTTACTATGGGACTGGGCATGCAGGACCCTCCCTCTTTCATCTTCTACACTGCCTTGGGAAAAGCCACCCTTTACCTCCACTTTCTTCTCAGCAACTTAGGGAGCAAAGGCACSTGTGTGGTGGTGGAAGGAGAAGCCAGATAAAGGACATGCAGTTTTGCCCTTGCCCTGCTGCGAGACACGTGTGGGGTTTACTATTTCAGGGTTCCTTATCGGGTACATTCACAGCTCTTGGCAGGGTAGRGTGTGAGCATTGGCTGGTAGAGAAAAGCTGGACCCAGCTATTCAGGCATTAATTCAGGATGTATCCCCATTGCTGCCCTTCCTATGGGGCTTTTGTCACCCAGCCARTGCTGTCCTGTACGGGGAAGGGCCACCGGTGTTTCAGTTGGCAGTGTTGAAAGCCAGGGCAAGTGGTTGTGTCACGGTGTTGTCTCTTGTAACCACAGCTCAGACCACCACTCAGGGTGGCACTGTTCTCCCTTGTCACAGGGGCACCAACCCAACCTGTGGTGGCAGATAAGGGACCATTGGGTCCCTCCTGGCCTGGCTGAAAATGCTTTTGCTGTCAAAGGAGCTGTTGGGACAATCCCCCACTAGCCTGCTTGTATGCTCCCTGTCAGCCCCTGGGACTCTTCATGGGTCTGTGTATGTGACAAACAGGGCCCCTGTACCGGGGGTTCATTTTCAAGCCCAAGCAGTAATTACAGAACACTGGAAGCAAGTGCTGCCTCCCCATTATGGCTAATTGAAATGAATTGTTTATTACGCAGCGAGGAACCCTTGCAAACTAAGCGCACAGGAGTTGAACAGCTTTGATAATCCTGTTTTCTTACCCCCCCCCCCCCCCCCCCCCTTTAACTGAGTACACGGGGGGTTTGGAACGGCTGCTGGTCAACTTCCCTTGCTAGCATCCTTCTCTCTAGGACCCTGAGCCAGTTGCACACTAGGCAAGACACAGCTCCTTGCCTGTTTTGGAGGACTGGGAAAAATTACTCCATGTAGGACCTGCCTTGCATTCTCCATTCATCCTCTCCTCTTTGGATAGAAGGATACCTTGCCAACAACTCAGCCATTCAARTTTCTTTCAGTCCCAGCAGAAATGCAGTCGCAGTGCAAACGGGTGTCCATCAGGTACCTGTGCTGTAGGGACTTCTCCCAGTCTCTCACCCTGTAGGCCTAAATCCACCTCTGGTGGTGCTGCTGATGCCCTTTGCTCCCACCACTCTTCTGGTCTTCTAGCTCTTGAAACTGAGTATTTGTTTATAACCCCCATCCCAGGAGCTCACCAGCAAGCACCAAAACCCCTGGCAGCTGTACCTCCACCTGCAGTGTGCGGTGCTGCTGCTCGCTGCAACCCACAGTTTCTCTGCAAACCTACGAGCAAAGCAGCTTCCCAGCCAGTTTCAGCTTTTCAATAACGCAGGTGTTTTGCTTGGCTTTCTTCCATGKTTTTTTTCCCATCCTTGTAGTGAACTTCATGATAGCCTGCAGACCTTCCCCCTTCTTCCCTGTCTCCTTGCCCCAGATGTCCTCCCCCGCACRCACCCATCCCATTGTCCTCAATTTATCCTTTTCACGCCCACTGTAATGAGTTGTGAACACTGAAGAGGAACCTCCYTTCCAGAGGACATAGTCTGGGAACCCATCAGTGCCAAAAACAAGGAGAAGGGCAATGTTTAGATAAGAAGCTGGTCCTCTATTGAACCTTAAGAGATTTTTTGATCTTTAATTCCTGCTTTTGGCCRGTTTCCTCTGCTCATGGCTCCTTTCTTCCTTTGCAGGCCCAGTATTACGGTGTGATCGGCATTGGAACACCCCCCCAGAATTTCACTGTGATCTTTGACACTGGCTCCTCCAACCTCTGGGTGCCATCCGTGCGCTGTTCCATGTTGGACATCGCTTGCAGTAAGTGTCATGRGTGCCAGACGTTGCTCAACAGCTTTTCCTTCCCTGCAAAATGCAGTGTCTTGCATTGCAAGAGGAGAAACTGAGGCAGCAGCACGAAAGGGCTTGCCAGAGGCTGATGGGCTTTTTAGGGTTAGTGCTGGAAATACAATCCCAGCTTCTTGCATCTATCCTTCATTAGCCCTTTTCTGGCTTTTTCCCCTTCCAAGTCCCCCCCCCCACAGGGCCAGATCTCTAATAGCTTCGGCCCTGCAGCAGGGGAGCAGCATCATCAGTTGTGATGTTTCTCCCCAAATTATAGACCAATGCTGCTGTTATCCTATTTTGCAAGGCTGACTCGTTTTAAGTCAGCCTCTTGCCAGATCTGATACAAACTGTCCTAGTTTCTGGTTTATTGCTGCACAGAGCATGTGCGTGCATGTTTGTGGAGTTATAATTAACAAGAGCCAGGTAGGCACAATGAAATGAGAATGTCACAGGGACTACAAGTTTTTATTATTCTGTGGTGTTCCTATGCAATAAACCTCCACAGCTGAAGATGTCAAACACGGCTGTGGTAAAATGTCATTTAAAAGCCGCTGGTTGCGCTACTTAAGCAAAGTGGAGAAACCTGTGGAGTCAACAAATGCAACCATGAAAGGTATTCCACAGTGCTCATTGGGAGTAGAGTGGAAATTTGGACTTCTTGAATGGCTCTGTAGTGCCCAGAGAGAAGACAGATCTTCTTTATACATACATTAAATGAGATTGAGTACAGCARCAGGGTGGTGAGGTCCAGATCTGCTCTGTCTCGGGGGTTCCTAATTTGTAGCAGGGAGCTGGTTCCTCATGGGAGTGCCTCGGGAGGTGCTGGGACCAAAGGGCTTGTTTTATGAATATACAAGTAGCTTAACCTCTTGCCAGACTGGAATCTAAGTTGGGACCCAGACAGCCCAGCTGGGAAACTCCTTGTGTAGCACTSTCACTTTGTGTAGGGCCTGGCTGGTTCATCCTCAGCTGCTGCCTGGACCACTCAGCAGCCAGCCTTGGACCTGCACTGGCCAGCTCTTGACTTGGGAGGAGTCTGTTGAGGAGGAATCTGCCTGGCCACAAAAACAGGGATTCCTTACAGCTCCCAATCTATCCAAAGGGAAAAGCAGSTTAGACTAGGGGAAAGCCCTTCTCCTCTGCAAATAAAGGAATATTTGGAGCTTTCTCTCTACTAAAAACAATGTATGAAAAATTTCCRGCTAGTTTTACTGAAAGAAACAGATAAGTCTATGAGATTAAAATATTGATGCCCAGAGCAGGCTGTATTTAAGCCCACCCCAGTTCTCCATGTTATGGGGAAGGACACATTACGCTTTGCTGACTAACACACCACACCAGCCACGTAACCTCTAGGCTTTTAATACCCAGTGGCCAAATCGGATTTAGCAGCCTGAATTGGATCTGCCCACCTAATTCCCCAGACACTGGAAATGTTTTGTTAAGCAGTCTGGGCTTGGCAAATGCTTGGTTCAGACCCATCTTCACATCATTGAGTGCCCATTTGTCCAGATAAGCTGGGTGGTGTGGGTTAGTTATTGTGGAACCGTAGGTATCAAGGAACACTAATGTTGTGTGTCCCCTTGTGTCCCCCCTTCCTGGCTGCAGTGCTGCACCACAAGTACGACTCCGGTAAATCCAGCACCTATGTGAAGAACGGCACTAAGTTTGCCATCCGGTATGGGACAGGGAGCTTGTCTGGATTCCTCAGTTCAGACACAGTCACGGTGAGTTATGACTGCCCCTGCCCTGAGCTGCCCCCAGCTGCTTTCAGTAGAGTGCTCAAAGCTGTTTGATTGCAATGGGTCTCCTTTCTTGAGTGTCCTACTCATCCTTCAGTGCTCTGTTTCCAAGTCTATTGAAACAGCATGGTGTGATGATGACTGTGTTCAGGTAACAATAACCGTGGCAGGCAGAAAAGGGAGAAGTTACTAATCTTCAGGTCAGCAGGCTGGGAGCGGGCACTGCTCATATAGTGCCCCTGCAAATATGGTCTCTGGCTCTCCCGCCCTCTTCTTGTTGACCYCAGAAACTTACCAGCCCAAGCACATGCTAGCATTACTGCACAGACTGCTGGTGGTGCCCAGCTTGTTCCTGACCAATATCCACACATTAGTGGATACCCACATGAGCAGCTGCTCAAACGYAGACCAGAAAAGGTCTCTTACTGCCCCATCTTGGTCTTGTGTTAAGAACTGGTGCTTATGCTTGTAACGGCTGGGTAACACCCTGGGGGGAGGTTCCCCCACAGTGTTCAGGGGCCAGCTTCAGTTTGCTGAGTGATGGTTCTTCTCAATTTCCTTTTCAGCAAGCAAATGCTGAGCTTTCTGTCCTGTGAAGGGCAAGTGCCTTTCATGACTTCCTCCCAGGTACAGATGCTCAGGAGAGTTTGCCAGCTGCCAGACRTCAGGGGTCCGTGTGCTCTCAGATTACTTGCTCTCCTGGCAGGGAGAGGAGCATGTGTTTGCTTTGCAGGGGGGAGAAATGTAGCAAAAGTTTTGAATAAGCACATAAATCTGGGTATTTGGAGGTTTCTGTTTAAATTCAGCTGAAAAGTATTGGCTTATCAATTCCATCAGAATCAAAAAAAAAAAAAAATCCAGGAGAAGCCTAAAGTGTGTGACTCTTGAAAGATGCACTCTTTAGCCCATTGCTACAACATGAAGATTTCAGGCTAGTCTGGAATCATCAGACATTGCCTCTACGCTGCATCCAAAGAAGCAAACTTTATTATCCTTAAAAAGTGTGGGCTTAATGCAGGGGCTGAAATGAGTCARAAAGAAAATTGCAGCTTTTTCTCTTTTTTTTGTTTTGTAATTGTCACCCTTATGCCTGTTTGCTAATTAGCTCTGCACTTCCCAGCAGCTCAGAGAAAGGATTTTGTGCCTCAGTTTATTCGGGAAGTGGGGATGGCTCTTTGCCATCCAAGAGCACAGATTGTAGAGTTTGGTTTCTGTCTGCACAGGAGCAAGAGAAACCTCTTGCATGGAGCTGAGCAGTGTCTCACTTGTAGTAGGCAGGAGCAAGGGTGACTGAGGGTCTGGGACCTTCAGCTTGGATGCTAGGATGCATCCTAGTGTGATGCATATGTTGTAGGCAAGCTCCCAGTCAGGTGTAGTCTGGAAATAAAGACATTGAGATGACCTTCAGGGTGACCCTCTTGGCTCCGGTCATTCTGGTGAGTGGAAGCAGCCACAACAACCTCTGCTAGGACTGACATTTGACCAAAAGATGCTTGTTGGTGTGTAGTTCAGAGTCCCTCAGCCCTGATTTTTTTTATTGTTTATTTGAGAGAACGATGAGCTCATGTTGAACATCCTCTCTCATTCTGTGGAGGAGAGTAGTGGCTCAGTAGTGCCACACTCCACAGTGMTGCTGGCTCTCCAAAGAGCAATGGGTTCAACCAGTCCTGTGCTGCTCAGGTGTCTCATCCTTCTATCATGGCCCGACCTTGGGATGACCTTCAGGGACAGCAGAGGAACCATGGCACACGAGGTCTCTGCCATGACTTGTAGATACACTGCTCGGGAGATGACTTTCCTTGCCTCTTCCCTGTGCCTCTGCACCCCAAGCCCTGGTGTCACATCGTGCCACAAAGTCCCTCACCTCTTGGTCTGCCTTTGCCATCCATTGCTTGCCCACTGGCTGAGGCTACTAATGAGGAGGCTGGGTGAGCGGTGGAGTGCCGACACCTGTCTGCAAAGTGCTGGAGGGTGGCCACCACATGGCCATCCACTGGACATGGTTTTTGGTTGCTCAGTGTCTGGATGAGAGCCAGCCATGGGACAGAGGCAAAGGATCTGCCAYGTGGCAGCAGCACTCTGCTAGAAATGGTCTTGGGTTTCAGTCCTGCTGAGGACCAAATACAGGCAGGGTCTGCTGAGAATCCATGACTGAGCCGGTATCTGCCTCCCCCTTGGGATGTGCAAGCAGGGGCAATATTCAAACAAACCTGGCACTCAGTGTTATAAGTCCATTGCATTTTACTCTTTTTTTTRAAGTGGAAGCTTTATTAAACTTCCTGAGCTGCTGAGGACCAGCCGTGCCGAGGGGTGGCTTTGGTAAACCTGCAGAGTACAACCGGGGCGCACACCAGCAAGCGGATGCRTYGCCGCGTGCTCTTTCCCCCCACATCCTGCCCTGTGGCTTTTAGCTTTCGCAAGGCTCGATCGCCCTTTCCTAGTGCAATCCTCAATACCATTAAAGGCAGCACTGCTGTCCCAGCCTTGCATTGTCTAACCCTGGGGGGATATTARTAATTTGCAGGGATCGTTATCTGCCATCAGGTAGGAGAAGCCAGCTTGTCAGTCCAGCCTGGCTCACTACAGGACTGCTAGCTGCAGGCTGAGAGGCTGAAATTGTCCTAGCGTGGATGCTAAAATTGCCTGTGGTCAGSCAGAAGCTCACAAGCCTCCTGAGCTCCTAGAGCCAGGAGCCAGCAGATGTGTCCTGCTCCCCATGAGCAGAGCTGTGCTTTCTCTGATCATCTTTCTGGGGATCTGCCCTTGCAGGGCATTTCAGCTTTCCAGTGGGGAATGCCAGTCCTTCTCATGGCGGGCAAGAGAGGTGACCTTTGAATTCTCAGTACTCTGCTTGCTATTTTYGTGCTTCAGGCTCAACCTCGCTTTCTTGGCTGGGTCCTTTCCCCTCTCATGGGAGKTCTCTGCAGGTTGGTGGCTCTTTCAAGAGATTCAGCAATATCCTGGGGATATTTCTCATATAGGAGAGATCACAGGGGTTGTGGGCTGAGGTGAGAGGGATTTGTGCTCCCAAGCGAGGACGGGTGCAGCACCCCAGAAGGTAGGATACACAGATGACTTAGAAGATGTCCAGAGTGGAGAAGAGGATTAAAAGGCATAACACTAGAACTTTKCAGACTAAAAGGAAAGGATTAAGTGGGTGATAGGGGAGGAGCTGTAGGARGGACAAAGAAGTATGGGTCCTCTGTGCAAAGAGGACGGGCTACAGAGCAGCAAGGCCAGTGCTGGGACACTGCAAAAGGCTARAAGGATTCTCATGCCCTAAGAGGTATGCCAGGCTTTTCAGGGACTCAGGAGGTTCCACTGAGCCAGAGTTGCCAGTCTCTTCCCCTGGCAAGAGTGGCACCAGTTATCTGGTTTCTGCAGCTGCCTACAAATGCAATGGTGAAAATGGGCAGGAGTGTGGCAGCACACTGAGGGATGTGCCACATCCTGTGTTCAGTAAGGTTCCATTACCACCCTGGTTTCCTGAGTCTGTTTTCTTTACCATCTACTTTTCCCTTCCCTCCCCATCTCCCCACAGCTTGGTGACTTGAAAATCCAGCATCAGGTCTTTGGGGAGGCCACGAAGCAGCCAGGCACGACATTCATCGCTGCCAAGTTTGATGGCATCCTGGGCCTGGCATACAAAAGGATCTCTGTGCAGGACGTCACACCTTTCTTCGATAACGTCATGGACCAGAAGCTGATCCCAGAAAATGTGTTCTCTTTCTATCTAAACAGGTAGTGTTGAGTTTGGTGKCACACCTCTGGTTGTGAGGGCAAGCCCAGCAGGCTTTTCTCTGTCTCCCAGTAGCACCTCTTGTCATATGCTGTTTTACAACGCTGGACAGCACTTCCCAGTTGGAGAAGTCTCAGCAAGTTCTGCTTGTAGGAGCAGTCAGGCCAAAACCTCTTATGTGTGCTGCTCTGAAGTAAGAAGGGAAGTAGAAATGCAGCTATTTTATTGATAAAAAACTTTGTGGAGCTGTGACCAGATTTYCTAACCGATTAATAGACAGAGGATGTTTCCAAAAGAAAGAGAAATAATAATAAAGGCTGTGATCATCAGATTGCATGCTGCTAGTGCCGTAAACAGTCCCAGTCTGCTGCCAAAATTCATAAGCCATGTGGTCACCACCATGTCTCCTCCCAGGCAAGCATGCCCCACCCCAGTCATCCCTAATAAGAGGGCTGATAGTCTCTCACCACCCTGGGAAATCCTCCTTTGCAGCTGCCAGCACCTTTCCATCTACTGTTGCTCCCCACAGGACACCCCATCACTTTTCTGGCACCGCAGCAGCGACTCTGAGCTACCTGAGCCCAAAAAGTAGCACACCAAGAGCAGGGAGGACAGAGAGGGCTGCTGCTGGCCATTCAAGCACCAGCCCTCCCCCATCACCATATTTCTTCCCATCTGCTCAGCAGTGAGCTGTTATCTGATGGTAACCTTGAGGATTCACTCCACGGCTACTGGTTGGCACAGTGTCGAGTGCTGATAACCTAACCCTGCATAAGCCGTGTCTAGCCCTGCACAGGCACTTTTTGCAAGCTGATTTAGGGAGTCCTTTTGTCAGTGTTCAGTTCCCCTTTGCCATTCTCTTCTGTGAGTTTCTTCAGGTGTCTGTGAGAAAATACCAGGTGGAGAAAGCTGCAGGATGCTTTGGCTGGGCCAAAATAATCCTATTTCCCCATCYCAGCCTATCTCACAGTATCTGTCCTTATATTGACATAACATAGCACAATGTAGGTTGTCTGTCTCCAATACTGTTAATGCTATGCTTCACCCCCAAGCAGCCCAGCACGTATTTTTGGGGCACTTGAAGCAGGTTCTTCTTGCCTTGTCCCTCATGTTCACAGGTTTGGGTATTKTTTTTCAGAGACCCCTCTGGTGAGCCTGGTGGTGAGCTGGTCCTGGGAGGGACCGACCCCAAGTATTACAAGGGCGAGTTCAGCTGGATGAATGTCACACGCAAGGCCTATTGGCAGATCCACATGGATGGGTAAGTTCCTCATCCACTCGACTACATGTGTGGGGTCACATGTGCAGACAGCACATGCCTGAGGCTTGGCTGAGATCCTCCTCGAAAAGGAATCGTCCCTGCAGCCCATGCACAACAAAAAAAGCAGGTTAAAATCCCACCCTAGGACTGGGTATTTGTCAAGGTTGCTGGAAGGAGACGAGAGGCAGAAACCATAGATGATCTGCAAAATYCTTTCCTCTTCTTTATGGCTTGACCTTTGAAAATGCCTTCTGTGTCCTTGCAAAGTGGGGTAGAATGCCAGTGTGTTCTCCTTGCAGGCAGGGCGAGCCCCACAGATTAAACCCYGGTTTTGCTCAGTTCTCAGCAAGGTCTGAGCTGCATGGCTCTCTTGCACACAGCTCCGGAAGAGCAGGATGAGGCCTCAGGAAGCCAGCCCTTGACTGAAGGGCACAGYGCAGCAATCAGTGCGCATTGTTGGAGGCAGAGGGAAGGAGAGCAGCCTGAGCTGCCGGCCACCAGCCCCATGGTCTATTCTGAGCTCTCCCACGTGATGGGAACTTAAAAGTGGCCTGTGATCAGAGTGTGTCCTTTTCCTGGGAATCACATCCCTCCCCAGTGCAGGGTTTTAGTTCTCATTTTCCCCCAGCCTTGCAGCATTGGCAAAGTGTGGCAGACCCTTGGCTAGAGGATTTTGTCTGTCTACTGCTGTGAAATGTGATACGGGTGAGGAAGCCAGGCAGCTCCTGTCTCRCCTTTCCTCTGTACAGAAACCTTCCCTTGCCAATGGCTGTCACGCCACTCCTTTAACCCTTTGTTTTTCTGCAGTAGCACAGGCCATACAAGTACATAATTAACTTCCCATAGCGCTCTCCCGTGTCCATTAGCTGTGGGGCTTACTCTGGAGTGCAGGTAGCAAGCAGGGTACACAGGCAGCATCCAGGTTCTCTGCAGAAACATACTTAAAGTTCAAGGTACCTGCTCAGTCACGAGCAGGCAATAGGGAGCCAGGGGTTCTGTGCACTGAGTTGGTGCTGCATCAGTGTTTCTGAGTATCTGTCCTTCCTGGGTGTCTGTCAGCCCTCCCTTGCCTGCCTGTGTACTGCTTCCTGCAGCCTTCACTAGGAGGCCTCTAAGGGTTTTCTAATGTCTGGACATCTCTCCCCAGGGTGAAYGTTGCCAACGGGGTGAGCGTGTGTGAGGGGGGCTGCGAGGCCATYGTGGACACAGGAACCTCACTCATCACTGGCCCCACCAAAGAAGTGAAGAAGATACAGGCAGCCATTGGTGCAAAACCTCTCATGAAAGGCGAGGTGAGGCTGGACTGGAAATGTGGGAGTCTATGGCCATCACAGCATCTATGCTTGCACTCTAATTTGCACTCAGATGCTTKTTGAGACCCTTCTGCTCCCTCTGATCTTTGTTCCCAGCCTGTGCTCCTGGAAAAGCCACTGGCACAGCAGGGATCTCTTTATCTTTGGACCCTGGGTGGCATTCACCACCCTGCTCATGTTCATGGTAAAAAGTCCAGATCCCATGAACTTAGGGAAACTTTGAGTCACCTCTGCCACCCACCTCTGGAAGGTGGAAGAGGAGGGATCCTGAGTTGCAGCTGAGGCCAAGGATTCACATTAATGTGAGTCCAGAGACRCTTTAATACAAGTATATTACATGCAAATGACAACACTTTGTTGCCAAGTTTTCAACCATCAAAGTTAATCTCACAAGGCTCTCTCTCCTCCCTGAAATTGTGGAAGAATATGGGTTATAAAGACCCTGTAGAACTAAATGCCCTGCTCTGAAAGTCCTCTCAAATCAGAGCCATGAGCACTTGTAGGGCATTTCTGCAGTATCAGAGGCCCCAGGCTGCAGCAACAATTGGCTTAAACCTGCCATCATCCCTAAGACTTGCTACTGTTGRTGAAACTGGTTTTGTCAGTTCATTACACTCTGAATCCCTCTGTGCTGAGCCCACAGGAGCTGCCTCTCCTCTGGTAAAGATCCCCAACTGTGCCACATCAGCTGTGGCACCCTGGGACTCATCAGAGCCAAAAGCTGAATCTAACTTCCTTTGGCTTCGTCCTTATCAATCAGCTTGGAGCCCTAGGCAGGGAGCAGCCTACTTACCCCAGGTCAAGCTTCTTCTGCACCCTGAGAAGAGCTAATTTTGGGCAAAACCATAGCAAAGATGTGATTGTGCTTAAGGAAGACTTGAGAGTGTGGGAGGTCCAATCTAAAGCCTTTGCTGTTGCAATTTCAGTACATGGTCCCCTGTGAGAAAGTGCCAACACTGCCTAACGTCACGATGGTACTAGGAGGGAAGAGCTACGAGCTCACAGGAGAGCAGTATATCCTCAAGGTATGTCCAGATTTGTTCAGCCTTATGCTTCTTCCCCTGGCTTTTACTTTCACTTCTCCAAAACGCAAAAGCAGCCAAAGCAGTGCTGGAGCTGGTGCTTGAGAAGAAGTCTGAAAGATTGGGATGTCAGGGTGATGGCACTGCTGATGGATCCAGGTAACCTCACCAAGGTTTYACAGGAATGAGACCCCTTGCATAATGCTTGTGAGGGATAGCAGGATGGGAGAGGAAGGGGAGGCAGTCTGTTGCATCACCTTCTACGAACATTTAGCTCTTTTCTGGTGCCATGATGCCAGCCTTATTATAGCAGAGGCCACCAGCCTGTCATTTAAGCCATCAGAATCAACTTGCAAGGACAATCTTGTGCAGACTTGTACCAATGGCTCTATTTCAGAGATGTGGGGGCTGGGAGGTTTATGGTCAAGTTCACCTTTGCTTGATGCTTTAGTGCTTAAGGGAGGGGGAGCTGGGTTTGAAGCCACAGAAGCAGTGGGCTGGGAGTCAGTGGGTTGGCTATCTGTGGATCTCAGCCTGGGAGAAGCTGAAGCATAGGCATTCTGGCAGGTATTCTTGCCAAGCCTGCAACGTTGAGGGAAGGGATTGACCTGCTTAGATTGAAGCTCTCACTCTTCTTTCTAGATTGGCGCTGCAGGACAGGTGATATGCATGAGTGGCTTTTCAGGCCTGGACATCCCACCCCCTGGGGGCCCGCTCTGGATCCTGGGAGATGTCTTCATTGGACCCTACTACTCCGTCTTTGACCGTGATAACAACCGTGTTGGTTTTGCCCAAAGTGCCTAAACACCTAACCCCACTGTCTCTGCCAGACACACACACCTACACACACACACACACACACACACACACACACGGGAGCTGTAGAGAAAGGTTACCAGTATTAGAAACCCAGTGAGCGGAAAGGAGAAAAAAAAACAGAAAAAGAAATGGAACTAGATTTAAAATTACATGGAAAATAGTCATTAGTGCCCTACTAGCTACTTTTTCCACTCTGTTGAGTAAGTGGTGCTGGGAGGTCTCTAGCTGACAACTCCAGCTGGAGTAGTCYGTTGCTTTACTGCTAGGTCTTCCAATAGTTCTTTTTCAGAATAATTCTCAGAGCTGAACAGGRCCCTCTCACATCTCCCAGCACTGGTGTCCTTCCTGGCCACGGTGCAGCTGCCTAAAGCCAGCCCCTGGCACCTCTGTTCCTGCAGAGGTTATGCTACTGCTCTTGAGTTTGGGCTTCTGTGCTGGGGGAGAGAGACAAGGGAAGGCTGTCTTGCACATTAGTTCTTGCTTTTTCACTCATGAAGTCAGAGAGTGGATGGTGGGGGAGAATCTGTCTTTATGACCCCTTCTTGGTAGGTTGAGGCCAGGTTGGTAGGTTGAGGTTGATGACCAGTAGGGCATTTCTCAAGGACTTCATGCTGGCTTGGTCCTAGAAGAGCATATCCTGGGCTRGGGTGATGGGGAATCATGGTAGTGTGCCAGGGGATGAGTTTCAGAGCTTGAGGGCTCTGGTGGTGTGTTTTGTTTAGTGATGGCACTAGTGAGAGAGCTGGGAGGCATGATATCCATGTGCCTGACATAACAAGACAAGGGTTTATAGGGGGGCTCTAGCCTGTGGGGCTTTTCAGTCCGTATGAATATTAAGGGGTCAAGGTAGGTTATAATAGAGGTTACTTGATTTCAGGGCCATGAAGGTCCAGCCTTCTGCTGAGCAAAGTCACGTGGCACAAGTTCTCTTGAGTTTAGTGACCTCCTCCCAGGTTCCCCAAASAAGTCTTCCCAGCTTCATCCACAGTGAATTGAGAATAATGTTTCCTAAAGCAACTAAGTGACCTACAAGCTAAAATCATACTGATAAAATCCWTATTTATGTCAGCCACATTAAGACTTTTTGGAAACATGATTCACAGCATTTTGAACTGCCCAAAACTCAAGAGACAGTTGGCAGAGCCAGCAGACCTGGGCAGAAGGATGCCATGGCAGCTCCTGGATTTGCATTCGCTTTCCCTGCTCCCCTGTCGCAAAATCCACTGCCTTTAACGCCTTCTGTACCTGCTTTCCAYTTTGCTAACGCTGGTGAGCTCTGTGTTGCAGACAGTGAGGCACAATTCTGCTTTGAAGAGGTTATAGCCAATTGAGCTGTGTGCACAGATCCTCCCAGAGAGCCGGGATCTGCACATGTGGAGCCACTTGCTGGGCTGGCACTGGTAGGCAAACACTGGTGGAGCTGGGAGGATGATAAAATTAGTTTTAAGCAGTACTGGAAAGCAGAAGAGAGCCTGCCAAGAATCCCAGCCCCTGTATTGGGAGTGAAAGACTCTCTTCATTTTCCCAGTGTCCTGAAGTTAAGGGAGTGATAGCAGATGAGGAGCAAAGCTGAGAATGGCAAAAGGATAAAATTAGCAGCAGCCATGACCCCAGACCAGGCTAAACAGATGGCAAAACCCTGGCTACCCAAAATTCACTTACATTCATGCCAGCAGTAGCAGTGAGGCCAACAAATTTTGTGAGGAAGGCTTTTGGGCAGTGAGTGAATAGACAGTTTTGCCCAGTGAAATAAGTTTGGCACTCTAACCATGCCTCACCTTGGAGGGGTCTGGCATGGACAGTGAGGACAGGCGTGGGCACACTTGGGACACATCCACTATCTCCTGCAACCCCAGATGTGACAAATGCTGCTCCTCAAGCCTGCTTCTGCCTCATTGTAGTCTTCATCTGGAACACTGCATCCGGACACCAAAGGACATCTGTTGTAGACTGGCCAGAGAACAGTAGCTTGTTACCAAAAAAAAAACAAAAAACCTTCAGTAGCTACTCCAGAATCAGCAAATATTCAGCACCTCTCCAGAGATCTTCAGTTGCACACCAGTTAAGTGCCCAGAGCTCCTCTAAATTGTGCTACATCACTTCCCAGCTGCAGGATTTCTTCAGCACAGTGAGAGTACCTGCTAAACAGACTTCATGTGAGGAGGAAGCTTGACATGGACCTGGCAGTGGGTTTTGAATACCTTCAGCATCAGGTTTTAGTGGGATGTGCAGCACGGCCCCAGCTGGAGCCCCTGGGCCGTGGCTGTGCCTCCTGCGTGGTGATTGCGGTGTCTGGCAGGAGGCAGGAGGCTGCTGCCTGGGGGAAGAGCATGGCCCAGAGCGATGCCCTGAGGGACACACTTTAGGAAAGGCTGGAGGACCAGTTCACTGCAGCCTTCCCTGAGTGGGTCTCCTCCCCTTGTTCTTTGATTTGCATTTTTAAACCSATCTCTAATCGTGTGACTGGTTTTCAAAAATTATTTTGCTGTCAGAATTATTGTCTCTTCATAGAAAATTGAAAACAAAATACAGTATTTTCCCCTTTAACTCTGAGAGTGGTCTTTTCTTTTGCACTTTTGAGATGCCAAATGCTGTCAGTGTCCAGAGACTGTGTCTCCCTGACGCATTGCCCTTGGACATTTGGGTGCCCACTAGTGTGAATTCGTGTGTTTCAGAAGGGCTCCTGCCCTTCTCTGAGGTAAAGAAACATGCTGAAAGTCTGTTGGATTTGTCTTTTTTAATGGATTAAAACAAACCAGCCTCTGCAAGGTGACATGATGGTGCCAACTGCCTCACCCAGCACCACAGGGGCAGCAGGCCCTCCCAGTGTGTCTGGTAGCCTGCAGCCTTCTCCTGGGGCCACATCTCCCTAGYTGAGTATTGCCAAGGGCAGTTCACTGACAGGGAACTCTGACTGTCCCCTGGTCCTCTGGACCAGTTAGAACAAGCTCCTTCTAAGGATTTGGAGTGGTCCTGCAGCAGCCAAAGTGGAACTTCAGTTTCTAAGTCTGGCCTAAAATCCGCTAAGGTGTGTAGTCTGGGGAAGTCCCGGAGCCCAGTGATAAGCATGGCATGAGTGTTTTTCAACAGTGTAGGAAAAATCCGTCCCTCTTGCCTAACTGCRTAATTTTTAGTCCTAGCACTGCTGTATGGGAGCTGGAGACTCTGAAGCGGAATGAAGGCCCCATGTGCCAGGTGGAAGATAAGAGCTAATCCCTACTTTGAAAAAAGCATCATCTACATAAGCAAGATGGATGCAGCCAAGTCCCATCCCATCTTCTGAGCGCAGATCTAAGCAACACAGAGCTTAGCTGATTTCCCTACTGGCATGTCCTGARCCTCTGTTCCCCCAGGATGCCCAAATTCCCCAATCAGCTGTTCTATGTTAAAGAGAAGGATTTAACCCAAAAGGGTTGGCTGGGTCCTGAAAAGCAATCATGCAACCCACTGTTCCTCAATAGCCCAAGGGGAGAACAAGTCATCAGCTGCCAAATATTTATTGACAGAAATATGAGGGCCCTGTTTCTGCTGGGGGGATTCTGCCTTGTGTACTGAACATTACATCCCAGTGGGAGCAATCACAGGCTTGATCTTGGCCAAGAGCTGGAGAAGCCAAGAGTCAGAATCACCCACCCATAGATTTCCAGCAGGGAGCAAAGCACACCTCACCCTGGGAGCAGCCCCAATGCAGCCCCACACTACCTTGCCCAGRAAGTCCTCAGGTTTACTTCAGCCCCATCGTTCACTGGACCATGTCTGCAGAACTCCATGCACATGACAATTTGGTATCTCACTCTTCATTAAATGTCTCCATTGATGCAAACAACATGAAATTTTTCATTACATGTCCCCTTTAGTATGGTGCTTGGCACTGACCCCCAGGGCCATCTTCATGGGCCTGATCCTTCTCCRACTAATTCTGCTTAGGGCTTTACCAAAAGTCCATTAACACAAGGACCTGCCCAAGGAGAGGGAGGATGAGACCCCTCGTTTATGGAGATGACTTGCTCATCTGGTTGGCTCAGCAATTCGTTTATTTGGGAAACTATTTTTACTCATCATGAATGACTAAGCACATCATTTTGGGGGCTGATGGCTTTTCCTTTTTCCGCTCTTTCTCRGATTTATTTATTTTTAGGTTTCTTTGGGAGGGAAGAGAAGCAGAGTGCAGAATGAAAGCTCAGAGAACAGGAGACAGAGATCAAGGGAGAGTGGGAAGATGGGATTTACCCCTCCAAGGCTCAGGCTGCTTTACTGCTTATGGAACTTAGCAACCCACTGAGGAATTTTATGGGGGTAATAGGAAAGGAGCATTCAGGAGGCTGTGGACTCTCCTTCAGAAATTAAAAAAAAAAAAAGCAGGGTCAGGTTCTGCTAATGGTTTTCTGAAGAGCTTGAGTAGGATTTGAGACTGAAGATTTTCTCACAGGTCTTACAGCACTTGATTATGCTACAGCCCACATGTCTCTAAAATGATTACGGGAGAATTGCTTTGGGGCAGGAAACATCTTTCTGTTCTGTTTGTCCTATGCTTAGCATGAAGGGAAGCCAGCCTTGATGCCACAGTAATGCAGTGATTATTCATACTCRCCCCACCTTTTATTTGAAAGGAAAATAGTCCTAGAGTGTATGGTTGAGGGCTTACGTGCATGACCTTTAAAGAGCCCCAGAAAATTAGAGGGGGGTTAAAACAATGCAGAATATTGAKGGATTTAATTCCTTGCATCATTTTTTTATGTCAGCTCCCTGGGAGAAGGGTCACATGAATGGTTTATGAACCAGTGATGCTGCATATATGCCACTGTGGTCCACAGGTAATAAACCTCTCATCACTCACAACTGACATCGAGAAAGATGATGAGTGATGCACCCAAAGACCAAAAAGTGCTCTGCAAACCTTAGGGATCACCTGGTACCTGGAGCAGAGAAAACTCAGCCATTCAATCTCCATGACCTTTCAGTCCTACTCATACCACAGAATGTGGCTGTCTCTGTTGATCTCACATTCCCTACACCACCCTGCTGCCTCCTCTTGCCTGTTCCAAACCCCTCTGACCTTTTTCTCTGCTCACCCTCCATCCCTGCCTGACATTAAGAAGAGGAGCAGCCCTACCCACACAACTTTCCCCAGACAAACAAACAGCAGACTCATCAGTAGCTCCAGTCTGCATCCAGGGTTTCATTGTTCCTCCTGAGCCTGCAGGAAGGATACTCTGCACAGCTGAATTTCTCCAAGCCCTCCGGAAAAGCTGATGGCAGCTGGCCATCACTCTGCCTCTCCTGCAAACCTCTTAATCCCACAGGAGTATCGCTCTCACCCTAGCACTGCCCCTGTTTCTCAGCAGCTTCTTGGAGAGAGACCTGGGTCTCATTACAGGCAGCCATAGCATAAATATAACCTTCTTTACTTTGGCAGGACCCAACGCCACTCCAGCAGCAATAAATTCTGAACCTGAGGGCAATTTGTCCTTTTTTAACCAATGCATCTTCAGAGGGATTAAACTGGTCTCATGGAACCTGGGCCCCCTCCAGCCTCAGAGAGCTGTGGATGTGCAAGAAGTTCCCCCACATCACACCAACCCACAGGGATGAACACAGGATGGGTGCCCTGACACTGGAGCCAAACCTGCCRCTAAAGAGCTGAGTGAATTACCATCCTTATTTCTTAGCTCAGCACTTTGTGGGTAGGCTTAAGGCATTTCCAGAGGATTTCCCTTCCCTTGCAGTTTCTGCTCACATGAACTTTTGTTTTACCCACCCTCTTTCCAGCACTCTGGGGATTTCTCTGCTACCCTTGTCCAGCACCACAGCTGAACTGCCTTCTGCAACAAGGCCACCTGCGCCAGGCTCTGTCACTGTGGGTGACACAGCGTGTCCTCACCCTCCCTGTGCCACGGCTGCATCCTCCTGAATGACCTGCAAACTGTCCCTGCACGGCACCAGCTGCTCTCCATCCTCACGTCCCTGGGGGGACGCTACCATAGCACCCTAGAACTGGGATTACGTGCAGCTTCCAGAGTGTCAGCAATGGCAGGCAGCAAGCCTGCCCTGATCTTGTGCTAAGCCTGGGCACGGCCAAAGCCTCCTGGGCTTGACCAGCCTCCGTGACACCCCCACCTCCCCCCGCTAAAGCAGCCACACGCCCTGCATCCTGCTGCCGGGACGCTCCCACCCCTGCCTACACTGGGATTTGCTCAGTGCCAGCAGGATTTATTACCTCACGCACAGGATTTATCCCCTTTCCATGCATTCCCTATGACCAGAGCCCGTTTTTCCCCACAGCATTGCATCACCACCACCTCCCCTCATTAATTCCGGTTATCCCCACGCACTCCTGCCACACTTGTTTTAGTTTTTCACCCAGGTAGGTCCATGGGAGCGAACCCGCAAATAAGGCTGCAGCGAGTCCCCACTGCAAAGGTGTCTGCGGGTGATGCTGGCGAGAGCAGGGCCGAGCATCCCCCTCTGATGCTCGGGGAAGCCGCTCGGCCGGGCCCAGGAGATGCCCTTCTCCAGCGGGGCGCTACCAGGATGCTCCAAGCAGGAGGTGACGTCCCAGTGGGGGGGACACGAGGAGAAGGGCTGAGACACGGAGGAGCTCTCCTGAGTGGAGCATGTTCGGGGGGAGGAAGGGGGCGGCAGGTTGACCTTCCCATCCCCTAACTCCCTCCCTGCCCACCCCTAGTCCATGGGTGCCCCCCTCCCCGCCCTCCCCTCCTCCTTCAACTCCAGCGCCGAGGAAGCCGAGCCGGAGGCAGTGCTGAGCCGGATATGCAGCGACTCCCCGCATCCCTCCTTGTGAGTATCCCTCGCTCCTCCTGATGCCTTCGGAGGAGACGGACGGACGGGCAGCCAGAGGTGGAATAGCCTCTTCTATTTGCAAAGCTAGGGTGGAGGGGAACTTCTTCCAATATCCCCTTCCCCATCCTCTGTCTTCATCCCCTCTTCCTCTCCTCCTCTTCCTCCTCCTCTCCAGCCACGACATCCTAAAAAAAAAAAAAAAAAAAAGGCGGGGGGAGGGGGGCATGGGAAACCTGCTGGCAGGTGGAAGAAACCGGGAAATGGAATCACATCTCGAATCCCGCAGAGACTAGGATTCAGGAAAAAAAAAATCCCCCCCAAAATACCCAGCCCCCTAAGGAGGGAGGGCGGAGGGGCGGGCTGCTCTGCCGCACCGGGAGACCCGCTCCGCCCGCAGCCGAGCCAGCGGCTCCCATCCCGGCATGGGACGGAAAGGAGAAGGCCCCGCCGGACCGACAGACGGACAGGCGGGCGGGGATGGCTGCGGGGGGCTGCAGCGCGGCCGGCTAGCAACTCCCTCGCAGCCCCCCGGCGCCTCCCAAGTGTTTCTTTCTGCATTTATTTGTCTCCTTTTTWAAAAAGGGATGATTTCCCCGGCGGTGGCTGGGACGCGGGTCACGCAGGCCAGCGGGCAGCGGCGGGGGGAGGCGGTGCAGAGGGGGAGGGATGCTGCCCGCCCTGCCTCCCCTCTGCCCCCGCCGCGGGGCCGGGGCCGGCGGCAGCTCCGCGCCGAGGCGGCGGCGTCGTGGTCCCCGGGTGTAGCGGTGCTCCCTCCTCCCCCTCCTGCCTGCCCTACTCTCCTCCCTCTCTCCTCTGCCCACTCCCTCACTCCTCTCCCTGCTCTCTCCTCTGTCTCCTGGTCCCTCTCTCTCTCTCTCTCTCTCTCTCTCTCTCTCCCTCTCTCCCTCTCCTGCCTTCCCCCCACGTCTCCCCTTTTCTGCTCCTTTCCCCCTTTCTCTTCTCCCCCTGCCCCCGGCCTTTCCATCCCCTCACCCCCGTTTTTCACGGGGGGGCTTTTTGCTTTGCCAGGGCAGAGCGCGGTGACGCCGCGGCAGCCACCACGGAGAGGACACAGGACCCCCCCTTGGGCCCGCCATGCCCCTTTGAGGGGGTGGCCTGGACCCCGAGACCCCCTCAAGGCCCGCCGCAGGGCTGCTTCGCCTGCATCGCCAAGCCCCCAGCTCTCCGGCAAGCTTCGCCTGTCCTGTCTCCTTCTTCTGCCGTTTATCTCATGGAGAGCAAGAGCTGCAAAGGGGACAGCYTGCGGCCAGCGGTCCCATGCAAGCACTCGGTGGAGAAGAAGACGATGACCAACCCCACCACTGTCATCGAAATCTACCCTGACACCACCGAGGTGAACGACTACTATCTCTGGTCCATCTTCAACTTTGTATACCTCAACTTCTGCTGCCTCGGCTTCATCGCCTTGGCCTATTCACTGAAAGTGAGTATTGAGCACGGGGCACGGCGTGAGGGGTGAAGCGTTTGGGGTGAAGTGTCTGATGCAAAACACGTCTTTGCCACCCAAATGAGAGGTTGCAGACAACGGGGATGGGTTTGGGAAGAGCTGAGGAGCTTGGGATGTTACTTCAGGTGGGGAAGAGACGTTTTCACTTGCTCCAAGTACCCTGCGAGGCTCCTCCGTGCCGCGTCGGCAGGGTGGCGGGCAGGAACACGGGGCTGGCTTGGCTCACGCTGCACCTGCAGGCACGCCGGCACTTGGTCGCTGATTCGGGATCCTGGCTGTTAGAGATCATCAGGATAGGACCCAGCAGCACTGGATGGTCAGGCAGGAACAGTGGGAAGCAAGGCAGCCAGGATCAGCCAGCAGCTGGCAAGTTACAGGGGGTAAGAAGCTTACAAAGCGCAGGGCAGTTCTGCCTGCTTCTTTCTTGCCCTCTCCCTAATTAAAACGCCAGAGCTCGTGGCCAGCTTCTCCCACCCGTAGCCCTATAAATCTCAAAACAAGCCCTGGAGACCTGCCAGCATCATGGGAATGGTGAGGAGGTGGAAAAGAGTGCAGGAGGCTTCCCACAGTGTCAGGACTGAAAGGATACAGAGCTGCGTTGTTGGAGAGGGTGATGGCGTGGAGCACAGCCCATGATGGGAATGGGACCAGGTTATTATTCCTGATAGCTGCAGGGGAGAGCAGCCCGGCAGGGATGGTGCCTGGCAAACAGGCAGCCCCTTGGTAGCTGCCAGGAGAGAGGGGCCTGGGCTGCCCTCCCCTTCCCTGCCTGCCAGATGCAAAACTAACTGAATGGATGTGCAGAGAGCCTGGGGCGGCTGGGTGGCCCGGAGAGGAGCTGGCTGATTTGTTTTGGCAGGCAGCATTTAGAGGAAGGCCAGGGTGCAGACGGGCTTCGTCACAGAAGCAGATCGATTAACCCCATACAGCTCCCGTGAGCTGGACTGTGAGCACCCAGCACTGCAAGGAGGCTGCTCCCAGCACCGGCAGGGTCTCCATCAGAAGGCTCAGGGGTCAAGTTTGTGACCCTATGTCCTGGGCTCACCCAGCACTGGCCCTGTGGTGCCTGCCTCAGTTTCTCCTTCCCCAAGATGAGAGGCGAGCTCCCATCCATTGCCTGTGCAGGCTTTGCTGCTGCTGGCTGAGGCACTTGATAACTTAAATCATGTTGGAGCGAAGCATCGCCACGAGCAGGATTGACCAAAGGGCAAACCCAGTCAGCAGCAGCCTAACACAAGTAGGGGGAGCAAGTCCCTTAACACCCCCCATACCTTGATCCAGCGAGGGAAGAAAAAAACTGGCTTCCTCCTTATTTTTGAAGCCTTTCCTTGTCTGTATTTGCCTTTAGCGGTTCACATCTTTCCTGTGGAAGAGGCTACCATGAGTATCTGGGTACCTGTGGTTCCTTGCTGCTGCAGCAGTGGGGGCAGGACAGCCTGAGGACAGAGCTGACCCATCCCCAGGTGACAGGATACAGCAGCATCTGCCACCTGCAAAGTTTTCAGCGGCTGGACCCTTCCCTATCCTTGACATGGGGTAGAAGGGAGGGGAAAGCCCAGAAGTAACCCAGGAACAGGGGCGTGGGCTTGGCATCTGTGTGCAATGATCTAGAGGATGTAGACTCAAACATAGAAAAAAAGAGGCAATGGTGAGGGARGGAAAATGGGCAAATTTGCTCCATATCAGAGAAAGGAGGATAGAAGATGGCTGTCAAAAAACAGCCTTGGCTTTCGGACTGAGAAGGCGGTAGCTGATGGGATGTAACCGTGGTACCCAAACAGAGGTAATGCTGAACGGGTAGAAATAACTCTGCTCTGGTTTTGGAGCTCCCCAGTGGCTGTGACTCTGTGGCGGGGGGGAAAATAGAAACAAAATGTCCCTCAGAGGCAGAGGACAGAGCTAGCAAGTGGCTGAAGGGATGCTGAGTGCTCTCGTGAGCTGCTGTTAGGATGGGTGGTGAGAGGCAATGCAGATGCTGGGGCAGTAGCAGGTCTTTCCTGGAGAAAGCTGGGATGTTCAGAAAAGCAGGATCCTTACCCACAGCTACTGCAGGAATCTTCACAACACCCTAGCCAGGCTGGATGTTATGATTATTTCTCCAGAAGCAAGTTTTCTTCTCTTTTACCAGTAAAAATGTTTTTCCCAGAAGTTCAGCAAAAACAGGAGTAAGAAATACCCTGAGGACAGATATCCCTTTAAACAGACTTCTCTTGTTTCTCTGCAATTAAATGCAAAGACATTTGAGCAGTACACTTAAGTCCAGCCTTTCTAGGATGTCTGTGCTCTGAAGGGGCTGACTAAGGGGCTGTGGGAGGGAGAAGAGTGGAGCTGCACTATCCTCTCCCTGAGGCTCTTCTGGCACCGCTGACGGCAGAGCCCTCAGCTGGTGGAGCACAGGTTTCCTCAAGGGCCATCAGTGCACTGATGCCATTAAGCAGTTCCTGGGTTACAGCTTCTGCATTTCCTTTAAGTGTCTGAAACATCTAGCAACTTCAGGAATGATGGTTTTCATTATCAGAAATAGCATTTTCAGTTCCCTGACATAAAGGTCACCTGCTTCTGACAGATTCATACTGTTAATAAAGCAGTATCTCCTTTGTGTCCCAAGTCCATGARATGTTTCAGAATGTATCTTAGGACATCCTAGTATTCCCTCTGCTTTCAGCAGCATAATGCCCACACTGGAAGCCAGATATATCCTTGGTACTCTTGAATATTACTGTAAAGCTGTCTCTTTCCTCATGCCCTATTTTATTGGTTTCAGCCACATCTGGGAAAACAGGCATGTCTGCCTGGCCTTTTGCATGCCAGCTACAGCCTTCCAGATCTCTTTCTGCAGGGAAATGCTATCTCCTGGTGACAACTATTTATTAAAAAATGCCAAAACCCCCCACCCCAGAACAAAGAATTTATGAAGAAACAAACCCATGAAGTCAGGCGAGGGCAGAGGCTGTKGCATCCAAGGCAAGTACTGAGTGTGACGGATGTCACAGCCAAGTACTCTGAACAGGAGTGCAGCAGCATGCCACAGCTTTATTTACCCCCATAGCAGGCCAGATTCTCAGCAAACACAACTTGCTGGGCTGCAGGGGGTCACACAACTCATGTATCCCTCCAGGGGTCATTTCTGGCATCACAGGCTTCTTCAAGGTCAGCCTCCCAGAGTGCAAGGAAGGCACTTGCATCTTACCATGTGTGCTGGATGCTGGGGGCGAAAAGATCAACAGCAGGACCAGGCAAGTTAGAAACCCTAAAGTAACCCTAACCCCAGCCCAGCACAGATAAAAGTATCGCTCCAACAGCAGCGCTTTGGATTCAGTTGGTTTTGATCTGAAGCAAATGCTGTGGTCTGATATTCAGCAGCTCCCTCCCTTCCCCTTTCCCAGCTCCAAGTGGTAATGAATGATGCATCAGTGCCTGGTGGCAGGAGATCTCACTTCAGTTGTTCCGAGGTCCGTCTCTGGAGACTGCTGGGGTGAGCCAAGTCCTTTCCCGTGCCCATTGTGCCACGAGGCGGAGGATCAGAGGAGTTGGGATCTGAGATGAGCTGCAGTACGGATGCCTCGCTGTGGCTRTGTAGAGATGAAGATGCCAAGGAGCTTTGCTGGTTTTTTAAGCCTCACCAGCAGCCCACAGCATTTTGCTTGCAGATTTTTGCTGCCCCTTGAGGTCATGGAAATATGCCAAGCTCTCTTGCCCACTCTCTGCCCAGCCCTTAGTACACAGCTGTGGGCACGACTGTTTGCCTTCCCCTCTTGCCACTTGTTGATCTTCCTTGTTTCGAGTGGAAGCAGACCRGCACAAATCCACAGCTATTTATTAACCCCGAGAAGCTGCCGCACCCAACCTCTGAGGCAGGCTCTCATCCTGCTTTTCAGAAGGAGCAATGGAGGTGGGTGAAATGCAGGGGTGACAGTCCCGTGATGCCAGTGCCGGTGTGGTGGAGGTACGTGGGCTGGAGAACTCTTGAGCAATTCACAAAGCAAATAAATCCAAGGATCGCCTCCAGAGCTCCTTCTGTTTAGGGACACAGAGCTCTGCATAGAAATGGGTTTACTGACAACCAGCTGTGGGCTTCCAGGCTGCCTTAAAAACAGCCCCATTAGAGTCATTATCAACAAACCATTCGTCTCCTTGTGCAAGCTGAGGCAGCACTTTTTGCTAGAACAGCAAGTTTGCTGCTCCCAAAAATGAGAGGGGCTGAGGCTCAGGGCAGAGCGACGGGAGGTGACTGCTGGGGAAGGGAGTGGGGTGGTAGGAGCCAAAGGGAGCACTTGGAGAGGAAGCAGAAGGAAAAACCCCAAGGAAACAAAGGGCAGAGGACGGTGATAAGAGGGAGGAGAGAAAGAAGCCCTGGACACTGGCATTCTGGAGGTGTGGGAGGATACAGTGAGATGGAGTGACYGAAAGACAAGGTGAGCAGCAGGGAGGTGACAGGCAAGTGGAACTGGATGTAAAGGCTACCACTGCTTTTTCTTGGTGGGAGAGGAGAGGAGAGGAGAAAATTTTGCATGTCAGAGCAGACAAGCTGGCTGTGTTTCATGTAAGAACAGGCATGGAACAAGAAAGAAATTGTGTAAGTTGCCATCCTGCATCAGTGGTGAGCTCTGCTTTGCCCAGGGGTGATCTTCAGARAGACCACCACGTAGTTCTTGGAGGTGCCCAGGGAAACCTCAGTCAGCAGCTGTAATTATCCTCACACCCCAGTCATCTCAGTGCTAAGCAGGGCCAAAAATTCCCATCTACTTTTAGGCAAGGTGAGAAGGGTCAAAGTGATGATAAGAGCCTGTGACTGAGGAAACACTACAAGAGCCTGTGACTGAGGAATCTGGGTTGGGGGTTCAGCCTTGTGACCTTGAGGACCTGTCCCTCACCATGCTTCATCTCTCTGGCTGTGGAAGGAATGAGATTCCAGGACTCCCAGAAGCTTGTGCACCAGCTGCCAGCACATTATGATGATGGTGGCCACGGGAGCATGAAAATAGGAAAAGCTGATGCTGGGCTATAAGAAAGACACCAGCATCTCCTTAAGGACGAAGCAGGGAAGGAGCTGAAACACTTATCAGCTCTCCAGGAGAGCTCCTCCAGAGCTTGGMTCAGTTACCACAGCAGGGTGACACATTAAAGGGAGACATCTGGAAGCATTTGGGGTTGCAAGGCCATACAGGAGGAGGCGAGGCTGCCCTGGAGAGATGTGGGAGGCTGTAGCTGAAGTGGTTTGTGGTGGTTTGTAAGGAGAAACTCCTAGTTATTGTGCTTTACTGCCATGGGGGCCCTTGCAGTTGTCTGGCACTTAGAGACTCCTTTGCAATATAAATGATTATGGGCAATCAGGGATGGGGTGAGCACTGAGGCCATAGGGCTTGGCAGGAGTGTGTGGGTGGAAGCAGCTGGAGGTGCAGGGAGAGGAGGCAGCTGGGTGCCCATCCCTAGGAGTCAAAGGCAGCCCTCGCACCATCATTTGGACCCAAACAACAGGAAAGAGAAGAGATGGAAGGGACCAAAAAAAAGGAACTGCGTGCAAATGGTGGCACTGGGGAGAGGGCAGCCCCAGGCAACCTTCACCGCAGCGGCTCAGCAGTGGCAGCATGACTGGAGCAAGGCCAAAGGGAGGGCCATGGGAAAGGCAAGGAGACACGCTGCTGAAGGGTGTCGTGGGAAAGGGCTGAAGCACCAGCTTCACCAGTATGAGCTGGTGTCAGCTGGAGAATGCCACTGGGAGAGGCTGCTGGGAGCACTGGAGAGGGCTGAGCGTGGAAATAAGGGTTGTAGGGTGYCCCAGGGACAGAGGAACAGGAGGAACAGGAGGTGAGGAGAGAGGTCCTGGGACCAAGAGGAGCTGGTCCCACTAAGGTAAAGCAAGTGGCTTGGCTGCAGGAGRGTGGCAGAGCTTGGTGTGCTGGCCATGCCGGTCTGTGGGACAAACCTCTGTCTGCCTGGCACACACAGATGGCAAACACCAGCCTGCCTGCGGCACAGAGCGCTGGCTTGCAGCGGAGGAAGGGTCAAAAGGCATTTGCTCAGTGTAGGTTTTGCCTGAGGCAGCYCCACCGCTGGGAGGAGGAAAGTGTGTGAGAGCTTCAAAGAGTCTGCTGGGAGCGGCAGGCGGGATTCCTGGCCTGAATCCAGCACCTCTGGGGCTTCTCACCCGGTGCGTGAGGAGGTGCCAAATGCCTGGTGCTGCTGAGCCCAGGGGTTTTGGGGAGGATGTTGAACTTACTGAATAATTTCAAACRTGAGTCATCCCGGACATTCAGCTGACACAGAAAGGCATGTAGGCTCCCATGCTGCCGGCTCGCTGCCTTCCCAGAGATGATCTCTGCTGGGAGCTCCAGCTGAGTGTGCCCCAAAGACATGTGCAGTTTGTGACTGTCCCCTCTTGTCGATCCCAGAAGGATGCTGAGCTGAGCACTGCAMAGCAGAGCAATGGGTAGATGGCCCCAGCTCCATCTCCACACTCCCATGAGCAGGGCACATCAGAGGCTGAGGACACAGCGCCGTTCRATTTAATACAAGTATGAAAAGGCTCTCATTCTTGCCTGTGTGTCTGCCAGCACCAGATCCCATGGGTCTCATGCCCTATCCTCAGTTCAGAAGATCAGGGGATGCTTGTGCAGAGAGGTCCTCATTGGTGTGATGGAAAAGAGGAATGTTGCTTGAGGGTCCAAGATGGGGTTGTGAGGCCCCATGAACCAGCATAGCTCAATGGGAATAATGGGTTCAGCAACCCTTCCCCATGTCCAGCAGGTTGCAGAAAGCTTTCAGGACAGCCCTGTGGGTAAGCACTGCAGGAGGAAGAGAGAAAAAGTCYGTAAGACGTGGTCTGAATCCGTCGCAGCGTCTTTTCGGAAAGCTCCTGATCGATAMAAGCCTTTTAATATTCCTTGGTCTGACTGTGGTGCTGGTTTTTGCAGCCTGCCACCAACATCCAGTGTCCAGCTGGCAGTGCCTGGCYGGGCTCTCACTGCTGGTAGCAGGGCAGGTGAAGGGCTCACAGCCCCTCCCCACAACCCCCCACCAGGAGCCCTCAGTGGGGCACCCTGGGCACCGCGCTGGGATATGGCAAATGGATAMGGGGTCAAGTCTCCTCATCCTTTTGACCCGCATTTTGTGGCTCCAGCTACCTGAGAGTCTGCTGAGTGCTGGCTGAAGGGGCGGCCTGGGGACAGGGACATATCCTYGATAGTAAGAGGTGGAGTCTGGGCCCTCCTCTGCTGGGATCAAACTGCAGAGCTGCTGCTGGTGGACAGTGCCATCAGCTGTCTGGCTGTGCTGTCACTGCCTGGCTGTGCCATGGCTGCCTGGCTGTGCTGTCACTGCCTGGCTGTGCCATCTGCTGCATCATTGTGCCATCTCTGCCTGCTTATGGCATCTTAGCCTGGCTGTGCCATCGCTGCCTGGCTGAGCCATGGCTGCCTGGCTGTGCTGTCACTGCCTGGCTGTGCCATCTGCTGCCTCATGGTGCCATCTCTGCCTGCTCATGGCATCTTAGCTTGGCTGTGCCATCACTGCCTGGCTGTGCTGTCACTGCCTGGCTGTGCCATCTGCTGCCTCATGGTGCCATCTCTGCCTGCTCATGGCATCTTAGCCTGGCTGTGCCATGGCTGCCTGGCTGGCTGTGCGGTCACTGCCTGGCTGTGCCATCTGCTGCCTTACAATGCCATTGTCGCCAGGCTATGCCTCCTGCTGCCCGGCAGTGCCATCCCGTGCCTGGTGATGCCACTGCTGCCTGGCAGTGTCATCTGCTGCCTTGCAGTGCCATCTGCTGCCCGGTAATGCCATCGCTAGTGCATTGCTAATGGCTGCTAGTGGCATCGCTGCCTGGCAGTGCCACACACCGCCTGGCAGCCTGGCAGAGGTGGGGACAGGCCAGTGACATGGATGTGCACAATCATYGCTCGCTGCAGAGCTGTCCCAAGGAAAGCCCATGGAAGTCCCAGCCCGCAGGATAACGGAGGGAGCAGACTGTGCTGTCAGAATAGCAAAGTGCCTGTGGCAGAGATGCTACACCAGCCGCATTGGACCTGCAAAAGGAAAGGAACTCATTAACCCAGGACTACTTAATATGCTGGAGGCTGTGTGCGCAGCCCTGGAGCTGCAGCAGGATGCCGTGCCAGGTTTCACCCGCTCAGCCCCTCAGTGCAGAKGGAGGCACGGGGATGCACACCGAAGCTGCAGCCAGCCTTCTMCCCTGTGGGCTGGGTGAGCCCAGGGCTGGTGCTGCAGGGCCATGGGGCTGTGACACGGTGGGGAGTGTGCTTTAGTGCCTGTGTGCCTGGGGTGCACGATGGCATCTCAGTTCCTTTGGGCACCCTCAGGCTCAAGAGGACACTGCCCTTCTCCAGGGACCTGATTCGCCTGGTTGGTTACAGCAYAGGGTCACTCTTCCAGGTCTTTTCTGCTTCCAGAGATTTCCAGCCCACAGGTATCACAGGGCTCGACTTCAGCAGCTCAGCCCACAGCAGAGATGGTGTGCAAACCTCACCTCAGGGTGTTTTATGGCACCCCAGGCACTCAAATACCAAGAGGCCCAGCCCAGCCCTCATCTGCTGTACAGGTAACCATGCACAGGTGCATTGGGGTTTGTGGCTGTCGCTTGAAACATGACTTTCACACATGTTACAATTACTTCATTTMATTATCTCTTTGTCTCAGGTCCGGGATAAGAAACTCCTCAATGACTTAAATGGAGCAGTTGAAGATGCCAAGACAGCCCGGCTTTTTAACATCACCAGCTCAGCCCTTGCCACCTTCTGTATCATCCTTATCTTCATCTTCCTGCGATACCCTCTCACTGACTACTGAGTGAGGCCAACAGCAGCTGCCGCCGCCAAAATGCCTCTACGCCAGAAGTGTCTGCAGTTTCTTGTAGCAAGGACACATGAAACAAACCAACCAGTACACCTTGATTGCCAAAAAAAGAAAAAAAAAAAAGTCAATTAAATACATAAATAAAAGTTACATTAGTTTATCAGCCCAGCTGAGCATACCCTTCTTGCCCTGAAATTGTATGTGAACTGCTGAAGGCAAGGGTCTCACTCTTACACATGTACAGGAAGAAAAATAGACCAAGAAATATTTATTTTATGGCCAACAAGCTGTGTGAAAAGAGTGTGRAAAGCCCAGAGCTATGCAGGCTTAGTGGCAGGCAGCTGAGCTCTGGGGAGCAGTGGGGCCCTGTGGAGCTGGAGACACATACAGTGATGGATGGGGATCATAGCAGGGCTGGCTCATAACATATCAGGTGTGTTCAGACCGCCCCACCACCCCCAGCTTGTGGGRGTTTCTTTTCCTTTTCTTCTCTTGAATTTCATTCACTGGTTCAAACAACTCCCAACCCCTGAAGGTGTTAGGAAGTTCATGCTGGGGAGCCCCAAAGCCTCCAGAGAAACCCCAAAGTGTTAAAGGGCAGGTTTCTCCTTGGGATCTCCCAGCAATGCTGAGAAGGAAGGCACCTTCTGGAGAACTCGCCTAAGCCACCTAAGTGGAGTGCTACTGTATTTCTGTAAACAGTCAATAAAAAGATACCTCTGATATGTGATGCTGCCGGGTTAATTCCTTCCTTAGCAGGGCTGGGCTCCTGGTCTCTATGGGCTGGCAAGAGAAAATGCAAATGTCACCAGCAGCTGCCTGGGAGAGATTTAAAGCAGGCGTGAGGGATGCTGCTGCAGGTCATGAAGGAGAGCACAGACCCAGATTTAAGAGCAGAGACCTCGGTGACTCCTTGATGGAAGATCTATGGCAAGCAGGCAAAGGCAGCTGCGCGGGCAGGGCCCCCCTTTCCTGCCAGGACCAACGCTGAAGAGAGAAATAAATCGCCGCAGTCTGAACCTGCCGCTTCTGCAGCACTTCCCAGGGTCATTACGAAGAGCCGGATTTCAGAGACGACGTGCATTTGCTGCTGAACGAGGCAGGAGCTCAGAGCCCTGCCCGATGGCTGCCTGTGGTGCTGCAAATCAACACGCCCTGTCTTGAAAACACCCATAAATGAATGGCAAGACCAGGACTAAGATACAGCCTAACAGCCCCTCTGACCCCGCATCTCATATGCCACAGGCRCCTCATCTTTTTGCAGCTGTCAGATGACCTCATGCCAAGGGACACCAATCACTGTGGACCAGCCATGGAGCTGGGACAAGGCACCAAGGTCTACCTTTGCACCCACCCTCAAAGCAAAGGTGAAGCAAGAGATGGGGAATGCAGACAGGCTGTCATGGGACACTTCATCATTGCTGAGTGCACGGTTAAATCAGCAGGCTGTCTCTGGGCTGTGCTCGGTGCAGGATGTGCCAAAGTGAGATGTGGGGACAGATTATGAAGGTGCTTCCCTGAAAGCTTCATGAGATGTCACATCCTTCCTGCTCAGGTCTCCACACCTTACAACCTGTCTGGGCTTCATTTATAGGGAAAGCTGTGGGCAGAAAGACCTGCAGTCCTCCCTACTCCCCACTCACTGGAGAGCATTTCCACATCAGACCAGATCAGGGGTCGTTTTTGCAAGGAAGTTTTGTTTGCCAGGGCAGAGTATGTTGTCCTGGAAGTATCTCAGCCATCAACAACTCTGTGATCACTCATCCAGAGGTCAGTACTCTTCCCAGCCTCTCCTGGTTGCTTCWTGCTCCCTTCCCTGACGCAAGACCCAAGGGATCCTGGCCATCAGCATTCCCATTCTAACATTTGTAGGGCTACAGCCWGTCTTTGTCCCAGGCAGAGGGAGGAGGTGGCCTGGCACAATGGCAATGCCCCCAAAGAGGGTACAGCCAAAATAACTCATGTTGCAGCCACCCTGCACCGGCACCTGGTGATTGGAGCAAATTCTATCCTGCTGGGACAGTGCTACCTTAGGGAAGACCCAAACGAGTTATCCTGGTATAATCTGAGGTTAAGAGGAATGCAGAGATGAGGTTGTATCCCCTTTCCCCTCCCCCTGTACCTGCACCAAGCTCACACTGGCAGTGTCCGAGGTCTTGGCTTGGTATATTTCCCCATCACGCCTCTCAGGCGTTGCAGCCAAACCCAAGGGCATTGGATGGGCTTGGGGGGTAACTCAGGGTCACCATGGGGGCCAAGCTGCAGGCTTAGATCCCTGTGGGACCCATGTCCTGGCATCTCTTGCAATGATGACTGTGTTCCTTTCCATGAGCTGAGACTCAGGTGAGCCACACTGCACTTGCTTTTGCACTCGGAGACACCCTCAGCTGTAGGAAATCTTGCAGGGACAATGCCACTTCTGTGCCACTCCTGTCCCCATCTCCTGAGCTACCCTGCTTGGCATGTAGGCACGGGGCTGCTCAGATAAAGGCAGAGCTGACACAAAACTGGAAGTGACCCAAAGCCAGCCTTTCCTACATTCAACAAGTGTGACAAATGAATTATCATCATCCCTTCCCCTGACGAACCATCTTATCTGCAGGAAAATGGATGCTGGTTTATTGAACCAGGGGCAATACTGGTTCAGCAGCATTTTTTGCATCTATAAACCACCAGGGATGGCAAGGGAAGGCTATTATTAGTAGCCACCCTATTTATTGTTTGTTACCTGCATTGTAGGAGGTGACATTCCTGTGCTGCAGCAGGTTGAAGGTCCACCCAGATGTGCCACAGACAAGAACAGGGTAGCAGGAAGGATGCAGTAACCCTGTGCCTGCCTGGAGGATGGGATGACTGACTCCAGCAGATGCTCAGCTCTACCACCGCCCTCCCCTCASCTCCACCTCCACCTCTGGGCTGGAGGGCAGCAAAGTCCCTGCACTCTCCCTTCCTCTCCCCTTCATTTTAATAGAATCCCTCCAAACCCATGGCAGGAGGAAAGCACTCCCAAAATGGGGGAAMTAAGGGGGACCAAGCTTGTTTAAGAGGAAAAAAATAATTTATTCATGCATGGGTCTTCCAAGTGCAGCAGCATCAAGGTATTCCACATTCGTTTTTCATCTTGTCAGTGTCAGGGAACCCCAAACTGAGACAGCAAAACTCCATCCCCATATACTGTCAGGGAAGTACATCCCAGATTGCACCGACTGTGCTGTTAAGTGAAAGAAAGAACTTTTCTTCATTTTGAGAGAGCAAGTGAAAGAAAAGCAGCAGCCAAATCCGACAGGTCCTCTAATTGATTTTTTTTTTTTTTAATTGGCGAGAAAATTCTGGAAGTTCAGGTTTTGCCAAAGCTGACGCTCGCCGCGGCAGAAGGCAGGCTTTCAAGAGTTGCTTCTCTGCCTTTTCACTTCTGCCACTCACARCGTCGCGCCGCGCTCTCCAAATCGCACTTTTTTTTTGGCTGCGAAGCCGCAGCCTCTGTTGCACTCCGCGGCGGGAAGGAAAACTGTGAGGAGGGGGTGGAAGGGAGGAACAGCCGAACGCAGCTTGAGAAGCATCTTTTGAGAAGGGGAAGAACTGACGGTCRCGTTGCCATTTAAAGATTTAATTGTATTCCTTCGGGAAACTGAGCCTGACAGCTCGATGAGAATTKCTTTTTGCATTTTGTTTAGCTCTTGGGGAGAGATTGTACCCTGTTAGGCGACATCATGCAATTGTGYCTAAAGCACCTGCGCTAGTTTTGTGCCCCGAAAAGCCTTTGGGATGAGCCGGGGGAAAGGCCAGCGAGGCTGTGAGGAGYACCCTCGTCCGGGGAGGAGATGCTGCGGGACGGAGTTCATTCAGCCCCGCGATGAAATGGCTGCGAGGGGACCCTGAGGGCAGCGCCAGCACCCAGGAGGAGGTGACGGCGGCAGGGAGCGGGGTGTCGGAGCCGAGCTGGAGCTGCCAGGCAGCGGGAGGCAGGCAGAGGGCCCCCTCTCCCCGCTGCACCGCAGCCGGCAGCGCACCGTCCATCGCCGCGGGCACTGGGCGGGTCGGAGCGCAGCGCTGTCCGCGCTTCCCTTCCCCGACACTCCCCGCCCCAGGCCCCAGCGCCGGCGAGATCAGACCCCTACACAGGGCTTGGGCAAGAAGCAGTTGTGAGGTGAGGGTGGCTCCTAAAACCAGCCAGGAGCGGGTCCCCAGCCCTCCGCGGGGATGTGCCACTCCGTGCCAGCCGGGACGCGCGTCAGGCGAGGGCACCGGTGCACCTCTGCCCTCCACGCTGGCAGGCTAAGCTGGCTGGGAGCCAGGTAGTGCGTGCGAGCAAACCCTGGGTGCTTACGCAAGTCTCAGCGCTCACCCGAGCCTCTGTCCCCGCCGCCACGCAGCGCTCGGGGATGCCACCTCTGCGCAAATGCCACCGAGCCAGTTTGCAGACAGCAGCGCATCGAGTGCGAGCTGGGGCGAACTGGTTTGGGTTTGGTCGGTAAACGCAATTCGCCTTTATCTATCGGCTGACATAACAAATGTGAGAYGGAGCTCATTCAGGACCTCCCGGCCCAGTGTTGACATGCACTGGTTCCCCTGCCTGGGATGAGCTCTGCAGGCAGAGCGTGGTGAGTCAGGCCTGGAGCAGCCCTCAGCCTGGATACCCAAATTAACAATCACAGAGAGCCGAAAATGGCAACCTCTGTTCTGYTGTGGGGAGTGTAACCCACCAGCCACAGCCAGCTACACTGCAGCATCACAGCCCTGCTCCCCAGGCATTCCATGGGCCAGGAGCCAGTCACACTGCCGGCAATCAGCAACCTCACCTCCCCTGCCAACCGTGTGCTGATGTCCTGGGTGACCTTACTCAAGATTTCATCTCTGGTTTCCCCTCCAGCACTGTCTCATGGCTTGATGGCTTTTCGGAGGAGGAACTTCAGCCTCGCTCAGAGCCATCGGATGCTGGGACCTTAGCACTGTGGGTGTCCTGTGAGGGGCACAATTGCAGCAGCACCCAGACACAGTCAGCAGACACGGGGGAAGAGCAGGGCGCTGATGGAGCTGCCTCATCCCTCCTCTCCATCCCCTCCTCCGTGTGCAGGTTGGACAGTGAAGAGTGCCTGGCTCTGCAGGCAGACCATGGTGGTGCACAGCCCTGCTGGGGGGAGGAGAGGGAGGCACAGATGGCAGCAGATGCTCTCATCAGTGAAAATGATTGAAGCAAAAMAAAAAAAAAAAAAAACCCTAGCAACTGGTGAGCAGCCTAACAAAAACCAGCACAAGGGTAGAGAGAAAGGGTCTGGACCTGACAGACCCTAGCATGGAGCCTAGCTCTTGTGCTGCCTTCTGGCCTGAGGTAATGTTTTACCCATCCCCAATTCACATACAGAGAAGAAAGACCACGCCTCATCCCAGAGCACCGGGCAGTGATGATTTTTTAAGACTTAGATACATTAAAATGAAACCATTTGGTTTGTCTCCCATTCCCCCGTCTGTCCTTTCTCTTGTCCCTTTCCTTCTGCCTTCAGAGGAGTGAATATGACCCTGAACAGCTTCTAGGCACATCTAAGCCTCTTGCCTACCCTCACTATCCACAGTGAGCCTTGCTGTGGGCCAACAGGGCACTCTATTACAGCACTGGGGGCGAAGGAGCAGGAGTGCTTCCAGCCTCAGCTCCTCCATCGTGACAGCTTCGTGCTGGTGCAAAGGTCCTCCGCCCCTCCCATCCCCTGACTTTGACCCATCGTGCCAGTACTCAGCAACCCCACTTTGGCACATCTCCATGCTCCTGCCCAGCTTTCCTCCAGTATGTCCGGGGCGGMGGGAACCAGTGGGAATTTATTCAGTGTGTGATGGTTTACTTTTCCTTTTTCCCTTTGGCAGGGGCGCCTCGCRGCACAGTCAGAGCTGCAGAATGAATGCTTCTGCAGCATGTGCTGAGCTGAATGGCACAGCACGCAGCCCTCCAGCCYGCTCCTCCTGCCATTAATTGCACCGTAGCTGCTCATGCGACGTGCACGCACAGCTCTGCACGCTGCACGCAGGCAGATACTCAGATCGGGAAAATGGAAACAGATCCAGGGCAGCCCCTGTGTGAGAAGAACACCTGCCTGGTGATGCTGCAAGTGCCTTTTGCCTGCTCAAGCACAACAGCTCTCTTCACTGAGTGACACCATTTTGGGCTTTGCCAGAAGAAGGTGGCGTGCACAGGGATCAGTGCTGGGCTCCATCCCAGTCATGCGGTGGGAGAGCTGGGGAGAGCATGGGCAGGTGCCAAAAAGGGGACTGATGTCCTTCTCGAAGTTGATGCAGAGTTCACCACAGTCAATACATTTCTTTACAGAACAGGGAGATACAAAGCCTAACAAGACCCTTCAGCACCACGTCATGCCCCACTCCAGAGGGCATCACAGCAAGGGTGACAGGCACACATGTGRTGGAACCAGCCTGGAATAAGCAGAGCCATGTCAGCCCAAGGGTCGGCTCTGGCYTCAGCTATCAGCACAGTTTTGAGGGGCCAATACCCCCTGCAGTGGGAACACAGTGTCCTGTGCCACAGCCAGCCCTGCTGGCTGAGGATGATGAGAGGCTGGCTCATCTCAGTGGTGCRAGGAACTGCATCTAAACAACCAAGATAGAATAAAAAAATATATTATTTGGCCATTTAAAGAAATTGCAGGTTGACAGAAGTCTCTCCTTGTTGATGGATAGGAAAGTTTGTTCAGCAGCAATTCCTTTTTCCTAGTTTTAGTTTCCTTCATGATCAGGTTCCTATTTTAATCCCTGGGATGCATGCAGGAGGCTCTGCTGTGCTCTTCTGCACTTGGCCTGCCATGGAAATTAGGAGGCCTGGAAAACATTTTAGAAAGAACTATTACGTGCACAAGCGTAACTTGTATTTGAAACATGTAGCTGGGATGCAATCCATCTTTGGATGTGCCTGAAATCTGGGAAAGAGGAAAAACCAAAGTAGGGCGTATTATTTTTTAAGCTCTTTACCTGAAACAAAGCATTTTCCTTTAGCAATAAGCATCTTGCTGTGTAATTTTTGCTCAGCTCATGATGGTTGTGATGGAGGGGGGGTGTGATGGCCCTGGGGCTGAGACAATAGATTCACATCTGGTAGATGGAGCTTAGAGACGAGGCTGCTTTGTTCTGCCTGCCTGACCATTTCAGCATTGCCCTGGCTCTCCCGGCTTAATTTCCCCTGGGGAAAGCAGGGGTAATAGGGATGACCCGAGCCACACAGAGCTGGCCAGGTGTGCTCACGGCGCTGCCCTSGCTCAGGCTGGCTGCCCACTTCCACATAGCCAAACGCCAGAATATCAAGTTGAGCAGGATTGGCATCTAAATAGGGTTAGCTCCCTGCTTTGGGAGGCAGGTGAGGTTTTGCAAGCCTCTGTCACCGCCTGCTCCTGGCCCCTGTGATCCCGGGAGCAGTTCAGCAGCAGTGAATCATTTGTTTTGGTTTCTCCCCACCAGGCCCTTGGCTGCAGTGCCTCRTGCAGAAGCAGTGGGCGTGGGAGAGATGCAGGGCTCCTGGGCTGGAGCCRCTCCTGTGGCCATGAGAATCCATGTCCCACTGGTCCCCAGCCCCACTGGAGCAGCTCCTCCTGTTTGCTGCCAATGGGGATTTTGTGTGGGTCGAGTCTCCTGTGTCCCCATCATCCCAGGATGCAGCAGGGGGGTCCATGGATTAGTTGAGGAGAGCTTGCCAGCAATGAAGGCTCAAGAAGCTCAGCTTGGCCTCTTGCTGGAATGAACAGTCCAAGGCAGCCACTCAGGACAGTCCATCCTCTGCCTCTTCCTCATCACTTCCCCATCCCTTGCCTGCTGCAAGCTTGACATCCTTCTCCCATCTGCTTCCCACTCTCCTCCCTGGTGCCATGCCACTGGATGGACAGGGAGCAATCTTCCCGACAGCTGATCTTGGATGAACAGATGAACRTCTGTGATGTGCCAGGTCCAATATTGGAAACATTGATTTTAACTGGAGTTTGGAATAAAATTGTTTAAATCCTCTTCCTTCAGCAGGCTTTGCAAGCTCATGGCTCTCTGCCTAGATAACAGCTTTTATGAAGAAGCTTTGAGATTTTCAGACTCATTCCTTTCTCCCTCTTTTTCCCATTTACCCCTGAAAAGGGGTGTTGGGCAGGGGAGGAAACAGCCCAGAGCTGAGGCAAGAGAAGTCTTTCTCAGTTCTTCCCCATCTGAGTGCTTTCCATGGCTGCAAGGAGGGAGCTGGGCAGGAAAACCAGAAGGAAAGGCTTTGTTTCAGCCCTGCTGGTCACGCTCCTGCTCCAGCTCCCACCAAGTGCTCCTGTGCCACTAAAGAAGCAAGTGCCATGCTACTCCAGCATCTCACCACTGATTATGACAACTGGCCTGAAACCCACAAGTTTAGGTAGAATAGCCCTGGCTTTGTATGTTTCCCTGCTTACAGCTTTGGGTGAGCTAATTTTCTGCAGTAGGAGAAGGGCATGAACTCAGCATTGCTTATGCAATGGGGAGAGTGAGACTTTTTAGCATCCCTGGGTTTTATACCTCTGGTGCTTTATGARAAATGACATTTCTGGGAAAGATTTTGCCGCCAGTTACTGTGGGAGCTCGACATTCTTCTCGAGCAAGCTGCCGGCYGCGTGTCTGGAGAGATGAGAGTTAATGTTAAAACATCCGGCATCCGTATCGGCAGGGAGCAAGGTTGCCTTAATTTCYTAAGCACCAGCAAAACCTAAGCTTCTAAACTCTAATCCCTCTCTAAGCTGGAGCTGCCAGGCCAGGGCCAAGGGCACAGAAAAAAACCCTGCCGTGTAAGCAGGCCAGTTGCCCGGTGGTGAACCCGCAGCAGGAAGGGGGTGAGCCCACTCCAGCCATCCGGGAGCCCACCCGTGGGTCAGGCTCCTCCTGAGCCCCCAGCTTTTTGGTCACACTTTGTCACGCCACCCTCCGAGACGGCGCTGCCTCCACGCCTGTCCTTCTCCAGCCCGGGCACCCCGGCGCAAGTGAGTCCCGTCGGGTGTSCCGCGGGTCCCCGCCGCTCCCAGCTCAGCACGCAGGGCGCTGACAGGCGGCAGGGGTGCCCCGCTTGCGGGAGAGCTCCCGGCTCAGCCTTGCACCGCCAGGCAGCCCAGGAACCATCCGTGACCGAAAAGTACACGGCAGCTGCGATTTGTGCCAGGAGCGGCGCGGCTCCGGGGTGTTSCGGGCCCTGAGCGGCCAGGAGGGTGACCCCGGGAGCGCCTCAGCTCCCTGTCSCCGCGGGCTCCCGGTCCCCCCGAGCCCGCAGCTGCTCCCTCCGCGCCGCTCCGCTCCGCGCCCGCGGGGCTGACGTCACCCTGCCCTGCGCCGCCCGCGCTGATTGGCTGCGGGTGACGTCAAC